>NC_087484.1:28504604-28806064 GCF_036417665.1 Passer domesticus
TAGTGACTTTTGTTTCTCTGGGGAAAGGCCATAGATGGTGTCCACTGCCCGCTGGCCCGGAGTGGCCGGCTGCCTGCTGAAATTCCGAACCGATCAGAATACGTCCCGGATGCAATGTGCCCACACAAGCAACTGTGGTTGGTTTGACAGTGCTTAGTGCCTCCGGCAAACTGATATCAGGAACCTGGCCTGGTGACTTTTGTTTCTCTGGGGAAAGGCCATAGATCGTGTCCAGTGCCCGGTGGCCCGGAGTGGTCGGCTGCCTGCGGAAATTCCGCACGGATCAGGATACCTCCCAGACCGAAAGTACCACCACAAGCAACTGTGGCTGGTTTGAGAGTGCCTAGTGCCTCCTGCAAACTGACATGAGGAACCTGGCCTGGTGACTTTTGTTTCTCTGGGGAAAGCCCATCGTTCGTATCCAGGGCCGGGTAGCCCGTAGTGGCCTTCTGCCTGCTGAAATTCCACACGGATCAGGACCGCCCATATGCAAGGTGCCCCCACAGGCAACTGCGGCTGGTTTGACAGTGCCACGTGCCTCCTGCAAACTGACATGAGGAACCTGCCCTGGAGACTTTTGTTTCTCTGGGGAATGGCCATGGTTCATGTCCAGCGCCACGTGGCCCGCAGTGGCCTGCGGCCTGCTTAAATTCCGCACGTATGAGGATACCTCCCATACCGAAAGTACCACCACAGGCAACTGTGGCTGGTTTGACAGTGCCAAGTGCCTCTTGCAAACTGACATCAGGAACCTGGCCTGGTGACTTTTGCTTCTCTGGGAAAGGGCCATCATTCTTGTCCAGTGCCCAGTGGACCGGAGTGGCCGGCTGCCTGCTGAAATTCCGCACGGATCAGGATACCTCCCAGATGCAAGGTGCCCCCACTAGGCAACTGTGGCTGGTTTGACAGTGCCAAGTGCCTCCTGCAAACTGACATCAGGAACCTGGCCTGGTGACTTTTATTTCTCAGGGGAAAGGTCATCATTCTTGTCCGGGGCCCGCTGGCCCGGAGTGGCCGGCTGACTGCTGAAATTCCTCACGGTGGAGGATACCTCCCAGATGAAAGGAGCCCCAAAAGGGAACTTTGGCTGGTTTGACAGTGCCTAGTGCCTCCTCCAAACTGACATCAGGAACCTGGCCTGGTGACTTTTGTTTCTCTGGGGAAAGGCCATAGATGGTGTCCAGTGCCCGGTGGCCCGGAGTGGCTGGCTGCCTGCAGAAATTCCACAAGGATCACGATACCTCCCAGACCGAAAGTACCACCGCAGGCAACTGTGGCTGGTTTGAGAGTGCCAAGTGCCTCCTGCAAACTGACATCAGGAACCTGGCCTGGTGACTTTTGTTTCTCTGGGGAAAGGCCATGGTTCATGTCCAGGGCCTAGTGGCCCGCAATGGCCGGCTGCCTGCTGAAATTCCGCATGGGTCAGGATACCTCCCAGACCGAAAGTACCACCATAGGCAACTGTGGCTGGTTTGACAGTGCCAAGTGCCTCCTGCAAACTGACATCAGGAACGTGGCCTGGTGACTTTTGTTTCTCTGGGGAAAGGCCATCATACTTTTCCGGGGCCCGGTGTCCCGGAGTGGCCGGCAGCCTGCTGAAATTCACATGGATCAGGATACCTCCCATCTGGAAAAGTGCCCCCACAGGCACCTGTGGCTGGTTTGACAGTGCCTAGTGCCTCCTCCAAACTGACATCAGGAACCTGGCCTGGTGACTTTTGTTTCTCTGGGGAAAGGCCATGGTTCATATCCTGGACCAGTTAGACCGGGGAGGCCGGCTGCCTACTGGAATTCAGAACGGATCAGGATACCTACCAGGCCGAAAATATCACCACAGGCACCTGTGGCTGGTTTGACAGTGCCATGTGCCTCCTGCAAACTGACATCAGGAACCTGGCCTGGTGACTTTTGTTTCTTTGGGGAAAGGCCATGGTTCATATCCTGGACCAGTTGGACCAGAGAGGCCGGCTGCCTGCTGAAATTCTGAACGGATCAGGATACATCCCAGATGCAAGTGCCCCCACAGGCACCTGCGATTTGTTTGACAGTGCCAAGTGCCTCCTGCAAATTGACATCAGGAACCTGGCCTGGTGACTTTTGTTTCTCTGGGGAAAGGCCATAGATGGTGTCCAGTGCCCGGTGGCCCGGAGTGGCTGGCTGCCTGCTGAAATTCCACAAGGATCACGATACCTGCCAGACCGAAAGTACCACCGCAGGCAACTGTGGCTGGTTTGACAGTGCCAAGTGCCTCCTGCAAACTGACATCAGGAACCTGGCCTGGTGACTTTTGTTTCTCTGGGGAAAGGTCATCATTCTTGTCCGGGGCCCACTGGCCCGGAGTGGCCGGCTGCCTGCTGAAATTCCTCACGGTTGAGGATACCTCCCAGACGCAAGGTGCTCCCACAGGCAACTGTGGCTGGTTTGACAGTGCCAAGTGCCTCCTGCAAACTGACATCAGGAACCTGGCCTGGTGACTTTTGTTTCTCTGGGGAAAGGCCATGGTTCATATCCTGGACCAGTTGGACCAGAGAGGCCGGCTGCCTGCTGAAATTCTGAACGGATCAGGATACATCCCAGATGCAAGTGCCCCCACAGGCACCTGCGATTTGTTTGACAGTGCCAAGTGCCTCCTGCAAATTGACATCAGGAACCTGGCCTGGTGACTTTTGTTTCTCTGGGGAAAGGCCATGGTTCATATCCTGGACCAGTTGGACCGGAGTGGCCGGCTGTCTGCTGAAATTCCGAACGGATCGGGATGCCGCCCAGATGCAAGGTGCCCCCACAGGCACCTGCGGTTGGTTTGAGAGTGCCAAGTGCCTCCTGCAAACTGACATCAGGAACCTGGCCTGGTGACTTTTGTTTCTCTGGGAAAAGGCCATAGATGATGTCCAGTGCCCGGTGGCCCGGAGTGGCCGGCTGCATGCTGAAATTCCGCACGGATCAGGATACCTCCCAGATGCAAGGTGCCCCCACAGGGAATTGTGGCTGGTTTGACAGTGCCAAGTGCCTCCTGCGAATTGACATCAGGAACCTGGCCTGGTGACTTTTGTTTCTCTGGGGAAAGGCCATGGTTCATATCCTGGACCAGTTGGACCGGAGTGGCCGGCTGTCTGCTGAAATTCCGAACGGATCGGGATGCCGCCCAGATGCAAGGTGCCCCCACAGGCACCTGCGGTTGGTTTGAGAGTGCCAAGTGCCTCCTGCAAACTGACATCAGGAACCTGGCCTGGTGACTTTTGTTTCTCTGGGGAAAGGCCATAGATGATGTCCAGTGCCCGGTGGCCCGGAGTGGCCGGCTGCATGCTGAAATTCCGCACGGATCAGGATACCTCCCAGATGCAAGGTGCCCCCACAGGAAATTGTGGCTGGTTTGACAGTGCCAAGTGCCTCCTGCAAACTGACATCAGGAACCTGGCCTGGTGACTTTTGTTTCTCTGGGGAAAGGCCATGGTTCCTATCCTGGACCAGTTGGACCAGAGAGGCCGGCTGCCTGCTGAAATTCCGAACGAATCAGGATACCTCCCAGATGCAAAGTGCCCCCACAGGCACCTGCGATTTGTTTGACAGTGTCAAGTGCCTCCTGCAAATTGACATCAGGAACCGGGCCAAGTGACTTTTGTTTCTCTGGGGAAAGGCCATAGATGATGTCCAGTGCCCGGTGGCCCGGAGTGGCCGGCTGCCTGCTGAAATTCCGAACCGATCAGAATACGTCCCGGATGCAATGTGCCCACACAAGCAACTGTGGTTGGTTTGACAGTGCCTAGTGCCTCCGGCAAACTGACATCAGGAACCTGGCCTGGTGACTTTTGTTTCTCTGGGGAAAGGCCATAGATCGTGTCCAGTGCCCGGTGGCCCGGAGTGGTCGGCTGCCTGCGGAAATTCCGCACGGATCAGGATACCTCCCAGACCGAAAGTACCACCACAAGCAACTGTGGCTGGTTTGACAGTGCCTAGTGCCTCCTGCAAACTGACATCAGGAACCTGGCCTGGTGACTTTTGTTTCTCTGGGGAAAGCCCATCATTCGTATCCAGGGCCGGGTAGCCCGTAGTGGCCTTCTGCCTGCTGAAATTCCACACGGATCAGGACCGCCCATATGCAAGGTGCCCCCACAGGCAACTGCGGCTGGTTTGACAGTGCCACGTGCCTCCTGCAAACTGACATGAGGAACCTGCCCTGGTGACTTTTGTTTCTCTGGGGAATGGCCATGGTTCATGTCCAGCGCCACGTGGCCCGCAGTGGCCTGCGGCCTGCTGAAATTCCGCACGGATCAGGATACCTCCCATACCGAAAGTACCACCACAGGCAACTGTGGCTGGTTTGACAGTGCCAAGTGCCTCCTGCAAACTGACATCAGGAACCTGGCCTGGTGACTTTTGCTTCTCTGGGAAAGGGTCATCATTCTTGTCCAGTGCCCAGTGGACCGGAGTGGCCGGCTGCCTGCTGAAATTCCGCACGGATCAGGATACTTCCCAGATGCATGGTGGCCCCACTAGGCAACTGTGGCTGGTTTGAGAGTGCCAAGTGCCTCCTGCAAACTGACATCAGGAACCTGGCCTGGTGACTTTTGTTTTTCAGGGGAAAGGCCATGGTTCATGTCCGGGGCCCGCTGGCCCGGAGTGGCCGGCTGACTGCTGAAATTCCTCACGGTGGAGGATACCTCCCAGATGAAAGGAGCCCCAAAAGGGAACTGTGGCTAGTTTGACAGTGCCAAGTGCCTCCTGCAAACTGACATCAGGAACCTTGCCTAGTGACTACTGTTTTTCTGGGGAAAGGCCATCATTCTTGTCCGGGGCCCGGTGGCCCGGCGTGGCCGGCAGTCTGCAGAAATTCCGAACCGATCAGGATACCTCCCAGACCGAAAATACTACCACAGGCACCTGTGGCTGGTTTGACAGTGCCAAGTGCCTCCTGCAAACTGACATCAGGAACCTGGCCTGGTGACTTTTGTTTCTTTGGGGAAAGGCCATCATTCTTGTCCGGGGCCCGGTGACCCGGAGGTGCTGGCTTCCTGGTGAAATTCCGAACGGATCAGGATACATCCCAGATGCAAGTGCCCCCACAGGCACCTGCGATTTGTTTGACAGTGCCAAGTGCCTCCTGCAAATTGACATCAGGAACCTGGCCTGGTGACTTTTGTTTCTCTGGGGAAAGGCCATAGATGGTGTCCAGTGCCCGGTGGCCCGGAGTGGCTGGCTGCCTGCTGAAATTCCACAAGGATCACGATACCTCCCAGACCGAAAGTACCACCGCAGGCAACTGTGGCTGGTTTGAGAGTGCCAAGTGCCTCCTGCAAACTGACATCAGGAACCTGGCCTGGTGACTTTTGTTTCTCTGGGGAAAGGCCATGGTTCATGTCCAGGGCCTAGTGGCCCGCAATGGCCGGCTGCCTGCTGAAATTCCGCATGGGTCAGGATACCTCCCAGACCGAAAGTACCACCATAGGCAACTGTGGCTGGTTTGAGAGTGCCAAGTGCCTCCTGCAAACTGACATCAGGAACCTGGCCTGGTGACTTTTGTTTCTCAGGGGAAAGGTCATCATTCTTGTCCAGGGCCCGCTGGCCCGGAGTGGCCGGCTGCCTGCTGAAATTCCTCACAGTGGAGGATACCTCCCAGATGAAAGGAGCCCCAAAAGGGAACTTTGGCTGGTTTGACAGTGCCTAGTGCCTCCTCCAAACTGACATCAGGAACCTGGCCTGGTGACTTTTGTTTCTCTGGGGAAAGGCCATAGATGGTGTCCAGTGCCCGGTGGCCCGGAGTGGCTGGCTGCCTGCAGAAATTCCACAAGGATCACGATACCTCCCAGACCGAAAGTACCACCGCAGGCAACTGTGGCTGGTTTGAGAGTGCCAAGTGCCTCCTGCAAACTGACATCAGGAACCTGGCCTGGTGACTTTTGTTTCTCTGGGGAAAGGCCATGGTTCATGTCCAGGGCCTAGTGGCCCGCAATGGCCGGCTGCCTGCTGAAATTCCGCATGGGTCAGGATACCTCCCAGACTGAAAGTACCACCATAGGCAACTGTGGCTGGTTTGACAGTGCCAAGTGCCTCCTGCAAACTGACATCAGGAACGTGGCCTGGTGACTTTTGTTTCTCTGGGGAAAGGCCATCATATTTTTCCGGGGCCCGGTGTCCCGGAGTGGCCGGCAGCCTGCTGAAATTCACATGGATCAGGATACCTCCCATCTGGAAAATTGCCCCCACAGGCACCTGTGGCTGGTTTGACAGTGCCTAGTGCCTCCTCCAAACTGACATCAGGAACCTGGCCTGGTGACTTTTGTTTCTCTGGGGAAAGGCCATGGTTCATATCCTGGACCAGTTAGACCGGGGAGGCCGGCTGCCTACTGGAATTCAGAACGGATCAGGATACCTACCAGGCCGAAAATATCACCACAGGCACCTGTGGCTGGTTTGACAGTGCCATGTGCCTCCTGCAAACTGACATCAGGAACCTGGCCTGGTGACTTTTGTTTCTCTGGGGAAAGGCCATTGTTCATGTCCAGGCCCGGGTGGCCCGGAGTGGCCAGCTGCCAGCTGAAATTCCGCACGGCTGAGGATACCTCCCAGACGCAAGGAGCCCCCACAGGCACCTGCGATTTGTTTGACAGTGCCAAGTGCCTCCTGCAAATTGACATCAGGAACCTGGCCTGGTGACTTTTGTTTCTCTGGGGAAAGGCCATAGATGGTGTCCAGTGCCCGATGGACCGGAGTGGCTGGCTGCCTGCTGAAATTCCACAAGGATCACGATACCTGCCAGACCGAAAGTACCACCGCAGGCAACTGTGGCTGGTTTGAGAGTGCCAAGTGCCTCCTGCAAACTGACATCAGGAACCTGGCCTGGTGACTTTTGTTTCTCTGGGGAAAGGTCATCATTCTTGTCCGGGGCCCACTGGCCCGGAGTGGCCGGCTGCCTGCTGAAATTCCTCACGGTTGAGGATACCTCCCAGACGCAAGGTGCTCCCACAGGCAACTGTGGCTGGTTTGACAGTGCCAAGTGCCTCCTGCAAATTGACATCAGGAACCTGGCCTGGTGACTTTTGTTTCTCTGGGGAAAGGCCATGGTTCATATCCTGGACCAGTTGGACCGGAGTGGCCGGCTGTCTGCTGAAATTCCGAACGGATCGGGATGCCGCCCAGATGCAAGGTGCCCCCACAGGCACCTGCGGTTGGTTTGAGAGTGCCAAGTGCCTCCTGCAAACTGACATCAGGAAACTGGCCTGGTGACTTTTGTTTCTCTGGGGAAAGGCCATAGATGATGTCCAGTGCCCGGTGGCCCGGAGTGGCCGGCTGCGTGCTGAAATTCCGCACGGATCAGGATACCTCCCAGATGCAAGGTGCCCCCACAGGGAATTGTGGCTGGTTTGACAGTGCCAAGTGCCTCCTGCGAATTGACATCAGGAACCTGGCCTGGTGACTTTTGTTTCTCTGGGGAAAGGCCATGGTTCATATCCTGGACCAGTTGGACCGGAGTGGCCGGCTGTCTGCTGAAATTCCGAACGGATCGGGATGCCGCCCAGATGCAAGGTGCCCCCACAGGCACCTGCGGTTGGTTTGAGAGTGCCAAGTGCCTCCTGCAAACTGACATCAGGAACCTGGCCTGGTGACTTTTGTTTCTCTGGGGAAAGGCCATAGATGATGTCCAGTGCCCGGTGGCCCGGAGTGGCCGGCTGCATGCTGAAATTCCGCACGGATCAGGATACCTCCCAGATGCAAGGTGCCCCCACAGGAAATTGTGGCTGGTTTGACAGTGCCAAGTGCCTCCTGCAAACTGACATCAGGAACCTGGCCTGGTGACTTTTGTTTCTCTGGGGAAAGGCCATGGTTCCTATCCTGGACCAGTTGGACCAGAGAGGCCGGCTGCCTGCTGAAATTCCGAACGAATCAGGATACCTCCCAGATGCAAAGTGCCCCCACAGGCACCTGCGATTTGTTTGACAGTGTCAAGTGCCTCCTGCAAATTGACATCAGGAACCGGGCCTAGTGACTTTTGTTTCTCTGGGGAAAGGCCATAGATGATGTCCAGTGCCCGGTGGCCCGGAGTGGTCGGCTGCCTGCGGAAATTCCGCACGGATCAGGATACCTCCCAGACCGAAAGTACCACCACAAGCAACTGTGGCTGGTTTGACAGTGCCTAGTGCCTCCTGCAAACTGACATGAGGAACCTGGCCTGGTGACTTTTGTTTCTCTGGGGAAAGCCCATCGTTCGTATCCAGGGCCGGGTAGCCCGTAGTGGCCTTCTGCCTGCTGAAATTCCACACGGATCAGGACCGCCCATATGCAAGGTGCCCCCACAGGCAACTGCGGCTGGTTTGACAGTGCCAAGTGCCTCCTGCAAACTGACATGAGGAACCTGCCCTGGTGACTTTTGTTTCTCTGCGGAATGGCCATGGTTCATGTCCAGCGCCACGTGGCCCGCAGTGGCCTGCGGCCTGCTGAAATTCCGCACGGATCAGGATACCTCCCATACCGAAAGTACCACCACAGGCAACTGTGGCTGGTTTGACAGTGCCAAGTGCCTCCTGCAAACTGACATCAGGAACCTGGCCTGGTGACTTTTGCTTCTCTGGGAAAGGGCCATCATTCTTGTCCAGTGCCCAGTGGACCGGAGTGGCCGGCTGCCTGCTGAAATTCCGCACGGATCAGGATACCTCCCAGATGCAAGGTGCCCCCACTAGGCAACTGTGGCTGGTTTGAGAGTGCCAAGTGCCTCCTGCAAACTGACATCAGGAACCTGGCCTGGTGACTTTTGTTTTTCTGGGGAAAGGACATGGTTCATGTCCAGGGCCCGCTGGCCTGGAGTGGCCGGCTGACTGCTGAAATTCCTCACGGTGGAGGATACCTCCCAGATGAAAGGAGCCCCAAAAGGGAACTGTGGCTAGTTTGACAGTGCCAAGTGCCTCCTGCAAACTGACATCAGGAACCTTGCCTAGTGACTACTGTTTTTCTGGGGAAAGGCCATCATTCTTGTCCGGGGCCCGGTGGCCCGGCGTGGCCGGCAGTCTGCAGAAATTCCGAACCGATCAGGATACCTCCCAGACCGAAAATACTACCACAGGCACCTGTGGCTGGTTTGACAGTGCCAAGTGCCTCCTGCAAACTGACATCAGGAACCTGACCTGGGGACTTTTGTTTCTCTGGGGAAAGGCCATGGTTCATGTCCAGGGCCTAGTGGCCCGCAATGGCCGGCTGCCTGCTGAAATTCCGCATGGGTCAGGATACCTCCCAGACCGAAAGTACCACCGCAGGCAACTGTGGCTGGTTTGAGAGTGCCAAGTGCCTCCTGCAAACTGACATCAGGAACCTGGCCTGGTGACTTTTGTTTCTCTGGGGAAAGGCCATGGTTCATGTCCAGGGCCTAGTGGCCCGCAATGGCCGGCTGCCTGCTGAAATTCCGCATGGGTCAGGATACCTCCCAGACCGAAAGTACCACCATAGGCAACTGTGGCTGGTTTGAGAGTGCCAAGTGCCTCCTGCAAACTGACATCAGGAACCCGGCCTGGTGACTTTTGTTTCTCCGGGGAAAGGTCATCATTCTTGTCCAGGGCCCGCTGGCCCGGAGTGGCCGGCTGCCTGCTGAAATTCCGCACGGATAAGGATACCTCCCTGATGCAAGGTGCCCCCACTAGGCAACTGTGGCTGGTTTGACAGTGCCAAGTGCCTCCTGCAAACTGACATCAGGAACGTGGCCTGGTGACTTTTGTTTCTCTGGGGAATGGCCATCATACTTTTCCGGGGCCCGGTGTCCCGGAGTGGCTGGCTGCCTGCTGAAATTCCGAACGTTTGAGGATACCTCCCAGATGAAAGGAGCCCCAAAAGGGAACTTTGGCTGGTTTGACAGTGCCTAGTGCCTCCTCCAAACTGACATCAGGAACCTGGCCTGGTGACTTTTGTTTCTCTGGGGAAAGGCCATTGTTCCTCTCCTGGACCCGTAGGCCCAGAGTGGCCGGCCGCCTGCTGAAATTCCGCATGGATCAGGATACCTCCCAGATGGAAGGTGCCCCCACAGGCAACTGTGGCTGGTTTGACAGTGCCTAGTGCCTCCTGCAAACTGACATCAGGAACCTGGCCTGGTGACTTTTGTTTTTCTGGGGAAAGGACATGGTTCATGTCCGGGCCCGGTGGCCCGGAGTGGCTGGCTGCCTTCTGAAATTCCTCACAGTTGAGGATACCTCCCAGATGGAAGGTGCCCCCACAGGCAACTGTGGCTGGTTTGACAGTGCCTAGTGCCTCCTGCAAACTGACATCAGGAACCTGGCCTGGTGACTTTTGTTTTTCTGGGGAAAGGCCATCGTTCCTCTCCTGGACCTGTAGGCCCGGAGTGGCCGGCAGCCTGCTGAAATTCACATGGATCAGGATACCTCCCATCTGGAAAAGTGCCCCCACAGGCACCTGTGGCTGGTTTGACAGTGCCTAGTGCCTCCTCCAAACTGACATCAGGAACCTGGCCTGGTGACTTTTGTTTCTCTGGGGAAAGGCCATGGTTCATATCCTGGACCAGTTAGACCGGGGAGGCCGGCTGCCTACTGGAATTCAGAACGGATCAGGATACCTACCAGGCCGAAAATATCACCACAGGCACCTGTGGCTGGTTTGACAGTGCCATGTGCCTCCTGCAAACTGACATCAGGAACCTGGCCTGGTGACTTTTGTTTCTTTGGGGAAAGGCCATGGTTCATATCCTGGACCAGTTGGACCAGAGAGGCCGGCTGCCTGCTGAAATTCTGAACGGATCAGGATACATCCCAGATGCAAGTGCCCCCACAGGCACCTGCGATTTGTTTGACAGTGCCAAGTGCCTCCTGCAAATTGACATCAGGAACCTGGCCTGGTGACTTTTGTTTCTCTGGGGAAAGGCCATAGATGGTGTCCAGTGCCCGGTGGCCCGGAGTGGCTGGCTGCCTGCTGAAATTCCACAAGGATCACGATACCTGCCAGACCGAAAGTACCACCACAGGCAACTGTGGCTGGTTTGACAGTGCCAAGTGCCTCCGGCAAACTGACATCAGGAACCTGGCCTGGTGACTTTTGTTTCTCTGGGGAAAGGTCATCATTCTTGTCCGGGGCCCACTGGCCCGGAGTGGCCGGCTGCCTGCTGAAATTCCTCACGGTTGAGGATACCTCCCAGACGCAAGGTGCTCCCACAGGCAACTGTGGCTGGTTTGACAGTGCCAAGTGCCTCCTGCAAATTGACATCAGGAACCTGGCCTGGTGACTTTTGTTTCTCTGGGGAAAGGCCATGGTTCATATCCTGGACCAGTTGGACCGGAGTGGCCGGCTGCCTGCTGAAATTCCGAACGGATCGGGATGCCGCCCAGATGCAAGGTGCCCCCACAGGCACCTGCGGTTGGTTTGGGAGTGCCAAGTGCCTCCTGCAAACTGACATCAGGAACCTGGCCTGGTGACTTTTGTTTCTCTGGGGAAAGGCCATAGATCGTGTCCAGTGCCCGGTGGCCCGGAGTGGCCGGCTGCATGCTGAAATTCCGCACGGATCAGGATACCTCCCAGATGCAAGGTGCCCCCACAGGGAATTGTGGCTGGTTTGACAGTGCCAAGTGCCTCCTGCGAATTGACATCAGGAACCTGGCCTGGTGACTTTTGTTTCTCTGGGGAAAGGCCATGGTTCATATCCTGGACCAGTTGGACCGGAGTGGCCGGCTGTCTGCTGAAATTCCGAACGGATCGGGATGCCGCCCAGATGCAAGGTGCCCCCACAGGCACCTGCGGTTGGTTTGAGAGTGCCAAGTGCCTCCTGCAAACTGACATCAGGAAACTGGCCTGGTGACTTTTGTTTCTCTGGGGAAAGGCCATAGATGATGTCCAGTGCCCGGTGGCCCGGAGTGGCCGGCTGCATGCTGAAATTCCGCACGGATCAGGATACCTCCCAGATGCAAGGTGCCCCCACAGGAAATTGTGGCTGGTTTGACAGTGCCAAGTGCCTCCTGCAAACTGACATCAGGAACCTGGCCTGGTGACTTTTGTTTCTCTGGGGAAAGGCCATGGTTCCTATCCTGGACCAGTTGGACCAGAGAGGCCGGCTTCCTGCTGAAATTCCGAACGAATCGGGATACCTCCCAGATGCAAAGTGCCCCCACAGGCACCTGCGATTTGTTTGAGAGTGTCAAGTGCCTCCTGCAAATTGACATCAGGAACCGGGCCTAGTGACTTTTGTTTCTCTGGGGAAAGGCCATAGATGATGTCCAGTGCCCGGTGGCCCGGAGTGGCCGGCTGCCTGCTGAAATTCCGAACCGATCAGAATACGTCCCGGATGCAATGTGCCCACACAAGCAACTGTGGTTGGTTTGACAGTGCCTAGTGCCTCCGGCAAACTGATATCAGGAACCTGGCCTGGTGACTTTTGTTTCTCTGGGGAAAGGCCATAGATCGTGTCCAGTGCCCGGTGGCCCGGAGTGGTCGGCTGCCTGCGGAAATTCCGCACGGATCAGGATACCTCCCAGACCGAAAGTACCACCACAAGCAACTGTGGCTGGTTTGACAGTGCCTAGTGCCTCCTGCAAACTGACATCAGGAACCTGGCCTGGTGACTTTTGTTTCTCTGGGGAAAGCCCATCGTTCGTATCCAGGGCCGGGTAGCCCGTAGTGGCCTTCTGCCTGCTGAAATTCCACACGGATCAGGACCGCCCATATGCATGGTGCCCCCACAGGCAACTGCGGCTGGTTTGACAGTGCCACGTGCCTCCTGCAAACTGACATGAGGAACCTGCCCTGGTGACTTTTGTTTCTCTGGGGAATGGCCATGGTTCATGTCCAGCGCCACGTGGCCCGCAGTGGCCTGCGGCCTGCTGAAATTCCGCACGGATCAGGATACCTCCCATACCGAAAGTACCACCACAGGCAACTGTGGCTGGTTTGACAGTGCCAAGTGCCTCTTGCAAACTGACATCAGGAACCTGGCCTGGTGACTTTTGCTTCTCTGGGAAAGGGCCATCATTCTTGTCCAGTGCCCAGTGGACCGGAGTGGCCGGCTGCCTGCTGAAATTCCGCACGGATCAGGATACCTCCCAGATGCAAGGTGCCCCCACTAGGCAACTGTGGCTGGTTTGAGAGTGCCAAGTGCCTCCTGCAAACTGACATCAGGAACCTGGCCTGGTGACTTTTGTTTTTCTGGGGAAAGGACATGGTTCATGTCCGGGGCCCGCTGGCCCGGCGTGGCCGGCTGACTGCTGAAATTCCTCACGGTGGAGGATACCTCCCAGATGAAAGGTGAGCCAAAAGGAAACTGTGGCTAGTTTGACAGTGCCAAGTGCCTCCTGCAAACTGACATCAGGAACCTTGCCTAGTGACTACTGTTTTTCTGGGGAAAGGCCATCATTCTTGTCCGGGGCCCGGTGGCCCGGCGTGGCCGGCAGTCTGCAGAAATTCCGAACCGATCAGGATACCTCCCAGACCGAAAATACTACCACAGGCACCTGTGGCTGGTTTGACAGTGCCAAGTGCCTCCTGCAAACTGACATCTGGAACCTGGCCTGGTGACTTTTGTTTCTTTGGGGAAAGGCCATCATTCTTGTCCGGGGCCCGGTGACCCGGAGGTGCTGGCTTCCTGGTGAAATTCCGAACGGATCAGGATACATCCCAGATGCAAGTGCCCCCACAGGCACCTGCGATTTGTTTGACAGTGCCAAGTGCCTCCTGCAAATTGACATCAGGAACCTGGCCTGGTGACTTTTGTTTCTCTGGGGAAAGGCCATAGATGGTGTCCAGTGCCCGGTGGCCCGGAGTGGCTGGCTGCCTGCTGAAATTCCACAAGGATCACGATACCTCCCAGACCGAAAGCACCACCGCAGGCAACTGTGGCTGGTTTGAGAGTGCCAAGTGCCTCCTGCAAACTGACATCAGGAACCTGGCCTGGTGACTTTTGTTTCTCTGGGGAAAGGCCATGGTTCATGTCCAGGGCCTAGTGGCCCGCAATGGCCGGCTGCCTGCTGAAATTCCGCATGGGTCAGGATACCTCCCAGACCGAAAGTACCACCATAGGCAACTGTGGCTGGTTTGACAGTGCCTAGTGCCTCCTGCAAACTGACATCTGGAACCTGGCCTGGTGAGTTTTGTTTCTCTGGGGAAGGGCCATCATTCTTGGCCAGTGCCCAGTGGACCGGAGTGGCCGGCTGCCTGCTGAAATTCCGCACGGATAAGGATACCTCCCAGATGCAAGGTGCCCCCACTAGGCAACTGTGGCTGGTTTGACAGTGCCAAGTGCCTCCTGCAAACTGACATCAGGAACGTGGCCTGGTGACTTTTGTTTCTCTGGGGAATGGCCATCATACTTTTCCGGGGCCCGGTGTCCCGGAGTGGCTGGCTGCCTGCTGAAATTCCGAACGGTTGAGGATACCTCCCAGATGAAAGGAGCCCCAAAAGGGAACTTTGGCTGGTTTGACAGTGCCTAGTGCCTCCTCCAAACTGACATCAGGAACCTGGCCTGGTGACTTTTGTTTCTCTGGGGAAAGGCCATTGTTCCTCTCCTGGACCCGTAGGCCCAGAGTGGCCGGCCGCCTGCGGAAATTCCGCATGGATCAGGATACCTCCCAGATGGAATGTGCCCCCACAGGCAACTGTGGCTGGTTTGACAGTGCCAAGTGCCTCCTGCAAACTGACATCAGGAACCTGGCCTGGTGACTTTTGTTTTTCTGGGGAAAGGACATGGTTCATGTCCGGGGCCCGGTGGCCCGGAGTGGCTGGCTGCCTTCTGAAATTCCTCACAGTTGAGGATACCTCCCAGATGGAAGGTGCCCCCACAGGCAACTGTGGCTGGTTTGACAGTGCCTAGTGCCTCCTGCAAACTGACATCAGGAACCTGGCCTGGTGACTTTTGTTTTTCTGGGGAAAGGCCATCGTTCCTCTCCTGGACCTGTAGGCCCGGAGTGGCCGGCAGCCTGCTGAAATTCACATGGATCAGGATACCTCCCATCTGGAAAAGTGCCCCCACAGGCACCTGTGGCTGGTTTGACAGTGCCTAGTGCCTCCTCCAAACTGACATCAGGAACCTGGCCTGGTGACTTTTGCTTCTCTGGGAAAGGGCCATCATTCTTGTCCGGGGCCCAGTGGACCGGAGTAGCTGGCTGCCTGCTGAAATTCCGCACGGATCAGGATACCTCCCAGATGCAAGGTGCCCCCACTAGGCAACTGTGGCTGGTTTGAGAGTGCCAAGTGCCTCCTGCAAACTGACATCAGGAACCTGGCCTGGTGACTTTTGTTTTTCTGGGGAAAGGACATGGTTCATGTCCGGGGCCCGCTGGCCCGGAGTGGCCGGCTGACTGCTGAAATTCCTCACGGTGGAGGATACCTCCCAGATGAAAGGTGAGCCAAAAGGAAACTGTGGCTAGTTTGACAGTGCCAAGTGCCTCCTGCAAACTGACATCAGGAACCTTGCCTAGTGACTACTGTTTTTCTGGGGAAAGGCCATCATTCTTTTCCGGGGCCCGGTGGCCCGGCGTGGCCGGCAGTCTGCAGAAATTCCGAACCGATCAGGATACCTCCCAGACCGAAAATACTACCACAGGCACCTGTGGCTGGTTTGACAGTGCCAAGTGCCTCCTGCAAACTGACATCAGGAACCTGGCCTGGTGACTTTTGTTTCTTTGGGGAAAGGCCATCATTCTTGTCCGGGGCCCGGTGACCCGGAGGTGCTGGCTTCCTGGTGAAATTCCGAACGGATCAGGATACATCCCAGATGCAAGTGCCCCCACAGGCACCTGCGATTTGTTTGACAGTGCCAAGTGCCTCCTGCAAATTGACATCAGGAACCTGGCCTGGTGACTTTTGTTTCTCTGGGGAAAGGCCATAGATGGTGTCCAGTGCCCGGTGGCCCGGAGTGGCTGGCTGCCTGCTGAAATTCCACAAGGATCACGATACCTCCCAGACCGAAAGTACCACCGCAGGCAACTGTGGCTGGTTTGAGAGTGCCAAGTGCCTCCTGCAAACTGACATCAGGAACCTGGCCTGGTGACTTTTCTTTCTCTGGGGAAAGGCCATGGTTCATGTCCAGGGCCTAGTGGCCCGCAATGGCCGGCTGCCTGCTGAAATTCCGCATGGGTCAGGATACCTCCCAGACCGAAAGTACCACCATAGGCAACTGTGGCTGGTTTGACAGTGCCTAGTGCCTCCTGCAAACTGACATCTGGAACCTGGCCTGGTGAGTTTTGTTTCTCTGGGGAAGGGCCATCATTCTTGGCCAGTGCCCAGTGGACCGGAGTGGCCGGCTGCCTGCTGAAATTCCGCACGGATAAGGATACCTCCCAGATGCAAGGTGCCCCCACTAGGCAACTGTGGCTGGTTTGACAGTGCCAAGTGCCTCCTGCAAACTGACATCAGGAACGTGGCCTGGTGACTTTTGTTTCTCTGGGGAATGGCCATCATACTTTTCCGGGGCCCGGTGTCCCGGAGTGTCTGGCTGCCTGCTGAAATTCCGAACGGTTGAGGATACCTCCCAGATGGAAGGTGCCCCCACAGGCAACTGTGGCTGGTTTGACAGTGCCTAGTGCCTCCTGCAAACTGACATCAGGAACCTGGCCTGGTGACTTTTGTTTTTCTGGGGAAAGGCCATCGTTCCTCTCCTGGACCTGTAGGCCCGGAGTGGCCGGCAGCCTGCTGAAATTCACATGGATCAGGATACCTCCCATCTGGAAAAGTGCCCCCACAGGCACCTGTGGCTGGTTTGACAGTGCCTAGTGCCTCCTCCAAACTGACATCAGGAACCTGGCCTGGTGACTTTTGTTTCTCTGGGGAAAGGCCATGGTTCATATCCCGGACCAGTTAGACCGGGGAGGCCGGCTGCCTACTGGAATTCAGAACGGATCAGGATACCTACCAGGCCGAAAATATCACCACAGGCACCTGTGGCTGGTTTGACAGTGCCATGTGCCTCCTGCAAACTGACATCAGGAACCTGGCCTGGTGACTTTTGTTTCTTTGGGGAAAGGCCATGGTTCATATCCTGGACCAGTTGGACCAGAGAGGCCGGCTGCCTGCTGAAATTCTGAACGGATCAGGATACATCCCAGATGCAAGTGCCCCCACAGGCACCTGCGATTTGTTTGACAGTGCCAAGTGCCTCCTGCAAATTGACATCAGGAACCTGGCCTGGTGACTTTTGTTTCTCTGGGGAAAGGCCATAGATGGTGTCCAGTGCCCGGTGGCCCGGAGTGGCTGGCTGCCTGCTGAAATTCCACAAGGATCACGATACCTGCCAGACCGAAAGTACCACCGCAGGCAACTGTGGCTGGTTTGAGAGTGCCAAGTGCCTCCTGCAAACTGACATCAGGAACCTGGCCTGGTGACTTTTGTTTCTCTGGGGAAAGGTCATCATTCTTGTCCGGGGCCCACTGGCCCGGAGTGGCCGGCTGCCTGCTGAAATTCCTCACGGTTGAGGATACCTCCCAGACGCAAGGTGCTCCCACAGGCAACTGTGGCTGGTTTGACAGTGCCAAGTGCCTCCTGCAAATTGACATCAGGAACCTGGCCTGGTGACTTTTGTTTCTCTGGGGAAAGGCCATAGATGATGTCCAGTGCCCGGTGGCCCGGAGTGGCCGGCTGCATGCTGAAATTCCGCACGGATCAGGATACCTCCCAGATGCAAGGTGCCCCCACAGGGAATTGTGGCTGGTTTGACAGTGCCAAGTGCCTCCTGCAAACTGACATCAGGAACCTGGCCTGGTGACTTTTGTTTCTCTGGGGAAAGGCCATGGTTCCTATCCTGGACCAGTTGGACCAGAGAGGCTGGCTGCCTGCTGAAATTCCGAACGAATCAGGATACCTCCCAGATGCAAAGTGCCCCCACAGGCACCTGCGATTTGTTTGACAGTGTCAAGTGCCTCCTGCAAATTGACATCAGGAACCGGGCCTAGTGACTTTTGTTTCTCTGGGGAAAGGCCATAGATGATGTCCAGTGCCCGGTGGCCCAGAGTGGCCGGCTGCATGCTGAAATTCCGAACCGATCAGAATACGTCCCGGATGCAATGTGCCCACACAAGCAACTGTGGTTGGTTTGACAGTGCCTAGTGCCTCCGGCAAACTGATATCAGGAACCTGGCCTGGTGACTTTTGTTTCTCTGGGGAAAGGCCATAGATCGTGTCCAGTGCCCGGTGGCCCGGAGTGGTCGGCTGCCTGCGGAAATTCCGCACGGATCAGGATACGTCCCAGACCGAAAGTACCACCACAAGCAACTGTGGCTGGTTTGACAGTGCCAAGTGCCTCCTGCAAACTGACATGAGGAACCTGGCCTGGTGACTTTTGTTTCTCTGGGGAAAGCCCATCGTTCGTATCCAGGGCCGGGTAGCCCGTAGTGGCCTTCTGCCTGCTGAAATTCCACACGGATCAGGACCGCCCATATGCAAGGTGCCCCCACAGGCAACTGCGGCTGGTTTGACAGTGCCACGTGCCTCCTGCAAACTGACATGAGGAACCTGCCCTGGAGACTTTTGTTTCTCTGGGGAATGGCCATGGTTCATGTCCAGCGCCACGTGGACCACAGTGGCCTGCGGCCTGCTGAAATTCCGCACGGATCAGGATACCTCCCATACCGAAAGTACCACCACAGGCAACTGTGGCTGGTTTGACAGTGCCAAGTGCCTCTTGCAAACTGACATCAGGAACCTGGCCTGGTGACTTTTGCTTCTCTGGGAAAGGGCCATCATTCTTGTCCAGTGCCCAGTGGACCGGAGTGGCCGGCTGCCTGCTGAAATTCCACACGGATCAGGATACCTCCCAGATGCAAGATGCCCCCACTAGGCAACTGTGGCTGGTTTGAGAGTGCCAAGTGCCTCCTGCAAACTGACATCAGGAACCTGGCCTGGTGACTTTTGTTTCTCAGGGGAAAGGTGATCATTCTTGTCCGGGGCCCGCTGGCCCGGAGTGGCCGGCTGACTGCTGAAATTCCTCACGGTGGAGGATACCTCCCAGATGACAGGAGCCCCAAATGGGAACTGTGGCTAGTTTGACAGTGCCAAGTGCCTCCTGCAAACTGACATCAGGAACCTTGCCTAGTGACTATTGTTTTTCTGGGGAAAGGCCATCATTCTTGTCCGGGGCCCGGTGGCCCGGCGTGGCCGGCAGTCTGCAGAAATTCTGAACCGATCAGGATACCTCCCAGACCGAAAATACTACCACAGGCACCTGTGGCTGGTTTGACAGTGCCAAGTGCCTCCTGCAAACTGACATCAGGAACCTGGCCTGGTGACTTTTGTTTCTCTGGGGAAAGGCCATCATTCTTGTCCGGGGCCCGGTGGTCCGGCATGGCCGGCAGCCTGCAGAAATTCCGAAACGATCAGGATACCTCCCAGACCGACAATACTACCACAGGCACCTGTGGCTGGTTTGACAGTACCAAGTGCCTCCTGCAAACTGACATCAGGAACCTGGCCTGGTGACTTTTGTTTCTCGAGGGAAAGGCCATCATTCTTGTCCGGGGCCCGGTGCCCCGGAGTGGCTGGCTGCCTTGTGAAATTCCTCACGGTTGAGGATACCTCCCAGACGCAAGGAGCCCCCAGAGGAAACTGTGGCTGGTTTGAGAGTGCCAAGTGCCTCCTGCAAACTGACATCAGGAACCTGGCCTGGTGACTTTTGTTTCTCTGGGGAAAGGCCATGGTTCATATCCTGGACCAGTTGGACCGGAGTGGCCGGCTGCCTGCTGAAATTCCGAACGGATCAGGATGCCGCCCAGATGCAAGGTGTCCCCACAGGCACCTACGGTTGGTTTGACAGTGCCCAATGCCTCCTGCAAACTGACATCAAGAACCTGGCCTGGTGACTTTTGTTTCTCTGGGGAAAGGCCATAGATGATGTCCAGTGCCCGGTGGCCCGGAGTGGCCGGCTGCCTGCTGAAATTCCGCACGGGTCAGGACACCTCCCACATGCAAGGTGCCCCCACAGGCAACTGTGGCTGGTTTGACAGTGCCAAGTGCCTCCTGCAAACTGACATCAGGAACCTGGCCTGGTGACTTTCGTTTCTCTGGGGAATGGCCAGGGTTCGTGTCAAGTACCCGTAGGCCCGGAATGGCCGGCAGCCTGCTGAAATTCCAAACAGATCAGGATACCTCCCAGACCGAAAATACCACCACAGGCAACTGTGGCTGGTTTGACAGTGCCTAGTGCCTCCAGCAAACTGACATCTGGAACCTGGCCTGGTGAGTTTTGTTTCTCTGGGGAAGGGCCATCATTCTTGGCCAGTGCCCAGTGGACCGGAGTGGCCGGCTGCCTGCTGAAATTCCGCACGGATAAGGATACCTCCCAGATGCAAGGTGCCCCCACTAGGCAACTGTGGCTGGTTTGACAGTGCCAAGTGCCTCCTGCAAACTGACATCAGGAACGTGGCCTGGTGACTTTTGTTTCTCTGGGGAATGGCCATCATACTTTTCCGGGGCCCGGTGTCCCGGAGTGGCTGGCTGCCTGCTGAAATTCCGAACGGTTGAGGATACCTCCCAGATGAAAGGAGCCCCAAAAGGGAACTTTGGCTGGTTTGACAGTGCCTAGTGCCTCCTCCAAACTGACATCAGGAACCTGGCCTGGTGACTTTTGTTTCTCTGGGGAAAGGCCATTGTTCCTCTCCTGGACCCGTAGGCCCAGAGTGGCCGGCCGCCTGCTGAAATTCCGCATGGATCAGGATACCTCCCAGATGGAAGGTGCCCCCACAGGCAACTGTGGCTGGTTTGACAGTGCCAAGTGCCTCCTGCAAACTGACATCAGGAACCTGGCCTCGTGACTTTTGTTTTTCTGGGGAAAGGACATGGTTCATGTCCGGGGCCCGGTGGCCCGGAGTGGCTGGCTGCCTTCTGAAATTCCTCACAGTTGAGGATACCTCCCAGATGGAAGGTGCCCCCACAGGCAACTGTGGCTGGTTTGACAGTGCCTAGTGCCTCCTGCAAACTGACATCAGGAACCTGGCCTGGTGACTTTTGTTTTTCTGGGGAAAGGCCATCGTTCCTCTCCTGGACCTGTAGGCCCGGAGTGGCCGGCAGCCTGCTGAAATTCACATGGATCAGGATACCTCCCATCTGGAAAAGTGCCCCCACAGGCACCTGTGGCTGGTTTGACAGTGCCTAGTGCCTCTTGAAAACTGACATCAGGAACCTGGCCTGGTGACTTTTGTTTCTCTGGGGAAAGGCCATGGTTCATATCCTGGACCAGTTAGACCGGGGAGGCCGGCTGCCTACTGGAATTCAGAACGGATCAGGATACCTACCAGGCCGAAAATATCACCACAGGCACCTGTGGCTGGTTTGACAGTGCCATGTGCCTCCTGCAAACTGACATCAGGAACCTGGCCTGGTGACTTTTGTTTCTTTGGGGAAAGGCCATGGTTCATATCCTGGACCAGTTGGACCAGAGAGGCCGGCTGCCTGCTGAAATTCTGAACGGATCAGGATACCTCCCAGATGCAAGTGCCCCCACAGGCACCTGCGATTTGTTTGACAGTGCCAAGTGCCTCCTGCAAATTGACATCAGGAACCTGGCCTGGTGACTTTTGTTTCTCTGGGGAAAGGCCATAGATGGTGTCCAGTGCCCGGTGGCCCGGAGTGGCTGGCTGCCTGCTGAAATTCCACAAGGATCACGATACCTGCCAGACCGAAAGTACCACCGCAGGCAACTGTGGCTGGTTTGAGAGTGCCAAGTGCCTCCTGCAAACTGACATCAGGAACCTGGCCTGGTGACTTTTGTTTCTCTGGGGAAAGGTCATCATTCTTGTCCGGGGCCCACTGGCCCGGAGTGGCCGGCTGCCTGCTGAAATTCCTCACGGTTGAGGATACCTCCCAGACGCAAGGTGCTCCCACAGGCAACTGTGGCTGGTTTGACAGTGCCAAGTGCCTCCTGCAAATTGACATCAGGAACCTGGCCTGGTGACTTTTGTTTCTCTGGGGAAAGGCCATGGTTCATATCCTGGACCAGTTGGACCGGAGTGGCCGGCTGTCTGCTGAAATTCCGAACGGATCGGGATGCCGCCCAGATGCAAGGTGCCCCCACAGGCACCTGCGGTTGGTTTGAGAGTGCCAAGTGCCTCCTGCAAACTGACATCAGGAACCTGGCCTGGTGACTTTTGTTTCTCTGGGGAAAGGCCATGGTTCCTATCCTGGACCAGTTGGACCAGAGAGGCCGGCTGCCTGCTGAAATTCCGAACGAATCAGGATACCTCCCAGATGCAAAGTGCCCCCACAGGCACCTGCGATTTGTTTGACAGTGTCAAGTGCCTCCTGCAAATTGACATCAGGAACCGGGCCTACTGACTTTTGTTTCTCTGGGGAAAGGCCATAGATGATGTCCAGTGCCCGGTGGCCCAGAGTGGCCGGCTGCATGCTGAAATTCCGAACCGATCAGAATACGTCCCGGATGCAATGTGCCCACACAAGCAACTGTGGTTGGTTTGAGAGTGCCTAGTGCCTCCGGCAAACTGATATCAGGAACCTGGCCTGGTGACTTTTGTTTCTCTGGGGAAAGGCCATAGATCGTGTCCAGTGCCCGGTGGCCCGGAGTGGTCGGCTGCCTGCGGAAATTCCGCACGGATCAGGATACCTCCCAGACCGAAAGTACCACCACAAGCAACTGTGGCTGGTTTGACAGTGCCATGTGCCTCCTGCAAACTGACATCAGGAACCTGGCCTGGTGACTTTTGTTTCTTTGGGGAAAGGCCATGGTTCATATCCTGGACCAGTTGGACCAGAGAGGCCGGCTGCCTGCTGAAATTCTGAACGGATCAGGATACATCCCAGATGCAAGTGCCCCCACAGGCACCTGCGATTTGTTTGACAGTGCCAAGTGCCTCCTGCAAATTGACATCAGGAACCTGGCCTGGTGACTTTTGTTTCTCTGGGGAAAGGCCATAGATGGTGTCCAGTGCCCGGTGGCCCGGAGTGGCTGGCTGCCTGCTGAAATTCCACAAGGATCACGATACCTGCCAGACCGAAAGTACCACCGCAGGCAACTGTGGCTGGTTTGAGAGTGCCAAGTGCCTCCTGCAAACTGACATCAGGAACCTGGCCTGGTGACTTTTCTTTCTCTGGGGAAAGGTCATCATTCTTGTCCGGGGCCCACTGGCCCGGAGTGGCCGGCTGCCTGCTGAAATTCCTCACGGTTGAGGATACCTCCCAGACGCAAGGTGCTCCCACAGGCAACTGTGGCTGGTTTGACAGTGCCAAGTGCCTCCTGCAAATTGACATCAGGAACCTGGCCTGGTGACTTTTGTTTCTCTGGGGAAAGGCCATAGATGATGTCCAGTGCCCGGTGGCCCGGAGTGGCCGGCTGCATGCTGAAATTCCGCACGGATCAGGATACCTCCCAGATGCAAGGTGCCCCCACAGGGAATTGTGGCTGGTTTGACAGTGCCAAGTGCCTCCTGCAAACTGACATCAGGAACCTGGCCTGGTGACTTTTGTTTCTCTGGGGAAAGGCCATGGTTCCTATCCTGGACCAGTTGGACCAGAGAGGCTGGCTGCCTGCTGAAATTCCGAACGAATCAGGATACCTCCCAGATGCAAAGTGCCCCCACAGGCACCTGCGATTTGTTTGACAGTGTCAAGTGCCTCCTGCAAATTGACATCAGGAACCGGGCCTAGTGACTTTTGTTTCTCTGGGGAAAGGCCATAGATGATGTCCAGTGCCCGGTGGCCCAGAGTGGCCGGCTGCATGCTGAAATTCCGAACCGATCAGAATACGTCCCGGATGCAATGTGCCCACACAAGCAACTGTGGTTGGTTTGACAGTGCCTAGTGCCTCCGGCAAACTGATATCAGGAACCTGGCCTGGTGACTTTTGTTTCTCTGGGGAAAGGCCATAGATCGTGTCCAGTGCCCGGTGGCCCGGAGTGGTCGGCTGCCTGCGGAAATTCCGCACGGATCAGGATACGTCCCAGACCGAAAGTACCACCACAAGCAACTGTGGCTGGTTTGACAGTGCCAAGTGCCTCCTGCAAACTGACATGAGGAACCTGGCCTGGTGACTTTTGTTTCTCTGGGGAAAGCCCATCGTTCGTATCCAGGGCCGGGTAGCCCGTAGTGGCCTTCTGCCTGCTGAAATTCCACACGGATCAGGACCGCCCATATGCAAGGTGCCCCCACAGGCAACTGCGGCTGGTTTGACAGTGCCACGTGCCTCCTGCAAACTGACATGAGGAACCTGCCCTGGAGACTTTTGTTTCTCTGGGGAATGGCCATGGTTCATGTCCAGCGCCACGTGGACCACAGTGGCCTGCGGCCTGCTGAAATTCCGCACGGATCAGGATACCTCCCATACCGAAAGTACCACCACAGGCAACTGTGGCTGGTTTGACAGTGCCAAGTGCCTCTTGCAAACTGACATCAGGAACCTGGCCTGGTGACTTTTGCTTCTCTGGGAAAGGGCCATCATTCTTGTCCAGTGCCCAGTGGACCGGAGTGGCCGGCTGCCTGCTGAAATTCCACACGGATCAGGATACCTCCCAGATGCAAGATGCCCCCACTAGGCAACTGTGGCTGGTTTGAGAGTGCCAAGTGCCTCCTGCAAACTGACATCAGGAACCTGGCCTGGTGACTTTTGTTTCTCAGGGGAAAGGTGATCATTCTTGTCCGGGGCCCGCTGGCCCGGAGTGGCCGGCTGACTGCTGAAATTCCTCACGGTGGAGGATACCTCCCAGATGACAGGAGCCCCAAATGGGAACTGTGGCTAGTTTGACAGTGCCAAGTGCCTCCTGCAAACTGACATCAGGAACCTTGCCTAGTGACTATTGTTTTTCTGGGGAAAGGCCATCATTCTTGTCCGGGGCCCGGTGGCCCGGCGTGGCCGGCAGTCTGCAGAAATTCTGAACCGATCAGGATACCTCCCAGACCGAAAATACTACCACAGGCACCTGTGGCTGGTTTGACAGTGCCAAGTGCCTCCTGCAAACTGACATCAGGAACCTGGCCTGGTGACTTTTGTTTCTCTGGGGAAAGGCCATCATTCTTGTCCGGGGCCCGGTGGTCCGGCATGGCCGGCAGCCTGCAGAAATTCCGAAACGATCAGGATACCTCCCAGACCGACAATACTACCACAGGCACCTGTGGCTGGTTTGACAGTACCAAGTGCCTCCTGCAAACTGACATCAGGAACCTGGCCTGGTGACTTTTGTTTCTCGAGGGAAAGGCCATCATTCTTGTCCGGGGCCCGGTGCCCCGGAGTGGCTGGCTGCCTTGTGAAATTCCTCACGGTTGAGGATACCTCCCAGACGCAAGGAGCCCCAGAGGAAACTGTGGCTGGTTTGAGAGTGCCAAGTGCCTCCTGCAAACTGACATCAGGAACCTGGCCTGGTGACTTTTGTTTCTCTGGGGAAAGGCCATGGTTCATATCCTGGACCAGTTGGACCGGAGTGGCCGGCTGCCTGCTGAAATTCCGAACGGATCAGGATGCCGCCCAGATGCAAGGTGTCCCCACAGGCACCTACGGTTGGTTTGACAGTGCCCAGTGCCTCCTGCAAACTGACATCAAGAACCTGGCCTGGTGACTTTTGTTTCTCTGGGGAAAGGCCATAGATGATGTCCAGTGCCCGGTGGCCCGGAGTGGCCGGCTGCCTGCTGAAATTCCGCACGGGTCAGGACACCTCCCACATGCAAGGTGCCCCCACAGGCAACTGTGGCTGGTTTGACAGTGCCAAGTGCCTCCTGCAAACTGACATCAGGAACCTGGCCTGGTGACTTTCGTTTCTCTGGGGAATGGCCAGGGTTCGTGTCAAGTACCCGTAGGCCCGGAATGGCCGGCAGCCTGCTGAAATTCCAAACAGATCAGGATACCTCCCAGACCGAAAATACCACCACAGGCAACTGTGGCTGGTTTGACAGTGCCTAGTGCCTCCAGCAAACTGACATCTGGAACCTGGCCTGGTGAGTTTTGTTTCTCTGGGGAAGGGCCATCATTCTTGGCCAGTGCCCAGTGGACCGGAGTGGCCGGCTGCCTGCTGAAATTCCGCACGGATAAGGATACCTCCCAGATGCAAGGTGCCCCCACTAGGCAACTGTGGCTGGTTTGACAGTGCCAAGTGCCTCCTGCAAACTGACATCAGGAACGTGGCCTGGTGACTTTTGTTTCTCTGGGGAATGGCCATCATACTTTTCCGGGGCCCGGTGTCCCGGAGTGGCTGGCTGCCTGCTGAAATTCCGAACGGTTGAGGATACCTCCCAGATGAAAGGAGCCCCAAAAGGGAACTTTGGCTGGTTTGACAGTGCCTAGTGCCTCCTCCAAACTGACATCAGGAACCTGGCCTGGTGACTTTTGTTTCTCTGGGGAAAGGCCATTGTTCCTCTCCTGGACCCGTAGGCCCAGAGTGGCCGGCCGCCTGCTGAAATTCCGCATGGATCAGGATACCTCCCAGATGGAAGGTGCCCCCACAGGCAACTGTGGCTGGTTTGACAGTGCCAAGTGCCTCCTGCAAACTGACATCAGGAACCTGGCCTGGTGACTTTTGTTTTTCTGGGGAAAGGACATGGTTCATGTCCGGGGCCCGGTGGCCCGGAGTGGCTGGCTGCCTTCTGAAATTCCTCACAGTTGAGGATACCTCCCAGATGGAAGGTGCCCCCACAGGCAACTGTGGCTGGTTTGACAGTGCCTAGTGCCTCCTGCAAACTGACATCAGGAACCTGGCCTGGTGACTTTTGTTTTTCTGGGGAAAGGCCATCGTTCCTCTCCTGGACCTGTAGGCCCGGAGTGGCCGGCAGCCTGCTGAAATTCACATGGATCAGGATACCTCCCATCTGGAAAAGTGCCCCCACAGGCACCTGTGGCTGGTTTGACAGTGCCTAGTGCCTCTTGAAAACTGACATCAGGAACCTGGCCTGGTGACTTTTGTTTCTCTGGGGAAAGGCCATGGTTCATATCCTGGACCAGTTAGACCGGGGAGGCCGGCTGCCTACTGGAATTCAGAACGGATCAGGATACCTACCAGGCCGAAAATATCACCACAGGCACCTGTGGCTGGTTTGACAGTGCCATGTGCCTCCTGCAAACTGACATCAGGAACCTGGCCTGGTGACTTTTGTTTCTTTGGGGAAAGGCCATGGTTCATATCCTGGACCAGTTGGACCAGAGAGGCCGGCTGCCTGCTGAAATTCTGAACGGATCAGGATACCTCCCAGATGCAAGTGCCCCCACAGGCACCTGCGATTTGTTTGACAGTGCCAAGTGCCTCCTGCAAATTGACATCAGGAACCTGGCCTGGTGACTTTTGTTTCTCTGGGGAAAGGCCATAGATGGTGTCCAGTGCCCGGTGGCCCGGAGTGGCTGGCTGCCTGCTGAAATTCCACAAGGATCACGATACCTGCCAGACCGAAAGTACCACCGCAGGCAACTGTGGCTGGTTTGAGAGTGCCAAGTGCCTCCTGCAAACTGACATCAGGAACCTGGCCTGGTGACTTTTGTTTCTCTGGGGAAAGGTCATCATTCTTGTCCGGGGCCCACTGGCCCGGAGTGGCCGGCTGCCTGCTGAAATTCCTCACGGTTGAGGATACCTCCCAGACGCAAGGTGCTCCCACAGGCAACTGTGGCTGGTTTGACAGTGCCAAGTGCCTCCTGCAAATTGACATCAGGAACCTGGCCTGGTGACTTTTGTTTCTCTGGGGAAAGGCCATGGTTCATATCCTGGACCAGTTGGACCGGAGTGGCCGGCTGTCTGCTGAAATTCCGAACGGATCGGGATGCCGCCCAGATGCAAGGTGCCCCCACAGGCACCTGCGGTTGGTTTGAGAGTGCCAAGTGCCTCCTGCAAACTGACATCAGGAACCTGGCCTGGTGACTTTTGTTTCTCTGGGGAAAGGCCATGGTTCCTATCCTGGACCAGTTGGACCAGAGAGGCTGGCTGCCTGCTGAAATTCCGAACGAATCAGGATACCTCCCAGATGCAAAGTGCCCCCACAGGCACCTGCGATTTGTTTGACAGTGTCAAGTGCCTCCTGCAAATTGACATCAGGAACCGGGCCTAGTGACTTTTGTTTCTCTGGGGAAAGGCCATAGATGATGTCCAGTGCCCGGTGGCCCAGAGTGGCCGGCTGCATGCTGAAATTCCGAACCGATCAGAATACGTCCCGGATGCAATGTGCCCACACAAGCAACTGTGGTTGGTTTGAGAGTGCCTAGTGCCTCCGGCAAACTGATATCAGGAACCTGGCCTGGTGACTTTTGTTTCTCTGGGGAAAGGCCATAGATCGTGTCCAGTGCCCGGTGGCCCGGAGTGGTCGGCTGCCTGCGGAAATTCCGCACGGATCAGGATACCTCCCAGACCGAAAGTACCACCACAAGCAACTGTGGCTGGTTTGACAGTGCCTAGTGCCTCCTGCAAACTGACATCAGGAACCTGGCCTGGTGACTTTTGTTTCTCTGGGGAAAGCCCATCGTTCGTATCCAGGGCCGGGTAGCCCGTAGTGGCCTTCTGCCTGCTGAAATTGAACACGGATCAGGACCGCCCATATGCAAGGTGCCCCCACAGGCAACTGCGGCTGGTTTGACAGTGCCTAGTGCCTCCGGCAAACTGACATGAGGAACCTGCCCTGGAGACTTTTGTTTCTCTGGGGAATGGCCATGGTTCATGTCCAGCGCCACGTGGCCCGCAGTGGCCTGCGGCCTGCTGAAATTCCGCACGGATCAGGATACCTCCCATACCGAAAGTACCACCACAGGCAACTGTGGCTGGTTTGACAGTGCCAAGTGCCTCTTGCAAACTGACATCAGGAACCTGGCCTGGTGACTTTTGCTTCTCTGGGAAAGGGCCATCATTCTTGTCCAGTGCCCAGTGGACCGGAGTGGCCGGCTGCCTGCTGAAATTCCGAACGAATCAGGATACCTCCCAGATGCAAAGTGCCCCCAGAGGCACCTGCGATTTGTTTGACAGTGTCAAGTGCCTCCTGCAAACTGACATCAGGAACCTGGCCTGGTGACTTTTGCTTCTCTGGGAAAGGGCCATCATTCTTGTCCAGTGCCCAGTGGACGTGAGTGGCCAGCTGCCTGCTGAAATTCCGCACGGATCAGGATACCTCCCAGATGCAAGGTGCCCCCACTAGGCAACTGTGGCTGGTTTGAGAGTGCCAAGTGCCTCCTGCAAACTGACATCAGGAACCTGGCCTGGTGACTTTTGTTTCTCAGGGGAAAGGTCATCATTCTTGTCCGGGGCCCGGTGCCCCAGAGTGGCTGGCTGCCTTGTGAAATTCCTCACGGTTGAGGATACCTCCCAGACGCAAGGAGCCCCCAGAGGAAACTGTGGCTGGTTTGAGAGTGCCAACTGCCTCCTGCAAACTGACATCAGGAACCTGGCCTGGTGACTTTTGTTTCTCTGGGGAAAGGCCATGGTTCATATCCTGGACCAGTTGGACCGGAGTGGCCGGCTGCCTGCTGAAATTCCGAACGGATCAGGATGCCGCCCAGATGCAAGGTGTCCCCACAGGCACCTACGGTTGGTTTGACAGTGCCCAGTGCCTCCTGCAAACTGACATCAAGAACCTGGCCTGGTGACTTTTGTTTCTCTGGGGAAAGGCCATAGATGATGTCCAGTGCCCGGTGGCCCGGAGTGGCCGGCTGCCTGCTGAAATTCCGCACGGGTCAGGACACCTCCCACATGCAAGGTGCCCCCACAGGCAACTGTGGCTGGTTTGACAGTGCCAAGTGCCTCCTGCAAACTGACATCAGGAACCTGGCCTGGTGACTTTCGTTTCTCTGGGGAATGGCCAGGGTTCGTGTCAAGTACCCGTAGGCCCGGAATGGCCGGCAGCCTGCTGAAATTCCAAACCGATCAGGATACCTCCCAGACCGAAAATACCACCACAGGCAACTGTGGCTGGTTTGACAGTGCCAAGTGCCTCCTGCAAACAGACATTAGGAACCTGGCCTGGTGAGTTTTGTTTCTCTGGGGAAAGGCCATGGTTCACGTCCAGGTCCGGGTGGCCCGGAGTGGCCGGCTGCCTGCTGAAATTCCGCGCGTATGAGGATACCGCCCAGATGCATGGTGCCCGCGCAGGCAATAGTGGCTGGTTTGAGACTGCCAAGTGCCTCCTGCAAACTGACATCAGGAACCTGGCCTGGTGACTTTTGTTTCTCTGGGGAAAGGCCATCATCCCTATCCAGGGCCCCGCGGCCCGGAGTGGCCGACTGCCTGCTGAAATTCCGCATGGATCAGGATACCTCCCAGATGCAAGGTGCTCCCACAGGCAACAGTGGCTGGATTGACAGTGCCAAGTGCCTCCTGCAAACTGACATCAGGAACCTGGCCTGGTGCTTTTGTTTCTCTGGGGAAAGGCCATTGTACATTTCCTGGGCCTGGTGGCCCCTAGTGGCCGGCCGCCTGCTGAAATTCCGCATGGATCAGGATACCTCCCAGACCGAAAGTACCACCACAGCAACTGTGGCTGGTTTGACAGTGCCAGGTGCCTCCTGCAAACTGACATCAGGACCCTGGCCTGGGGAGGTGTCTTTCTCAGAGGAAAAACCAGTGTTCTTGTCCCACGTCCTGTAACCCGGAGTGGCCGGCTGCCTGCCGAAATTCTCAACGTCTCAATATACATCCTAGAAGCAAGGCGCCACAATAGGCAATTGTGGCGGATTGGACAGTGCCAAATGCCTCCTGCAAATTGACATCAGGAACATGGCATGCTGAGTTTTGCTTCTGTCAGAAAAAGTTCATGGTTCATGTCCAGGTTGAGGTGACCCGGCGTGGCAGGGTGTCTCTTAAAATTCCAAACATCTCAGGATGGCTCCCAGAATCAAGGCGCCACCACAGGCACCTGTGGGTGGTTGGACAGTGCCAAGTGCCTCCTGCAAACTGACGTCAGGAACTTGGCCTGGTGAGTTTTGTTTCTCACAGAAAAGGCCATCGTTGGTGTCCAGGGTCCGGTGGCCAGGAGAGGACTGGTGCCTGCTGAAATTGCGAACATCCCAATATACCAGCCTGAAGCAAGGTGCCACCAGAGGCAACTGTGGCTGGTTGGACAGTGCGAAGTTCCTTCAGAATATGGACATCAGGGACCTGGCCTGGTGACTTTTGTTTCTCTGGGGAAAGGCCATAGTTCCTGGGCAGGTTCCGGTGGACCGTAGCGGCACGGTGCTTCTTAAAATTCCGAACATCTCAAGACATCTCCCAGAAGCAAGGCACCACCATAGGCAAGTGTGGCTGGTTCGACAGGGCCAAGTGCCTCCTGCAAATCGACATCAGGAACCTGGCCTGGTGACTTTTGTTTCTCTGGGGAAAGGTCATCATTCTTGTCCGGGGCCCGCTGGCCCGGAGTAGCCGGCGTAGTGCTGAAATTCCTCACGGTTGAGGATACCTCCCAGATGAAAGGAGGCCGCAGAGGAAACTGTGGCTGGTTTGACAGTGCCAAGTGCCTCCTGCAAACTGACATCAGGAACCTGGCCTGGTGACTTTTGTTTCTCAGGGGAAAGGCCATGGTTCATATCCTGGACCAGTTGGACCTGAGAGGCCAGCTGCCTGCTGAAATTCCGAACGGATCAGGATGCCGCCCAGATGCAAGGTGCCCCCAAAGGCACCTGCAGTTGGTTTGACAGTGCCAAGTGCCTCTTGCAAACTGACATCAGGAACCTGGCCTGGTGAGTTTTGTTTCTCTGGGGAAAGGCCATAGATGATGTGCAGTGCCCGGTGGCCCGGAGTGGCCGGCTGCCTGCTGAAATTCCGCACGGATGAGGATACGTCCCAGATGCAAGGTGCCCCCACAGGCAACTGTGGCTGGTTTGACAGTGCCAAGTGCCTCCTGCAAACTGACATCAGGAACCTGGCCTGGTGACTTTTGTTTCTCTGGGGAAAGGCCATGGTTCATTTCCAGGGCCGGGTGGCCCGGAGTGGCTGGCTGCCAGCTGAAATTCCTCACAGTTGAGGATACCTCCCAGATGGAAGGTGCCCCCACAGGCAACTGTGGCTGGTTTGACAGTGCCTAGTGCCTCCTGCAAACTGACATCAGGAACCTGGCCTGGTGACTTTTGTTTCTCTGGGGAAAGGCCATTGTACGTGTCCAGGGCCTGATGGCCCGGAGTGGCCGGCTGCCTGCTGAAATTCCGCACGGATCAGGATACCTCCCAGACCGAAACTACCACCACAGGCAACTGTGGCTGGTTTGACAGTGCCAAGTGCCTCCTGCAAACTGACATCAGGAACCTGGCTTGGGGAGTTTTCTTTCTCTGGTGAAAGGCCAATGTACGTGTCCAGGGCCTGATGGCCCGGAGTGGCCGGCAGCCTGCTGAAATTCCGCACGTATGAGGATACATCCCAGATGCAAGGTGCCCCCACAGGCGACTGTGGCTGGTTTGACAGTGCCAAGTGCCTCCTGCAAACTGACATCAGGAACCTGGCCTGGTGACTTTTGTTTCTCTGGGGAAAGGCCATGGTTCATATACTGGGCACGTAGGACCGGAGAGACAGGCTGCCTACTGAAATTCCGAACGGATCTGGATGCCGCCCAGATGCAAGGTGCCCCCACAGGCACCTGCGGTTGGTTTGAGAGTGCCAAGTGCCTCCTGCAAACTGACATCAGGAACCTGGCCTGGTGATTTTGTTTCTCTGGGGAAAGGCCATGGTTCGTGTCCAGTGCCCGGTGGCCTGGAGTGGCCAGCTGCCTGCTGAAATTCCGCACGTATGAGGATACGTCCCAGATGCAAGGTGCCCCCACAGGCAACAGTGGCTGGATTGACAGTGCCAAGTGCCTCCTGCAAACTGACATCAGGAACCTGGCCTGGTGCTTTTGTTTCTCTGGGGAAAGGCCATTGTACGTTTCCTGGGCCTGGTGGCCCCTAGTGGCCGGCCGCCTGCTGAAATTCCGCATGGATCAGGATACCTCCCAGACCGAAAGTACCACCACAGGCAACTGTGGCTGGTTTGACAGTGCCAGGTGCCTCCTGCAAACTGACATCAGGACCCTGGCCTGGGGAGTTGTCTTTCTCAGAGGAAAAACCAGTGTTCTTGTCCCACGTCCTGTAGCCCGGAGTGGCCGGCTGCCTGCCGAAATTCTCAACGTCTCATTATACATCCTAGAAGCAAGGCGCCACAATAGGCAATTGTGGCGGATTGGACAATGCCAAATGCCTCCTGCAAATTGACATCAGGAACATGGCATGCTGAGTTTTGCTTCTGTCAGAAAAAGTTCATGGTTCATGTCCAGGTTGAGGTGACCCGGCGTGGCAGGGTGTCTCTTAAAATTCCAAACATCTCAGGATGGCTCCCAGAATCAAGGCGCCACCACAGGCACCTGTGGGTGGTTGGACAGTGCCAAGTGCCTCCTGCAAACTGACGTCAGGAACTTGGCCTGGTGAGTTTTGTTTCTCACAGAAAAGGCCATCGTTGGTGTCCAGGGTCCGGTGGCCAGGAGAGGACTGGTGCCTGCTGAAATTGCGAACATCCCAATATACCAGCCTGAAGCAAGGTGCCACCAGAGGCAACTGTGGCTGGTTGGACAGTGCGAAGTTCCTTCAGAATATGGACATCAGGGACCTGGCCTGGTGACTTTTGTTTCTCTGGGGAAAGGCCATAGTTCCTGGGCAGGTTCCGGTGGACCGTAGCGGCACGGTGCTTCTTAAAATTCCGAACATCTCAAGACATCTCCCAGAAGCAAGGCACCACCATAGGCAAGTGTGGCTGGTTCGACAGGGCCAAGTGCCTCCTGCAAATCGACATCAGGAACCTGGCCTGGTGACTTTTGTTTCTCTGGGGAAAGGTCATCATTCTTGTCCGGGGCCCGCTGGCCCGGAGTAGCCGGCGTACTGCTGAAATTCCTCACGGTTGAGGATACCTCCCAGATGAAAGGAGGCCGCAGAGGAAACTGTGGCTGGTTTGAGAGTGCCAAGTGCCTCCTGCAAACTGACATCAGGAACCTGGCCTGGTGACTTTTGTTTCTCAGGGGAAAGGCCATGGTTCATATCCTGGACCAGTTGGACCTGAGAGGCCAGCTGCCTGCTGAAATTCCGAACGGATCAGGATGCCGCCCAGATGCAAGGTGCCCCCAAAGGCACCTGCAGTTGGTTTGACAGTGCCAAGTGCCTCTTGCAAACTGACATCAGGAACCTGGCCTGGTGAGTTTTGTTTCTCTGGGGAAAGGCCATAGATGATGTGCAGTGCCCGGTGGCCCGGAGTGGCCGGCTGCCTGCTGAAATTCCGCACGGATGAGGATACGTCCCAGATGCAAGGTGCCCCCACAGGCAACTGTGGCTGGTTTGACAGTGCCAAGTGCCTCCTGCAAACTGACATCAGGAACCTGGCCTGGTGACTCTTCTTTCTCTGGAGAAAGGCCATGGTTCATTTCCAGGGCCGGGTGGCCCGGAGTGGCCAGCTGCCAGCTGAAATTCGTCACGGCTGAGGATACCTCCCAGACGCAAGGAGCCCCCAGAGGAGACTGTGGCTGGTTTGACAGTGCCAAGTGCCTCCTGCAAACTGACATCAGGAACCTGGCCTGGTGACTTTTGTTTCTCTGGGGAAAGGCCATTGTACATGTCCAGGGCCTGATGGCCCGGAGTGGCCGGCTGCCTGCTGAAATTCCGCACGGATCAGGATACCTCCCAGACCGAAAGTACCACCACAGGCAACTGTGGCTGGTTTGACAGTGCCAAGTGCCTCCTGCAAACTGACATCAGGAACCTGGCTTGGGGAGTTTTCTTTCTCTGGTGAAAGGCCAATGTACGTGTCCAGGGCCTGATGGCCCGGAGTGGCCGGCAGCCTGCTGAAATTCCGCACGTATGAGGATACATCCCAGATGCAAGGTGCCCCCACAGGCGACTGTGGCTGGTTTGACAGTGCCAAGTGCCTCCTGCAAACTGACATCAGGAACCTGGCCTGGTGACTTTTGTTTCTCTGGGGAAAGGCCATGGTTCATATACTGGGCACGTAGGACCGGAGAGACAGGCTGCCTACTGAAATTCCGAACGGATCTGGATGCCGCCCAGATGCAAGGTGCCCCCACAGGCACCTGCGGTTGGTTTGAGAGTGCCAAGTGCCTCCTGCAAACTGACATCAGGAACCTGGCCTGGTGATTTTGTTTCTCTGGGGAAAGGCCATGGTTCGTGTCCAGTGCCCGGTGGCCTGGAGTGGCCAGCTGCCTGCTGAAATTCCGCACGTATGAGGATACGTCCTAGATGCAAGGTGCCCCCTCAGGCAACAGTGGCTGGATTGACAGTGCCAAGTGCCTCCTGCAAACTGACATCAGGAACCTGGCCTGGTGCTTTTGTTTCTCTGGGGAAAGGCCATTGTACGTTTCCTGGGCCTGGTGGCCCCTAGTGGCCGGCCGCCTGCTGAAATTCCGCATGGATCAGGATACCTCCCAGACCGAAAGTACCACCACAGGCAACTGTGGCTGGTTTGACAGTGCCAGGTGCCTCCTGCAAACTGACATCAGGACCCTGGCCTGGGGAGTTGTCTTTCTCAGAGGAAAAACCAGTGTTCTTGTCCCACGTCCTGTAGCCCGGAGTGGCCGGCTGCCTGCCGAAATTCTCAACGTCTCAATATACATCCTAGAAGCAAGGCGCCACAATAGGCAATTGTGGCGGATTGGACAATGCCAAATGCCTCCTGCAAATTGACATCAGGAACATGGCATGCTGAGTTTTGCTTCTGTCAGAAAAAGTTCATGGTTCATGTCCAGGTTGAGGTGACCCGGCGTGGCAGGGTGTCTCTTAAAATTCCAAACATCTCAGGATGGCTCCCAGAATCAAGGCGCCACCACAGGCACCTGTGGGTGGTTGGACAGTGCCAAGTGCCTCCTGCAAACTGACGTCAGGAACTTGGCCTGGTGACTTTTGTTTCTCACAGAAAAGGCCATCGTTGGTGTCCAGGGTCCGGTGGCCAGGAGAGGACTGGTGCCTGCTGAAATTGCGAACATCCCAATATACCAGCCTGAAGCAAGGTGCCACCAGAGGCAACTGTGGCTGGTTGGACAGTGCGAAGTTCCTTCAGAATATGGACATCAGGGACCTGGCCTGGTGACTTTTGTTTCTCTGGGGAAAGGCCATAGTTCCTGGGCAGGTTCCGGTGGACCGTAGCGGCACGGTGCTTCTTAAAATTCCGAACATCTCAAGACATCTCCCAGAAGCAAGGCACCACCATAGGCAAGTGTGGCTGGTTCGACAGGGCCAAGTGCCTCCTGCAAATCGACATCAGGAACCTGGCCTGGTGACTTTTGTTTCTCTGGGGAAAGGTCATCATTCTTGTCCGGGGCCCGCTGGCCCGGAGTAGCCGGCGTACTGCTGAAATTCCTCACGGTTGAGGATACCTCCCAGATGAAAGGAGGCCGCAGAGGAAACTGTGGCTGGTTTGAGAGTGCCAAGTGCCTCCTGCAAACTGACATCAGGAACCTGGCCTGGTGACTTTTGTTTCTCAGGGGAAAGGCCATGGTTCATATCCTGGACCAGTTGGACCTGAGAGGCCAGCTGCCTGCTGAAATTCCGAACGGATCAGGATGCCGCCCAGATGCAAGGTGCCCCCAAAGGCACCTGCAGTTGGTTTGACAGTGCCAAGTGCCTCTTGCAAACTGACATCAGGAACCTGGCCTGGTGAGTTTTGTTTCTCTGGGGAAAGGCCATAGATGATGTGCAGTGCCCGGTGGCCCGGAGTGGCCGGCTGCCTGCTGAAATTCCGCACGGATGAGGATACGTCCCAGATGCAAGGTGCCCCCACAGGCAACTGTGGCTGGTTTGACAGTGCCAAGTGCCTCCTGCAAACTGACATCAGGAACCTGGCCTGGTGACTCTTCTTTCTCTGGAGAAAGGCCATGGTTCATTTCCAGGGCCGGGTGGCCCGGAGTGGCCAGCTGCCAGCTGAAATTCGTCACAGTTGAGGATACCTCCCAGACGCAAGGAGCCCCCAGAGGAGACTGTGGCTGGTTTGACAGTGCCAAGTGCCTCCTGCAAACTGACATCAGGAACCTGGCCTGGTGACTTTTGTTTCTCTGGGGAAAGGCCATTGTACATGTCCAGGGCCTGATGGCCCGGAGTGGCCGGCTGCCTGCTGAAATTCCGCACGGATCAGGATACCTCCCAGACCGAAAGTACCACCACAGGCAACTGTGGCTGGTTTGACAGTGCCAAGTGCCTCCTGCAAACTGACATCAGGAACCTGGCTTGGGGAGTTTTCTTTCTCTGGTGAAAGGCCAATGTACGTGTCCAGGGCCTGATGGCCCGGAGTGGCCGGCAGCCTGCTGAAATTCCGCACGTATGAGGATACATCCCAGATGCAAGGTGCCCCCACAGGCGACTGTGGCTGGTTTGACAGTGCCAAGTGCCTCCTGCAAACTGACATCAGGAACCTGGCCTGGTGACTTTTGTTTCTCTGGGGAAAGGCCATGGTTCATATACTGGGCACGTAGGACCGGAGAGACAGGCTGCCTACTGAAATTCCGAACGGATCTGGATGCCGCCCAGATGCAAGGTGCCCCCACAGGCACCTGCGGTTGGTTTGAGAGTGCCAAGTGCCTCCTGCAAACTGACATCAGGAACCTGGCCTGGTGATTTTGTTTCTCTGGGGAAAGGCCATGGTTCGTGTCCAGTGCCCGGTGGCCTGGAGTGGCCAGCTGCCTGCTGAAATTCCGCACGTATGAGGATACGTCCTAGATGCAAGGTGCCCCCTCAGGCAACAGTGGCTGGATTGACAGTGCCAAGTGCCTCCTGCAAACTGACATCAGGAACCTGGCCTGGTGCTTTTGTTTCTCTGGGGAAAGGCCATTGTACGTTTCCTGGGCCTGGTGGCCCCTAGTGGCCGGCCGCCTGCTGAAATTCCGCATGGATCAGGATACCTCCCAGACCGAAAGTACCACCACAGGCAACTGTGGCTGGTTTGACAGTGCCAGGTGCCTCCTGCAAACTGACATCAGGACCCTGGCCTGGGGAGTTGTCTTTCTCAGAGGAAAAACCAGTGTTCTTGTCCCACGTCCTGTAGCCCGGAGTGGCCGGCTGCCTGCCGAAATTCTCAACGTCTCAATATACATCCTAGAAGCAAGGCGCCACAATAGGCAATTGTGGCGGATTGGACAATGCCAAATGCCTCCTGCAAATTGACATCAGGAACATGGCATGCTGAGTTTTGCTTCTGTCAGAAAAAGTTCATGGTTCATGTCCAGGTTGAGGTGACCCGGCGTGGCAGGGTGTCTCTTAAAATTCCAAACATCTCAGGATGGCTCCCAGAATCAAGGCGCCACCACAGGCACCTGTGGGTGGTTGGACAGTGCCAAGTGCCTCCTGCAAACTGACGTCAGGAACTTGGCCTGGTGACTTTTGTTTCTCACAGAAAAGGCCATCGTTGGTGTCCAGGGTCCGGTGGCCAGGAGAGGACTGGTGCCTGCTGAAATTGCGAACATCCCAATATACCAGCCTGAAGCAAGGTGCCACCAGAGGCAACTGTGGCTGGTTGGACAGTGCGAAGTTCCTTCAGAATATGGACATCAGGGACCTGGCCTGGTGACTTTTGTTTCTCTGGGGAAAGGCCATAGTTCCTGGGCAGGTTCCGGTGGACCGTAGCGGCACGGTGCTTCTTAAAATTCCGAACATCTCAAGACATCTCCCAGAAGCAAGGCACCACCATAGGCAAGTGTGGCTGGTTCGACAGGGCCAAGTGCCTCCTGCAAATCGACATCAGGAACCTGGCCTGGTGACTTTTGTTTCTCTGGGGAAAGGTCATCATTCTTGTCCGGGGCCCGCTGGCCCGGAGTAGCCGGCGTACTGCTGAAATTCCTCACGGTTGAGGATACCTCCCAGATGAAAGGAGGCCGCAGAGGAAACTGTGGCTGGTTTGACAGTGCCAAGTGCCTCCTGCAAACTGACATCAGGAACCTGGCCTGGTGACTTTTGTTTCTCAGGGGAAAGGCCATGGTTCATATCCTGGACCAGTTGGACCTGAGAGGCCAGCTGCCTGCTGAAATTCCGAACGGATCAGGATGCCGCCCAGATGCAAGGTGCCCCCAAAGGCACCTGCAGTTGGTTTGACAGTGCCAAGTGCCTCTTGCAAACTGACATCAGGAACCTGGCCTGGTGAGTTTTGTTTCTCTGGGGAAAGGCCATAGATGATGTGCAGTGCCCGGTGGCCCGGAGTGGCCGGCTGCCTGCTGAAATTCCGCACGGATGAGGATACGTCCCAGATGCAAGGTGCCCCCACAGGCAACTGTGGCTGGTTTGACAGTGCCAAGTGCCTCCTGCAAACTGACATCAGGAACCTGGCCTGGTGACTCTTCTTTCTCTGGAGAAAGGCCATGGTTCATTTCCAGGGCCGGGTGGCCCGGAGTGGCCAGCTGCCAGCTGAAATTCGTCACAGTTGAGGATACCTCCCAGACGCAAGGAGCCCCCAGAGGAGACTGTGGCTGGTTTGACAGTGCCAAGTGCCTCCTGCAAACTGACATCAGGAACCTGGCCTGGTGACTTTTGTTTCTCTGGGGAAAGGCCATTGTACATGTCCAGGGCCTGATGGCCCGGAGTGGCCGGCTGCCTGCTGAAATTCCGCACGGATCAGGATACCTCCCAGACCGAAAGTACCACCACAGGCAACTGTGGCTGGTTTGACAGTGCCAAGTGCCTCCTGCAAACTGACATCAGGAACCTGGCTTGGGGAGTTTTCTTTCTCTGGTGAAAGGCCAATGTACGTGTCCAGGGCCTGATGGCCCGGAGTGGCCGGCAGCCTGCTGAAATTCCGCACGTATGAGGATACATCCCAGATGCAAGGTGCCCCCACAGGCGACTGTGGCTGGTTTGACAGTGCCAAGTGCCTCCTGCAAACTGACATCAGGAACCTGGCCTGGTGACTTTTGTTTCTCTGGGGAAAGGCCATGGTTCATATACTGGGCACGTAGGACCGGAGAGACAGGCTGCCTACTGAAATTCCGAACGGATCTGGATGCCGCCCAGATGCAAGGTGCCCCCACAGGCACCTGCGGTTGGTTTGAGAGTGCCAAGTGCCTCCTGCAAACTGACATCAGGAACCTGGCCTGGTGATTTTGTTTCTCTGGGGAAAGGCCATGGTTCGTGTCCAGTGCCCGGTGGCCTGGAGTGGCCAGCTGCCTGCTGAAATTCCGCACGTATGAGGATACGTCCTAGATGCAAGGTGCCCCCTCAGGCAACAGTGGCTGGATTGACAGTGCCAAGTGCCTCCTGCAAACTGACATCAGGAACCTGGCCTGGTGCTTTTGTTTCTCTGGGGAAAGGCCATTGTACGTTTCCTGGGCCTGGTGGCCCCTAGTGGCCGGCCGCCTGCTGAAATTCCGCATGGATCAGGATACCTCCCAGACCGAAAGTACCACCACAGGCAACTGTGGCTGGTTTGACAGTGCCAGGTGCCTCCTGCAAACTGACATCAGGACCCTGGCCTGGGGAGTTGTCTTTCTCAGAGGAAAAACCAGTGTTCTTGTCCCACGTCCTGTAGCCCGGAGTGGCCGGCTGCCTGCCGAAATTCTCAACGTCTCAATATACATCCTAGAAGCAAGGCGCCACAATAGGCAATTGTGGCGGATTGGACAATGCCAAATGCCTCCTGCAAATTGACATCAGGAACATGGCATGCTGAGTTTTGCTTCTGTCAGAAAAAGTTCATGGTTCATGTCCAGGTTGAGGTGACCCGGCGTGGCAGGGTGTCTCTTAAAATTCCAAACATCTCAGGATGGCTCCCAGAATCAAGGCGCCACCACAGGCACCTGTGGGTGGTTGGACAGTGCCAAGTGCCTCCTGCAAACTGACGTCAGGAACTTGGCCTGGTGACTTTTGTTTCTCACAGAAAAGGCCATCGTTGGTGTCCAGGGTCCGGTGGCCAGGAGAGGACTGGTGCCTGCTGAAATTGCGAACATCCCAATATACCAGCCTGAAGCAAGGTGCCACCAGAGGCAACTGTGGCTGGTTGGACAGTGCGAAGTTCCTTCAGAATATGGACATCAGGGACCTGGCCTGGTGACTTTTGTTTCTCTGGGGAAAGGCCATAGTTCCTGGGCAGGTTCCGGTGGACCGTAGCGGCACGGTGCTTCTTAAAATTCCGAACATCTCAAGACATCTCCCAGAAGCAAGGCACCACCATAGGCAAGTGTGGCTGGTTCGACAGGGCCAAGTGCCTCCTGCAAATCGACATCAGGAACCTGGCCTGGTGACTTTTGTTTCTCTGGGGAAAGGTCATCATTCTTGTCCGGGGCCCGCTGGCCCGGAGTAGCCGGCGTACTGCTGAAATTCCTCACGGTTGAGGATACCTCCCAGATGAAAGCAGGCCGCAGAGGAAACTGTGGCTGGTTTGACAGTGCCAAGTGCCTCCTGCAAACTGACATCAGAAACCTGGCCTGGTGACTTTTGTTTCTCAGGGGAAAGGCCATAGATGATGTGCAGTGCCCGGTGGCCCGGAGTGGCCGGCTGCCTGCTGAAATTCCGCACGGATGAGGATACGTCCCAGATGCAAGGTGCCCCCACAGGCAACTGTGGCTGGTTTGACAGTGCCTAGTGCCTCCTGCAAACTGACATCAGGAACCTGGCCTTGTGACTTTTGTTTCTCTGGGGAAAGGCCATTGTTCATGTCCAGGGCCAGGTGGCCCGGAGTGGCCAGCTGCCAGCTGAAATTCCGCACGGATCAGGATACCTCCCAGACGCAAGGAGCCCCCAGAGGAGACTGTGGCTGGTTTGACAGTGCCAAGTGCCTCCTGCAAACTGACATCAGGAACCTGGCCTGGTGACTTTTGTTTCTCTGGGGAAACGCCATGGTTCATATCCTCGACCTGTATGCCCGGAGTGGCCGGCTGCCTGCTGAAATTCCACACGGATCAGGATACCTCCCAAATGGAAGGTGCTTCCACAGGCACCTGTGGCTGGTTTGACAGTGCCAAGTGCCTCCTTCAAACTGACATCAGGAACCTGGCCTGGTGACTTTTGTTTCTCTGGGCAAGCGCCATCATCCTTGTCCGGGGCCCGGTGGCCCGGCGTGGCCGGCAGCCTGCTGAAATTCCGAACCGATCAGGATACCTCCCAGACCGAAAACACCACCACAGGCAACTGTGGCTGGTTTGACAGCGCCAAGTGCCTCCTGCAAACTGACATCAGGAACCTGGCCTGGTGACTTTTGTTTCTCTGGGGAAAGGCCATTGTTCATGTCCAGGCCCGGGTGGCCCGGAGTGGCCAGCTGCCAGCTGAAATTCCGCACTTATGAGGATACATCCCAGATGCAAGGTGCCCCCACAGGCAACTGTGGCTGGTTTGACAGTGCCAAGTGCCTCCTGCAAACTGACATCAGGAACCTGGCCTGGTGACTTTTGTTTCTCTGGGGAAAGGCCATGGTTCATATCCTGGACCAGTTAGACCGGGGAGGCCGGCTGCCTGCTGAAATTCAGAACGGATCAGGATACCTACCAGGCCGAAAATATCACCACAGGCACCTGTGGCTGGTTTGACAGTGCCATGTGCCTCCTGTAAACTGACATCAGGAACCTGGCCTGGTGACTTTTGTTTCTCTGGGGAAAGGCCATGCTTCATATCCTGGACCTGTAGGCCCGGAGTGGCCGGCTCCCTGCTGAAATTCCGAATGGATCAGGATACATCCCAGATGCAATGTGCCCCCACTAGGCAACTGTGGCTGGTTTGACAGTGCCAAGTGCCTCCTGCAAACTGACATCAGGAACCTGGCCTGGTGACTTTCGTTTCTCTGGGGAAAGGCCATAGATGATGTGCAGTGCCCGGTGGCCCGGAGTGGCCGGCTGCCTGCTGAAATTCCTCACGTATGAGGATACATCCCAGATGCATGGTGCCCGCGCAGGCAACAGTGGCTGGTTTGAGAGTGCCAAGTGCCTCCTGCAAACTGACATCAGGAACCTGGCCTGGTGACTTTTGTTTCTCTGGGGAAAGGCCATCGTCCCTATCCAGGGCCTGATGGCCCGGAGTGGCCGGCTGCCTGCTGAAATTCCGCACGGATCAGGATACCTCCCAGACCGAAACTACCACCACAGGCAACAGTGGCTGGATTGACAGTGCCAAGTGCCTCCTGCAAACTGACATCAGGAACCTGGCTTGGGGAGTTTTCTTTCTCTGGTGAAAGGCCAATGTACGTGTCCAGGGCCTGATGGCCCGGAGTGGCCGGCAGCCTGCTGAAATTCCTCACGGTTGAGGATACCTCCCAGATGAAAGGTGCCCCCACAGGCAACTGTGGCTGGTTTGACAGTGCCAAGTGCCTCCTGCAAACTGACATCAGGACCCTGGCCTGGTGAGTTGTCTTTCTCAGAGGAAAAGCCAGTGTTCTTGTCCCACGTCCTGTAGCCCGGAGTGGCCGGCTGCCTGCCGAAATACTCAACGTCTCAATATACATCCTAGAAGCAAGGCGCCACAATAGGCAATTGTGGCGGATTGGACAGTGCCAAATGCCTCCTGCAAATTGACATCAGGAACATGGCCTGCTGAGTTTTGCTTCTGTCAGAAAAAGTTCATGGTTCATGTCCAGGTTGAGGTGACCCGGCGTGGCAGGGTGTCTCTTAAAATTCCAAACATCTCAGGATGGCTCCCAGAATCAAGGCGCCACCACAGGCACCTGTGGGTGGTTGGACAGTGCCAAGTGCCTCCTGCAAACTGACGTCAGGAACTTGGCCTGGTGACTTTTGTTTCTCACAAGAAAGGCCATCGTTGGTGTCCAGGGTCCGGTGGCCAGGAGAGGACTGGTGCCTGCTGAAATTGCGAACATCCCAATATACCAGCCTGAAGCAAGGTGCCACCAGAGGCAACTGTGGCTGGTTGGACAGTGCGAAGTTCCTTCAGAATATGGACATCAAGGACCTGGCCTGGTGACTTTTGTTTCTCTGGGGAACGGCCATAGTTCCTGGGCAGGTTCCGGTGGACCGTAGCGGCACGGTGCTTCTTAAAATTCCGAACATCTCAAGACATCTCCCAGAAGCAAGGCACATCCATAGGCAAGAGTGGCTGGTTCGACAGGGCCAAGTGCCTCCTGCAAATCGACATCAGGAACCTGGCCTGGTGACTTTTGTTTCTCTGGGGAAAGGTCATCATTCTTGTCCAGGGCCCGGTGGCCCGGAGTGTCCGGCGTACTGCTGAAATTCCTCACGGTTGAGGATACCTCCCAGACGCAAGGTGCTCCCTCAGGCAACTGTGGCTGGTTTGACAGTGCCAAGTGCCTCCTGCAAACTGACATCAGGAACCTGGCCTGGTGACTTTTGTTTCTCTGGGGAAAGGCCATGGTTCATGTCCAGGGCCCAGTGGCCCGGAGTGGCTGGCTGCGTGCTGAAATTCCTCACGGTTGAGGATACCTCCCAGATGAAAGGAGCCCGCAGAGGAAACTGTGGCTGGTTTGACAGTGCCAAGTGCCTCCTGCAAACTGACATCAGGAACCTGGCCTGGTGACTTTTGTTTCTCTGGGGAAAGGCCATGGTTCATATCCTGGACCAGTTGGACCGGAGTGGCCGGCTGTCTGCTGAAATTCCGAACGGATCGGGATGCCGCCCAGATGCAAGGTGCCCCCACAGGCACCTGCGGTTGGTTTGAGAGTGCCAAGTGCCTCCTGCAAACTGACATCAGGAAACTGGCCTGGTGACTTTTGTTTCTCTGGGGAAAGGCCATAGATGATGTCCAGTGCCCGGTGGCCCGGAGTGGCCGGCTGCATGCTGAAATTCCGCACGGATCAGGATACCTCCCAGATGCAAGGTGCCCCCACAGGGAATTGTGGCTGGTTTGACAGTGCCAAGTGCCTCCTGCAAACTGACATCAGGAACCTGGCCTGGTGACTTTTGTTTCTCTGGGGAAAGGCCATCGTTCCTATCCTGGACCAGTTGGACCAGAGAGGCCGGCTGCCTGCTGAAATTCCGAACGAATCAGGATATCTCCCAGATGCAAAGTGCCCCCACAGGCACCTGCGATTTGTTTGACAGTGTCAAGTGCCTCCTGCAAACTGACATCAGGAACCTTGCCTAGTGACTACTGTTTTTCTGGGGAAAGGCCATCATTCTTGTCCGGGGCCCGGTGGCCCGGCGTGGCCGGCAGTCTGCAGAAATTCCGAACCGATCAGGATACCTCGCAGACCGAAAATACTACCACAGGCACCTGTGGCTGGTTTGACAGTGCCAAGTGCCTCCTGCAAACTGACATCAGGAACCTGGCCTGGTGACTTTTGTTTCTTTGGGGAAAGGCCATCATTCTTGTCCGGGGCCCGGTGACCCGGAGGTGCTGGCTTCCTGGTGAAATTCCGAACGGATCAGGATACATCCCAGATGCAAGTGCCCCCACAGGCACCTGCGATTTGTTTGAGAGTGCCAAGTGCCTCCTGCAAATTGACATCAGGAACCTGGCCTGGTGACTTTTGTTTCTCTGGGGAAAGGCCATCGTCCCTATCCAGGGCCCCGCGGCCCGGAGTGGCCGGCTGCCTGCTGAAGTTCCGCACGGATCAGGATACCTCCCAGAGTGAAAGTACCACCACAGGCAACTGTGGCTGGTTTGACAGTGCCAAGTGCCTCCTGCAAACTGACATCAGGAACCTGGCCTGGTGACTTTTGTTTCTCTGGGGAAAGGCCATGGTTCATGTCCAGGGCCTAGTGGCCCGCAATGGCCGGCTGCCTGCTGAAATTCCGCATGGGTCAGGATACCTCCCAGACCGAAAGTACCACCATAGGCAACTGTGGCTGGTTTGACAGTGCCTAGTGCCTCCTGTAAACTGACATCTGGAACCTGGCCTGGTGAGTTTTGTTTCTCTGGGGAAGGGCCATCATTCTTGGCCAGTGCCCAGTGGACCGGAGTGGCCGGCTGCCTGCTGAAATTCCGCACGGATAAGGATACCTCCCAGATGCAAGGTGCCCCCACTAGGCAACTGTGGCTGGTTTGACAGTGCCAAGTGCCTCCTGCAAACTGACATCAGGAACGTGGCCTGGTGACTTTTGTTTCTCTGGGGAAAGGCCATCATACTTTTCCGGGGCCCGGTGTCCCGGAGTGGCTGGCTGCCAGCTGAAATTCCGAACGGATCAGGATACCTCCCAGATGAAAGGAGCCCCAAAAGGGAACTTTGGCTGGTTTGACAGTGCCTAGTGCCTCCTCCAAACTGACATCAGGAACCTGGCCTGGTGACTTTTGTTTCTCTGGGGAAAGGACATTGTTCCTCTCCTGGACCCGTAGGCCCAGAGTGGCCGGCCGCCTGCTGAAATTCCGCATGGATCAGGTTGCCTCCCAGATAGAAAGCGCCCCCACAGGCAACAGTGGCTGGTTTGACAGTGCCAAGTGCCTCCTGCAAACTGACATCAGGAACCTGGCCTGGTGATTTTTGTTTTTCTGGGGAAAGGACATGGTTCATGTCCGGGGCCCGGTGGCCCGGAGTGGCTGGCTGCCTTCTGAAATTCCTCACAGTTGAGGATACCTCCCAGATGCATGGTGCCCCCACAGGCAACTGTGGCTGGTTTGAGAGTGCCAAGTGCCTCCTGCAAACTGACATCAGGAACCTGGCCTGGTGACTTTTGTTTTTCTGGGGAAAGGCCATCGTTCCTCTCCTGGACCTGTAGGCCCGGAGTGGCCGGCAGCCTGCTGAAATTCACATGGATCAGGATACCTCCCATCTGGAAAAGTGCCCCCACAGGCACCTGTGGCTGGTTTGACAGTGCCAAGTGCCTCTTGAAAATTGACATCAGGAACCTGGCCTGGTGACTTTTGTTTCTCTGCGGAAAGGCCATGGTTCATATCCTGGACCAGTTAGACCGGGGAGGCCGGCTGCCTACTGGAATTCAGAACGGATCAGGATACCTACCAGGCCGAAAATATCACCACAGGCACCTGTGGCTGGTTTGACAGTGCCATGTGCCTCCTGCAAACTGACATCAGGAACCTGGCCTGGTGACTTTTGTTTCTTTGGGGAAAGGCCATGGTTCATATCCTGGACCAGTTGGACCAGAGAGGCCGGCTGCCTGCTGAAATTCTGAACGGATCAGGATACATCCCAGATGCAAGTGCCCCCACAGGCACCTGCGATTTGTTTGACAGTGCCAAGTGCCTCCTGCAAATTGACATCAGGAACCTGGCCTGGTGACTTTTGTTTCTCTGGGGAAAGGCCATAGATGGTGTCCAGTGCCCGGTGGCCCGGAGTGGCTGGCTGCCTACTGAAATTCCACAAGGATCACGATACCTGCCAGACCGAAAGTACCACCGCAGGCAACTGTGGCTGGTTTGAGAGTGCCAAGTGCCTCCTGCAAACTGACATCAGGAACCTGGCCTGGTGACTTTTGTTTCTCTGGGGAAAGGTCATCATTCTTGTCCGGGGCCCACTGGCCCGGAGTGGCCGGCTGCCTGCTGAAATTCCTCACGGTTGAGGATACCTCCCAGACGCAAGGTGCTCCCACAGGCAACTGTGGCTGGTTTGACAGTGCCAAGTGCCTCCTGCAAATTGACATCAGGAACCTGGCCTGGTGACTTTTGTTTCTCTGGGGAAAGGCCATGGTTCATATCCTGGACCAGTTGGACCGGAGTGGCCGGCTGTCTGCTGAAATTCCGAACGGATCGGGATGGCGCCCAGATGCAAGGTGCCCCCACAGGAACCTGCGGTTGGTTTGAGAGTGCCAAGTGCCTCCTGCAAACTGACATCAGGAACCTGGCCTGGTGACTTTTGTTTCTCTGGGGAAAGGCCATAGATGATGTCCAGTGCCCGGTGGCCCGGAGTGGCCGGCTGCATGCTGAAATTCTGAACCGATCAGAATACGTCCCGGATGCAATGTGCCCACACAAGCAACTGTGGTTGGTTTGACAGTGCCTAGTGCCTCCTCCAAACTGACATCAGGAACCTGGCCTGGTGACTTTTGTTTCTCTGGGGAAAGGACATTGTTCCTCTCCTGGACCCGTAGGCCCAGAGTGGCCGGCCGCCTGCTGAAATTCCGCATGGATCAGGTTGCCTCCCAGATAGAAAGCGCCCCCACAGGCAACTGTGGCTGGTTTGACAGTGCCAAGTGCCTCCTGCAAACTGACATGAGGAACCTGGCCTGGTGATTTTTGTTTTTCTGGGGAAAGGACATGGTTCATGTCCGGGGCCCGGTGGCCCGGAGTGGCTGGCTGCCTTCTGAAATTCCTCACAGTTGAGGATACCTCCCAGATGCATGGTGCCCCCACAGGCAACTGTGGCTGGTTTGAGAGTGCCAAGTGCCTCCTGCAAACTGACATCAGGAACCTGGCCTGGTGACTTTTGTTTTTCTGGGGAAAGGCCATCGTTCCTCTCCTGGACCTGTAGGCCCGGAGTGGCCGGCAGCCTGCTGAAATTCACATGGATCAGGATACCTCCCATCTGGAAAAGTGCCCCCACAGGCACCTGTGGCTGGTTTGACAGTGCCAAGTGCCTCTTGAAAATTGACATCAGGAACCTGGCCTGGTGACTTTTGTTTCACTGGGGAAAGGCCATGGTTCATATCCTGGACCAGTTAGACCGGGGAGGCCGGCTGCCTACTGGAATTCAGAACGGATCAGGATACCTACCAGGCCGAAAATATCACCACAGGCACCTGTGGCTGGTTTGACAGTGCCATGTGCCTCCTGCAAACTGACATCAGGAACCTGGCCTGGTGACTTTTGTTTCTTTGGGGAAAGGCCATGGTTCATATCCTGGACCAGTTGGACCAGAGAGGCCGGCTGCCTGCTGAAATTCTGAACGGATCAGGATACATCCCAGATGCAAGTGCCCCCACAGGCACCTGCGATTTGTTTGACAGTGCCAAGTGCCTCCTGCAAATTGACATCAGGAACCTGGCCTGGTGACTTTTGTTTCTCAGGGGAAAGGCCATAGATGGTGTCCAGTGCCCGGTGGCCCGGAGTGGCCGGCTGCCTACTGAAATTCCACAAGGATCACGATACCTGCCAGACCGAAAGTACCACCGCAGGCAACTGTGGCTGGTTTGAGAGTGCCAAGTGCCTCCTGCAAACTGACATCAGGAACCTGGCCTGGTGACTTTTGTTTCTCTGGGGAAAGGTCATCATTCTTGTCCGGGGCCCACTGGCCCGGAGTGGCCGGCTGCCTGCTGAAATTCCTCACGGTTGAGGATACCTCCCAGACGCAAGGTGCTCCCACAGGCAACTGTGGCTGGTTTGACAGTGCCAAGTGCCTCCTGCAAATTGACATCAGGAACCTGGCCTGGTGACTTTTGTTTCTCTGGGGAAAGGCCATGGTTCATATCCTGGACCAGTTGGACCGGAGTGGCCGGCTGTCTGCTGAAATTCCGAACGGATCGGGATGCCGCCCAGATGCAAGGTGCCCCCACAGGAACCTGCGGTTGGTTTGAGAGTGCCAAGTGCCTCCTGCAAACTGACATCAGGAACCTGGCCTGGTGACTTTTGTTTCTCTGGGGAAAGGCCATAGATGATGTCCAGTGCCCGGTGGCCCGGAGTGGCCGGCTGCATGCTGAAATTCTGAACCAATCAGAATACGTCCCGGATGCAATGTGCCCACACAAGCAACTGTGGTTGGTTTGACAGTGCCTAGTGCCTCCGGCAAACTGACATCAGGAACCTGGCCTGGTGACTTTTGTTTCTCTGGGGAAAGGCCATAGATCGTGTCCAGTGCCCGGTGGCCCGGAGTGGTCGGCTACCTGCGGAAATTCCGCACGGATCATGATACCTCCCAGACCGAAAATACCACCACAGGCAACTGTGGCTGGTTTGACAGTGCCTAGTGCCTCCTGCAAACTGACATGAGGAACCTGGCCTGGTGAGTTTTGTTTCTCTGGGGAAAGCCCATCGTTCGTATCCAGGGCCAGGTAGCCCGTAGTGGCCTTCTGCCTGCTGAAATTCCACACGGATCAGGACCGCCCATATGCAAGGTGACCCCACAGGCAACTGCGGCTGGTTTGACAGTGCCACGTGCCTCCTGCAAACTGACATCAGGAACCTGGCCTAGTGACTTTTGTTTCTCTGGGGAAAGGCCATGGTTCATATCCTGGACCGTAGGCCCGGAGTGGCCGGCTGCCTGCTGAAATTCCGAACGGACCAGGATGCCGCGCAGATGCAAGGTGTCCCCACAGGCACCTGTGGTTGGTTTGACAGTGCCCAGTGCCTCCTGCAAACTGACATCAGGAACCTGGCCTGGTGATTTTCGTTTCTCTGGGGAATGGCCATGGTTCATGTCCAGCGCCAGGTGGCCCGCAGAGGCCCGCTGCCTGCTGAAATTCCACATGGATCAGGATACCTCCCATACCGAAAGTAACACCACAGGCAACTGTGGCTGGTTTGACAGTGCCAAGTGCCTCCTGCAAACTGACATCAGGAACCTGGCCTGGTGACTTTTGTTTCTCTGGGGAAAGGCCATCATTCTTGTCCGGGGCCCGGTGGTCCGGCGTGACCGGCAGCCTGCAGAAATTCCGAAACGATCAGGATACCTCCCAGACCGACAATACTACCACAGGCACCTGTGGCTGGTTTGACAGTACCAAGTGCCTCCTGCAAACTGACATCAGGAACCTGGCCTGCTGACTTTTGTTTCTCGAGGGAAAGGCCATCATTCTTGTCCGGGGCCCGGTGCCCCGGAGTGGCTGGCTGCCTTGTGAAATTCCTCACGGTTGAGGATACCTCCCAGACGCAAGGAGCCCCCAGAGGAAACTGTGGCTGGTTTGACAGTGCCAAGTGCCTCCTGCAAACTGACATCAGGAACCTGGCCTGGTGACTTTTGTTTCTCTGGGGAAAGGCCATCGTCCCTATCCAGGGCCCCGCGGCCCGGAGTGGCCGGCTACCTGCTGAAGTTCCGCACGGATCAGGATACCTCCCAGAGTGAAAGTACCACCACAGGCAACTGTGGCTGGTTTGACAGTGCCAAGTGCCTCCTGCAAACTGACATCAGGAACCTGGCCTGGTGACTTTTGTTTGTCTGGTGAAAGGCCATTGTACGTTTCCAGGGCCTGATGGCCCGGGGTGGCCGGCTGCCTGCTGAAATTCCGCACGGATCAGGATACCTCCCAGACGGAACGTACCACCACAGGCAACAGTGGCTGGTTTGACAGTGCCTAGTGCCTCCTGCAAACTGACATCAGGAACCTGGCCTGGTGACTTTTGCTTCTCTGGGAAAGGGCCATCATTCTTGTCCAGTGCCCAGTGGACCGGAGTGGCCGGCTGCCTGCTGAAATTCCGCACGTATGAGGATACGTCCCAGATGCAAGGTGCCCCCACAGGCAACAGTGGCTGGATTGACAGTGCCAAGTGCCTCCTGCAAACTGACATCAGGAACCTGGCCTGGTGCTTTTGTTTCTCTGGGGAAAGGCCATTGTACGTTTCCTGGGCCTGGTGGCCCCTAGTGGCCGGCCGCCTGCTGAAATTCCCCATGGATCAGGATACCTCCCAGACCGAAAGTACCACCACAGGCAACTGTGGCTGGTTTGACAGTGCCAGGTGCCTCCTGCAAACTGACATCAGGACCCTGGCCTGGGGAGTTGTCTTTCTCAGAGGAAAAACCAGTGTTCTTGTCCCACGTCCTGTAGCCCGGAGTGGCCGGCTGCCTGCCGAAATTCTCAACGTCTCAATATACATCCTAGAAGCAAGGCGCCACAATAGGCAATTGTGGCGGATTGGACAGTGCCAAATGCCTCCTGCAAATTGACATCAGGAACATGGCATGCTGAGTTTTGCTTCTGTCAGAAAAAGTTCATGGTTCATGTCCAGGTTGAGGTGACCCGGCGTGGCAGGGTGTCTCTTAAAATTCCAAACATCTCAGGATGGCTCCCAGAATCAAGGCGCCACCACAGGCACCTGTGGGTGGTTGGACAGTGCCAAGTGCCTCCTGCAAACTGACGTCAGGAACTTGGCCTGGTGAGTTTTGTTTCTCACAGAAAAGGCCATCGTTGGTGTCCAGGGTCCGGTGGCCAGGAGAGGACTGGTGCCTGCTGAAATTGCGAACATCCCAATATACCAGCCTGAAGCAAGGTGCCACCAGAGGCAACTGTGGCTGGTTGGACAGTGCGAAGTTCCTTCAGAATATGGACATCAGGGACCTGGCCTGGTGACTTTTGTTTCTCTGGGGAAAGGCCATAGTTCCTGGGCAGGTTCCGGTGGACCGTAGCGGCACGGTGCTTCTTAAAATTCCGAACATCTCAAGACATCTCCCAGAAGCAAGGCACCACCATAGGCAAGTGTGGCTGGTTCGACAGGGCCAAGCGCCTCCTGCAAATCGAAATCAGGAACCTGGCCTGGTGACTTTTGTTTCTCTGGGGAAAGGTCATCATTCTTGTCCGGGGCCCGCTGGCCCGGAGTAGCCGGCGTACTGCTGAAATTCCTCACGGTTGAGGATACCTCCCAGATGAAAGGAGGCCGCAGAGGAAACTGTGGCTGGTTTGACAGTGCCAAGTGCCTCCTGCAAACTGACATCAGGAACCTGGCCTGGTGACTTTTGTTTCTCAGGGGAAAGGCCATGGTTCATATCCTGGACCAGTTGGACCTGAGAGGCCAGCTGCCTGCTGAAATTCCGAACGGATCAGGATGCCGCCCAGATGCAAGGTGCCCCCAAAGGCACCTGCAGTTGGTTTGACAGTGCCAAGTGCCTCCTGCAAACTGACATCAGGAACCTGACCTGGTGACTTTTGTTTCTCTGGGGAAAGGCCATAGATGATGTGCAGTGCCCGGTGGCCCGGAGTGGCCGGCTGCCTGCTGAAATTCCGCACGGATGAGGATACGTCCCAGATGCAAGGTGCCCCCACAGGCAACTGTGGCTGGTTTGACAGTGCCAAGTGCCTCCTGCAAACTGACATCAGGAACCTGGCCTGGTGACTCTTCTTTCTCTGGAGAAAGGCCATGGTTCATTTCCAGGGCCGGGTGGCCCGGAGTGGCCAGCTGCCAGCTGAAATTCGTCACGGCTGAGGATACCTCCCAGACGCAAGGAGCCCCCAGAGGAGACTGTGGCTGGTTTGACAGTGCCAAGTGCCTCCTGCAAACTGACATCAGGAACCTGGCCTGGTGACTTTTGTTTCTCTGGGGAAAGGCCATTGTACGTGTCCAGGGCCTGATGGCCCGGAGTGGCCGGCTGCCTGCTGAAATTCCGCACGGATCAGGATACCTCCCAGACCGAAACTACCACCACAGGCAACTGTGGCTGGTTTGACAGTGCCAAGTGCCTCCTGCAAACTGACATCAGGAACCTGGCTTGGGGAGTTTTCTTTCTCTGGTGAAAGGCCAATGTACGTGTCCAGGGCCTGATGGCCCGGAGTGGCCGGCAGCCTGCTGAAATTCCGCACGTATGAGGATACATCCCAGATGCAAGGTGCCCCCACAGGCGACTGTGGCTGGTTTGACAGTGCCAAGTGCCTCCTGCAAACTGACATCAGGAACCTGGCCTGGTGACTTTTGTTTCTCTGGGGAAAGGCCATGGTTCATATACTGGGCACGTAGGACCGGAGAGACAGGCTGCCTACTAAAATTCCGAACGGATCTGGATGCCGCCCAGATGCAAGGTGCCCCCACAGGCACCTGCGGTTGGTTTGAGAGTGCCAAGTGCCTCCTGCAAACTGACATCAGGAACCTGGCCTGGTGATTTTGTTTCTCTGGTGAAAGGCCATGGTTCGTGTCCAGTGCCCGGTGGCCTGGAGTGGCCAGCTGCCTGCTGAAATTCCGCACGTATGAGGATACGTCCCAGATGCAAGGTGCCCCCACAGGCAACAGTGGCTGGATTGACAGTGCCAAGTGCCTCCTGCAAACTGACATCAGGAACCTGGCCTGGTGCTTTTGTTTCTCTGGGGAAAGGCCATTGTACGTTTCCTGGGCCTGGTGGCCCCTAGTGGCCGGCCGCCTGCTGAAATTCCGCATGGATCAGGATACCTCCCAGACCGAAAGTACCACCACAGGCAACTGTGGCTGGTTTGACAGTGCCAGGTGCCTCCTGCAAACTGACATCAGGACCCTGGCCTGGGGAGTTGTCTTTCTCAGAGGAAAAACCAGTGTTCTTGTCCCACGTCCTGTAGCCCGGAGTGGCCGGCTGCCTGCCGAAATTCTCAACGTCTCAATATACATCCTAGAAGCAAGGCGCCACAATAGGCAATTGTGGCGGATTGGACAGTGCCAAATGCCTCCTGCAAATTGACATCAGGAACATGGCATGCTGAGTTTTGCTTCTGTCAGAAAAAGTTCATGGTTCATGTCCAGGTTGAGGTGACCCGGCGTGGCAGGGTGTCTCTTAAAATTCCAAACATCTCAGGATGGCTCCCAGAATCAAGGCGCCACCACAGGCACCTGTGGGTGGTTGGACAGTGCCAAGTGCCTCCTGCAAACTGACGTCAGGAACTTGGCCTGGTGAGTTTTGTTTCTCACAGAAAAGGCCATCGTTGGTGTCCAGGGTCCGGTGGCCAGGAGAGGACTGGTGCCTGCTGAAATTGCGAACATCCCAATATACCAGCCTGAAGCAAGGTGCCACCAGAGGCAACTGTGGCTGGTTGGACAGTGCGAAGTTCCTTCAGAATATGGACATCAGGGACCTGGCCTGGTGACTTTTGTTTCTCTGGGGAAAGGCCATAGTTCCTGGGCAGGTTCCGGTGGACTGTAGCGGCACGGTGCTTCTTAAAATTCCGAACATCTCAAGACATCTCCCAGAAGCAAGGCACAACCATAGGCAAGTGTGGCTGGTTTGACAGGGCCAAGTGCCTCCTGCAAATCGACATCAGGAACCTGGCCTGGTGACTTTTGTTTCTCTGGGGAAAGGTCATCATTCTTGTCCAGGGCCCGCTGGCCCGGAGTGGCCGGCGTAGTGCTGAAATTCCTCACGGTTGAGGATACCTCCCAGATGAAAGGAGGCCGCAGAGGAAACTGTGGCTGGTTTGACAGTGCCAAGTGCCTCCTGCAAACTGACATCAGGAACCTGGCCTGGTGACTTTTGTTTCTCAGGGGAAAGGCCATAGATGATGTGCAGTGCCCGGTGGCCCGGAGTGGCCGGCTGCCTGCTGAAATTCCGCACGGATGAGGATACCTCCCAGATGCAAGGTGCCCCCACAGGCAACTGTGGCTGGTTTGACAGTGCCAAGTGCCTCCTGCAAACTGACATCAGGAACCTGGCCTGGTGACTTTTCTTTCTCTGGGGAAAGGCCATTGTTCATGTCCAGGCCCGGGTGGCCCGGAGTGGCCAGCTGCCAGCTGAAATTCGTCACGGCTGAGGATACCTCCCAGACGCAAGGAGCCCCCAGAGGAGACTGTGGCTAGTTTGACAGTGCCAAGTGCCTCCTGCAAACTGACATCAGGAACCTGGCCTGGTGACTTTTGTTTCTCTGGGGAAAGGCCATTGTTCATGTCCAGGCCCGGGTGGCCCGGAGTGGCCAGCTGCCAGCTGAAATTCGTCACGGCTGAGGATACCTCCCAGACGCAAGGAGCCCCCAGAGGAGACTGTGGCTGGTTTGACAGTGCCAAGTGCCTCCTGCAAACTGACATCAGGAACCTGGCCTGGTGACTTTTGTTTCTCTGGGGAAAAGCCATGGTTCATATCCTCGACCTGTACGCCCGGAGTGGCCGGCTGCCTGCTGAAATTCCGCACGGATCAGGATACCTCCCAAATGGAAGGTGCTTCCACAGGCACCTGTGGCTGGTTTGACAGTGCCAAGTGCCTCCTTCAAACTGACATCAGGAACCTGGCCTGGTGACTTTTGTTTCTCTGGGCAAGCGCCATCATCCTTGTCCGGGGCCCGGTGGCCCGGCGTGGCCGGCAGCCTGCTGAAATTCCGAACCGATCAGGATACCTCCCAGACCGAAAACACCACCACAGGCAACAGTGGCTGGATTGACAGTGCCAAGTGCCTCCTGCAAACTGACATCAGGAACCTGGCCTGGTGCTTTTGTTTCTCTGGGGAAAGGCCATTGTACGTTTCCAGGGCCTGGTGGCCCCTAGTGGCCGGCCGCCTGCTGAAATTCCGCATGGATCAGGATACCTCCCAGACCGAAAGTACCACCACAGGCAACTGTGGCTGGTTTGACAGTGCCAGGTGCCTCCTGCAAACTGACATCAGGACCCTGGCCTGGGGAGTTGTCTTTCTCAGAGGAAAAACCAGTGTTCTTGTCCCACGTCCTGTAGCCCGGAGTGGCCGGCTGCCTGCCGAAATTCTCAACGTCTCAATATACATCCTAGAAGCAAGGCGCCACAATAGGCAATTGTGGCGGATTGGACAGTGCCAAATGCCTCCTGCAAATTGACATCAGGAACATGGCATGCTGAGTTTTGCTTCTGTCAGAAAAAGTTCATGGTTCATGTCCAGGTTGAGGTGACCCGGCGTGGCAGGGTGTCTCTTAAAATTCCAAACATCTCAGGATGGCTCCCAGAATCAAGGCGCCACCACAGGCACCTGTGGGTGGTTGGACAGTGCCAAGTGCCTCCTGCAAACTGACGTCAGGAACTTGGCCTGGTGAGTTTTGTTTCTCACAGAAAAGGCCATCGTTGGTGTCCAGGGTCCGGTGGCCAGGAGAGGACTGGTGCCTGCTGAAATTGCGAACATCCCAATATACCAGCCTGAAGCAAGGTGCCACCAGAGGCAACTGTGGCTGGTTGGACAGTGCGAAGTTCCTTCAGAATATGGACATCAGGGACCTGGCCTGGTGACTTTTGTTTCTCTGGGGAAAGGCCATAGTTCCTGGGCAGGTTCCGGTGGACCGTAGCGGCACGGTGCTTCTTAAAATTCCGAACATCTCAAGACATCTCCCAGAAGCAAGGCACAACCATAGGCAAGTGTGGCTGGTTCGACAGGGCCAAGTGCCTCCTGCAAATCGACATCAGGAACCTGGCCTGGTGACTTTTGTTTCTCTGGGGAAAGGTCATCATTCTTGTCCAGGGCCCGCTGGCCCGGAGTGGCCGGCGTAGTGCTGAAATTCCTCACGGTTGAGGATACCTCCCAGATGAAAGGAGGCCGCAGAGGAAACTGTGGCTGGTTTGACAGTGCCAAGTGCCTCCTGCAAACTGACATCAGGAACCTGGCCTGGTGACTTTTGTTTCTCAGGGGAAAGGCCATAGATGATGTGCAGTGCCCGGTGGCCCGGAGTGGCCGGCTGCCTGCTGAAATTCCGCACGGATGAGGATACCTCCCAGATGCAAGGTGCCCCCACAGGCAACTGTGGCTGGTTTGACAGTGCCAAGTGCCTCCTGCAAACTGACATCAGGAACCTGGCCTGGTGACTTTTCTTTCTCTGGGGAAAGGCCATGGTTCATGTCCAGGGCCAGGTGGCCCGGAGTGGCCAGCTGCCTGCTGAAATTCCGCACGGATGGGGATACCTCCCAGACGCAAGGAGCCCCCAGAGGAGACTGTGGCTGGTTTGACAGTGCCAAGTGCCTCCTGCAAACTGACATCAGGAACCTGGCCTGGTGACTTTTGTTTCTCTGGGGAAAGGCCATTGTTCATGTCCAGGCCCGGGTGGCCCGGAGTGGCCAGCTGCCAGCTGAAATTCGTCACGGCTGAGGATACCTCCCAGACGCAAGGAGCCCCCAGAGGAGACTGTGGCTGGTTTGACAGTGCCAAGTGCCTCCTGCAAACTGACATCAGGAACCTGGCTTGGGGAGTTTTCTTTCTCTGGTGAAAGGCCAATGTACGTGTCCAGGGCCTGATGGCCCGGAGTGGCCGGCAGCCTGCTGAAATTCCGCACGTATGAGGATACATCCCAGATGCAAGGTGCCCCCACAGGCGACTGTGGCTGGTTTGACAGTGCCAAGTGCCTCCTGCAAACTGACATCAGGAACCTGGCCTGGTGACTTTTGTTTCTCTGGGGAAAGGCCATGGTTCATATACTGGGCACGTAGGACCGGAGAGGCCGGCTGCCTACTGAAATTCCGAACGGATCTGGATGCCGCCCAGATGCAAGGTGCCCCCACAGGCACCTGCGGTTGGTTTGAGAGTGCCAAGTGCCTCCTGCAAACTGACATCAGGAACCTGGCCTGGTGATTTTGTTTCTCTGGTGAAAGGCCATGGTTCGTGTCCAGTGCCCGGTGGCCTGGAGTGGCCAGCTGCCTGCTGAAATTCCGCACGTATGAGGATACGTCCCAAATGCAAGGTGCCCCCACAGGCAACAGTGGCTGGATTGACAGTGCCAAGTGCCTCCTGCAAACTGACATCAGGAACCTGGCCTGGTGCTTTTGTTTCTCTGGGGAAAGGCCATTGTACGTTTCCAGGGCCTGGTGGCCCCTAGTGGCCGGCCGCCTGCTGAAATTCCGCATGGATCAGGATACCTCCCAGACCGAAAGTACCACCACAGGCAACTGTGGCTGGTTTGACAGTGCCAGGTGCCTCCTGCAAACTGACATCAGGACCCTGGCCTGGGGAGTTGTCTTTCTCAGAGGAAAAACCAGTGTTCTTGTCCCACGTCCTGTAGCCCGGAGTGGCCGGCTGCCTGCCGAAATTCTCAACGTCTCAATATACATCCTAGAAGCAAGGCGCCACAATAGGCAATTGTGGCGGATTGGACAGTGCCAAATGCCTCCTGCAAATTGACATCAGGAACATGGCATGCTGAGTTTTGCTTCTGTCAGAAAAAGTTCATGGTTCATGTCCAGGTTGAGGTGACCCGGCGTGGCAGGGTGTCTCTTAAAATTCCAAACATCTCAGGATGGCTCCCAGAATCAAGGCGCCACCACAGGCACCTGTGGGTGGTTGGACAGTGCCAAGTGCCTCCTGCAAACTGACGTCAGGAACTTGGCCTGGTGAGTTTTGTTTCTCACAGAAAAGGCCATCGTTGGTGTCCAGGGTCCGGTGGCCAGGAGAGGACTGGTGCCTGCTGAAATTGCGAACATCCCAATATACCAGCCTGAAGCAAGGTGCCACCAGAGGCAACTGTGGCTGGTTGGACAGTGCGAAGTTCCTTCAGAATATGGACATCAGGGACCTGGCCTGGTGACTTTTGTTTCTCTGGGGAAAGGCCATAGTTCCTGGGCAGGTTCCGGTGGACCGTAGCGGCACGGTGCTTCTTAAAATTCCGAACATCTCAAGACATCTCCCAGAAGCAAGGCACAACCATAGGCAAGTGTGGCTGGTTTGACAGGGCCAAGTGCCTCCTGCAAATCGACATCAGGAACCTGGCCTGGTGACTTTTGTTTCTCTGGGGAAAGGTCATCATTCTTGTCCAGGGCCCGCTGGCCCGGAGTGGCCGGCGTAGTGCTGAAATTCCTCACGGTTGAGGATACCTCCCAGATGAAAGGAGGCCGCAGAGGAAACTGTGGCTGGTTTGACAGTGCCAAGTGCCTCCTGCAAACTGACATCAGGAACCTGGCCTGGTGACTTTTGTTTCTCAGGGGAAAGGCCATAGATGATGTGCAGTGCCCGGTGGCCCGGAGTGGCCGGCTGCCTGCTGAAATTCCGCACGGATGAGGATACCTCCCAGATGCAAGGTGCCCCCACAGGCAACTGTGGCTGGTTTGACAGTGCCAAGTGCCTCCTGCAAACTGACATCAGGAACCTGGCCTGGTGACTTTTCTTTCTCTGGGGAAAGGCCATGGTTCATGTCCAGGGCCGGGTGGCCCGGAGTGGCCAGCTGCCAGCTGAAATTCGTCACGGCTGAGGATACCTCCCAGACGCAAGGAGCCCCCAGAGGAGACTGTGGCTAGTTTGACAGTGCCAAGTGCCTCCTGCAAACTGACATCAGGAACCTGGCCTGGTGACTTTTGTTTCTCTGGGGAAAGGCCATTGTTCATGTCCAGGCCCGGGTGGCCCGGAGTGGCCAGCTGCCAGCTGAAATTCGTCACGGCTGAGGATACCTCCCAGACGCAAGGAGCCCCCAGAGGAGACTGTGGCTGGTTTGACAGTGCCAAGTGCCTCCTGCAAACTGACATCAGGAACCTGGCCTGGTGACTTTTGTTTCTCTGGGGAAAAGCCATGGTTCATATCCTCGACCTGTACGCCCGGAGTGGCCGGCTGCCTGCTGAAATTCCGCACGGATCAGAATACCTCCCAAATGGAAGGTGCTTCCACAGGCACCTGTGGCTGGTTTGACAGTGCCAAGTGCCTCCTTCAAACTGACATCAGGAACCTGGCCTGGTGACTTTTGTTTCTCTGGGCAAGCGCCATCATCCTTGTCCGGGGCCCGGTGGCCCGGCGTGGCCGGCAGCCTGCTGAAATTCCGAACCGATCAGGATACCTCCCAGACCGAAAACACCACCACAGGCAACAGTGGCTGGATTGACAGTGCCAAGTGCCTCCTGCAAACTGACATCAGGAACCTGGCCTGGTGACTTTTGTTTCTCAGGGGAAAGGCCATGGTTCATATCCTGGACCAGTTGGACCTGAGAGGCCAGCTGCCTGCTGAAATTCCGAACGGATCAGGATGCCGCCCAGATGCAAGGTGCCCCCAAAGGCACCTGCAGTTGGTTTGACAGTGCCAAGTGCCTCCTGCAAACTGACATCAGGAACCTGACCTGGTGAGTTTTGTTTCTCTGGGGAAAGGCCATAGATGATGTGCAGTGCCCGGTGGCCCGGAGTGGCCGGCTGCCTGCTGAAATTCCGCACGGATGAGGATACCTCCCAGATGCAAGGTGCCCCCACAGGCAACTGTGGCTGGTTTGACAGTGCCAAGTGCCTCCTGCAAACTGACATCAGGAACCTGGCCTGGTGACTCTTCTTTCTCTGGAGAAAGGCCATGGTTCATTTCCAGGGCCGGGTGGCCCGGAGTGGCCAGCTGCCAGCTGAAATTCGTCACGGCTGAGGATACCTCCCAGACGCAAGGAGCTCCCAGAGGAGACTGTGGCTGGTTTGACAGTGCCAAGTGCCTCCTGCAAACTGACATCAGGAACCTGGCCTGGTGACTTTTGTTTCTCTGGGGAAAGGCCATTGTACGTGTCCAGGGCCTGATGGCCCGGAGTGGCCGGCTGCCTGCTGAAATTCCGCACGGATCAGGATACCTCCCAGACCGAAACTACCACCACAGGCAACTGTGGCTGGTTTGACAGTGCCAAGTGCCTCCTGCAAACTGACATCAGGAACCTGGCTTGGGGAGTTTTCTTTCTCTGGTGAAAGGCCAATGTACGTGTCCAGGGCCTGATGGCCCGGAGTGGCCGGCAGCCTGCTGAAATTCCGCACGTATGAGGATACATCCCAGATGCAAGGTGCCACCACAGGCGACTGTGGCTGGTTTGACAGTGCCAAGTGCCTCCTGCAAACTGACATCAGGAACCTGGCCTGGTGACTTTTGTTTCTCTGGGGAAAGGCCATGGTTCATATACTGGGCACGTAGGACCGGAGAGGCCGGCTGCCTACTGAAATTCCGAACGGATCTGGATGCCGCCCAGATGCAAGGTGCCCCCACAGGCACCTGCGGTTGGTTTGAGAGTGCCAAGTGCCTCCTGCAAACTGACATCAGGAACCTGGCCTGGTGATTTTGTTTCTCTGGTGAAAGGCCATGGTTCGTGTCCAGTGCCCGGTGGCCTGGAGTGGCCAGCTGCCTGCTGAAATTCCGCACGTATGAGGATACGTCCCAGATGCAAGGTGCCCCCACAGGCAACAGTGGCTGGATTGACAGTGCCAAGTGCCTCCTGCAAACTGACATCAGGAACCTGGCCTGGTGCTTTTGTTTCTCTGGGGAAAGGCCATTGTACGTTTCCAGGGCCTGGTGGCCCCTAGTGGCCGGCCGCCTGCTGAAATTCCCCATGGATCAGGATACCTCCCAGACCGAAAGTACCACCACAGGCAACAGTGGCTGGATTGACAGTGCCAGGTGCCTCCTGCAAACTGACATCAGGACCCTGGCCTGGGGAGTTGTCTTTCTCAGAGGAAAAACCAGTGTTCTTGTCCCACGTCCTGTAGCCCGGAGTGGCCGGCTGCCTGCCGAAATTCTCAACGTCTCAATATACATCCTAGAAGCAAGGCGCCACAATAGGCAATTGTGGCGGATTGGACAGTGCCAAATGCCTCCTGCAAATTGACATCAGGAACATGGCATGCTGAGTTTTGCTTCTGTCAGAAAAAGTTCATGGTTCATGTCCAGGTTGAGGTGACCCGGCGTGGCAGGGTGTCTCTTAAAATTCCAAACATCTCAGGATGGCTCCCAGAATCAAGGCGCCACCACAGGCACCTGTGGGTGGTTGGACAGTGCCAAGTGCCTCCTGCAAACTGACGTCAGGAACTTGGCCTGGTGAGTTTTGTTTCTCACAGAAAAGGCCATCGTTGGTGTCCAGGGTCCGGTGGCCAGGAGAGGACTGGTGCCTGCTGAAATTACGAACATCCCAATATACCAGCCTGAAGCAAGGTGCCACCAGAGGCAACTGTGGCTGGTTGGACAGTGCGAAGTTCCTTCAGAATATGGACATCAGGGACCTGGCCTGGTGACTTTTGTTTCTCTGGGGAAAGGCCATAGTTCCTGGGCAGGTTCCGGTGGACCGTAGCGGCACGGTGCTTCTTAAAATTCCGAACATCTCAAGACATCTCCCAGAAGCAAGGCACAACCATAGGCAAGTGTGGCTGGTTCGACAGGGCCAAGTGCCTCCTGCAAATCGACATCAGGAACCTGGCCTGGTGACTTTTGTTTCTCTGGGGAAAGGTCATCATTCTTGTCCAGGGCCCGCTGGCCCGGAGTGGCCGGCGTAGTGCTGAAATTCCTCACGGTTGAGGATACCTCCCAGATGAAAGGAGGCCGCAGAGGAAACTGTGGCTGGTTTGACAGTGCCAAGTGCCTCCTGCAAACTGACATCAGGAACCTGGCCTGGTGACTTTTGTTTCTCAGGGGAAAGGCCATAGATGATGTGCAGTGCCCGGTGGCCCGGAGTGGCCGGCTGCCTGCTGAAATTCCGCACGGATGAGGATACCTCCCAGATGCAAGGTGCCCCCACAGGCAACTGTGGCTGGTTTGACAGTGCCAAGTGCCTCCTGCAAACTGACATCAGGAACCTGGCCTGGTGACTTTTCTTTCTCTGGGGAAAGGCCATGGTTCATGTCCAGGGCCAGGTGGCCCGGAGTGGCCAGCTGCCAGCTGAAATTCGTCACGGCTGAGGATACCTCCCAGACGCAAGGAGCCCCCAGAGGAGACTGTGGCTGGTTTGACAGTGCCAAGTGCCTCCTGCAAACTGACATCAGGAACCTGGCTTGGGGAGTTTTGTTTCTCTGGTGAAAGGCCAATGTACGTGTCCAGGGCCTGATGGCCCGGAGTGGCCGGCAGCCTGCTGAAATTCCGCACGTATGAGGATACATCCCAGATGCAAGGTGCCCCCACAGGCGACTGTGGCTGGTTTGACAGTGCCAAGTGCCTCCTGCAAACTGACATCAGGAACCTGGCCTGGTGACTTTTGTTTCTCTGGGGAAAGGCCATGGTTCATATACTGGGCACGTAGGACCGGAGAGGCCGGCTGCCTACTGAAATTCCGAACGGATCTGGATGCCGCCCAGATGCAAGGTGCCCCCACAGGCACCTGCGGTTGGTTTGAGAGTGCCAAGTGCCTCCTGCAAACTGACATCAGGAACCTGGCCTGGTGATTTTGTTTCTCTGGTGAAAGGCCATGGTTCGTGTCCAGTGCCCGGTGGCCTGGAGTGGCCAGCTGCCTGCTGAAATTCCGCACGTATGAGGATACGTCCCAGATGCAAGGTGCCCCCACAGGCAACAGTGGCTGGATTGACAGTGCCAAGTGCCTCCTGCAAACTGACATCAGGAACCTGGCCTGGTGCTTTTGTTTCTCTGGGGAAAGGCCATTGTACGTTTCCAGGGCCTGGTGGCCCCTAGTGGCCGGCCGCCTGCTGAAATTCCCCATGGATCAGGATACCTCCCAGACCGAAAGTACCACCACAGGCAACTGTGGCTGGTTTGACAGTGCCAGGTGCCTCCTGCAAACTGACATCAGGACCCTGGCCTGGGGAGTTGTCTTTCTCAGAGGAAAAACCAGTGTTCTTGTCCCACGTCCTGTAGCCCGGAGTGGCCGGCTGCCTGCCGAAATTCTCAACGTCTCAATATACATCCTAGAAGCAAGGCGCCACAATAGGCAATTGTGGCGGATTGGACAGTGCCAAATGCCTCCTGCAAATTGACATCAGGAACATGGCATGCTGAGTTTTGCTTCTGTCAGAAAAAGTTCATGGTTCATGTCCAGGTTGAGGTGACCCGGCGTGGCAGGGTGTCTCTTAAAATTCCAAACATCTCAGGATGGCTCCCAGAATCAAGGCGCCACCACAGGCACCTGTGGGTGGTTGGACAGTGCCAAGTGCCTCCTGCAAACTGACGTCAGGAACTTGGCCTGGTGAGTTTTGTTTCTCACAGAAAAGGCCATCGTTGGTGTCCAGGGTCCGGTGGCCAGGAGAGGACTGGTGCCTGCTGAAATTGCGAACATCCCAATATACCAGCCTGAAGCAAGGTGCCACCAGAGGCAACTGTGGCTGGTTGGACAGTGCGAAGTTCCTTCAGAATATGGACATCAGGGACCTGGCCTGGTGACTTTTGTTTCTCTGGGGAAAGGCCATAGTTCCTGGGCAGGTTCCGGTGGACCGTAGCGGCACGGTGCTTCTTAAAATTCCGAACATCTCAAGACATCTCCCAGAAGCAAGGCACAACCATAGGCAAGTGTGGCTGGTTTGACAGGGCCAAGTGCCTCCTGCAAATCGACATCAGGAACCTGGCCTGGTGACTTTTGTTTCTCTGGGGAAAGGTCATCATTCTTGTCCAGGGCCCGCTGGCCCGGAGTGGCCGGCGTAGTGCTGAAATTCCTCACGGTTGAGGATACCTCCCAGATGAAAGGAGGCCGCAGAGGAAACTGTGGCTGGTTTGACAGTGCCAAGTGCCTCCTGCAAACTGACATCAGGAACCTGGCCTGGTGACTTTTGTTTCTCAGGGGAAAGGCCATAGATGATGTGCAGTGCCCGGTGGCCAGGAGTGGCCAGCTGCCTGCTGAAATTCCGCACGGATGAGGATACCTCCCAGATGCAAGGTGCCCCCACAGGCAACTGTGGCTGGTTTGACAGTGCCAAGTGCCTCCTGCAAACTGACATCAGGAACCTGGCCTGGTGACTTTTCTTTCTCTGGGGAAAGGCCATGGTTCATGTCCAGGGCCGGGTGGCCCGGAGTGGCCAGCTGCCAGCTGAAATTCGTCACGGCTGAGGATACCTCCCAGACGCAAGGAGCCCCCAGAGGAGACTGTGGCTAGTTTGACAGTGCCAAGTGCCTCCTGCAAACTGACATCAGGAACCTGGCCTGGTGACTTTTGTTTCTCTGGGGAAAGGCCATTGTTCATGTCCAGGCCCGGGTGGCCCGGAGTGGCCAGCTGCCAGCTGAAATTCGTCACGGCTGAGGATACCTCCCAGACGCAAGGAGCCCCCAGAGGAGACTGTGGCTGGTTTGACAGTGCCAAGTGCCTCCTGCAAACTGACATCAGGAACCTGGCCTGGTGACTTTTGTTTCTCTGGGGAAAAGCCATGGTTCATATCCTCGACCTGTACGCCCGGAGTGGCCGGCTGCCTGCTGAAATTCCGCACGGATCAGGATACCTCCCAAATGGAAGGTGCTTCCACAGGCACCTGTGGCTGGTTTGACAGTGCCAAGTGCCTCCTTCAAACTGACATCAGGAACCTGGCCTGGTGACTTTTGTTTCTCTGGGCAAGCGCCATCATCCTTGTCCGAGGCCCGGTGGCCCGGCGTGGCCGGCAGCCTGCTGAAATTCCGAACCGATCAGGATACCTCCCAGACCGAAAACACCACCACAGGCAACAGTGGCTGGATTGACAGTGCCAAGTGCCTCCTGCAAACTGACATCAGGAACCTGGCCTGGTGACTTTTGTTTCTCTGGGGAAAGGCCATTGTACGTTTCCAGGGCCTGGTGGCCCCTAGTGGCCGGCCGCCTGCTGAAATTCCGCATGGATCAGGATACCTCCCAGACCGAAAGTACCACCACAGGCAACTGTGGCTGGTTTGACAGTGCCAGGTGCCTCCTGCAAACTGACATCAGGACCCTGGCCTGGGGAGTTGTCTTTATCAGAGGAAAAACCAGTGTTCTTGTCCCACGTCCTGTAGCCCGGAGTGGCCGGCTGCCTGCCGAAATTCTCAACGTCTCAATATACATCCTAGAAGCAAGGCGCCACAATAGGCAATTGTGGCGGATTGGACAGTGCCAAATGCCTCCTGCAAATTGACATCAGGAACATGGCATGCTGAGTTTTGCTTCTGTCAGAAAAAGTTCATGGTTCATGTCCAGGTTGAGGTGACCCGGCGTGGCAGGGTGTCTCTTAAAATTCCAAACATCTCAGGATGGCTCCCAGAATCAAGGCGCCACCACAGGCACCTGTGGGTGGTTGGACAGTGCCAAGTGCCTCCTGCAAACTGACATCAGGAACTTGGCCTGGTGAGTTTTGTTTCTCACAGAAAAGGCCATCGTTGGTGTCCAGGGTCCGGTGGCCAGGAGAGGACTGGTGCCTGCTGAAATTGCGAACATCCCAATATACCAGCCTGAAGCAAGGTGCCACCAGAGGCAACTGTGGCTGGTTGGACAGTGCGAAGTTCCTTCAGAATATGGACATCAGGGACCTGGCCTGGTGACTTTTGTTTCTCTGGGGAAAGGCCATAGTTCCTGGGCAGGTTCCGGTGGACCGTAGCAGCACGGTGCTTCTTAAAATTTCGAACATCTCAAGACATCTCCCAGAAGCAAGGCACCACCATAGGCAAGTGTGGCTGGTTCGACAGGGCCAAGTGCCTCCTGCAAATCGACATCAGGAACCTGGCCTGGTGACTTTTGTTTCTCTGGGGAAAGGTCATCATTCTTGTCCGGGGCCCGCTGGCCCGGAGTAGCCGGCGTACTGCTGAAATTCCTCACGGTTGAGGATACCTCCCAGATGAAAGGAGGCCGCAGAGGAAACTGTGGCTGGTTTGACAGTGCCAAGTGCCTCCTGCAAACTGACATCAGGAACCTGGCCTGGTGACTTTTGTTTCTCAGGGGAAAGGCCATGGTTCATATCCTGGACCAGTTGGACCTGAGAGGCCAGCTGCCTGCTGAAATTCCGAACGGATCAGGATGCCGCCCAGATGCAAGGTGCCCCCAAAGGCACCTGCAGTTGGTTTGACAGTGCCAAGTGCCTCCTGCAAACTGACATCAGGAACCTGACCTGGTGAGTTTTGTTTCTCTGGGGAAAGGCCATAGATGATGTGCAGTGCCCGGTGGCCCGGAGTGGCCGGCTGCCTGCTGAAATTCCGCACGGATGAGGATACCTCCCAGATGCAAGGTGCCCCCACAGGCAACTGTGGCTGGTTTGACAGTGCCAAGTGCCTCCTGCAAACTGACATCAGGAACCTGGCCTGGTGACTCTTCTTTCTCTGGAGAAAGGCCATGGTTCATTTCCAGGGCCGGGTGGCCCGGAGTGGCCAGCTGCCAGCTGAAATTCGTCACGGCTGAGGATACCTCCCAGACGCAAGGAGCCCCCAGAGGAGACTGTGGCTGGTTTGACAGTGCCAAGTGCCTCCTGCAAACTGACATCAGGAACCTGGCCTGGTGACTTTTGTTTCTCTGGGGAAAGGCCATTGTACGTGTCCAGGGCCTGATGGCCCGGAGTGGCCAGCTGCCTGCTGAAATTCCGCACGGATCAGGATACCTCCCAGACCGAAACTACCACCACAGGCAACTGTGGCTGGTTTGACAGTACCAAGTGCCTCCTGCAAACTGACATCAGGAACCTGGCTTGGGGAGTTTTCTTTCTCTGGTGAAAGGCCAATGTACGTGTCCAGGGCCTGATGGCCCGGAGTGGCCGGCAGCCTGCTGAAATTCCGCACGTATGAGGATACATCCCAGATGCAAGGTGCCACCACAGGCGACTGTGGCTGGTTTGACAGTGCCAAGTGCCTCCTGCAAACTGACATCAGGAACCTGGCCTGGTGACTTTTGTTTCTCTGGGGAAAGGCCATGGTTCATATACTGGGCACGTAGGACCGGAGAGGCCGGCTGCCTACTGAAATTCCGAACGGATCTGGATGCCGCCCAGATGCAAGGTGCCCCCACAGGCACCTGCGGTTGGTTTGAGAGTGCCAAGTGCCTCCTGCAAACTGACATCAGGAACCTGGCCTGGTGATTTTGTTTCTCTGGTGAAAGGCCATGGTTCGTGGCCAGTGCCCGGTGGCCTGGAGTGGCCAGCTGCCTGCTGAAATTCCGCACGTATGAGGATACGTCCCAGATGCAAGGTGCCCCCACAGGCAACAGTGGCTGGATTGACAGTGCCAAGTGCCTCCTGCAAACTGACATCAGGAACCTGGCCTGGTGCTTTTGTTTCTCTGGGGAAAGGCCATTGTACGTTTCCTGGGCCTGGTGGCCCCTAGTGGCCGGCCGCCTGCTGAAATTCCCCATGGATCAGGATACCTCCCAGACCGAAAGTACCACCACAGGCAACTGTGGCTGGTTTGACAGTGCCAGGTGCCTCCTGCAAACTGACATCAGGACCCTGGCCTGGGGAGTTGTCTTTCTCAGAGGAAAAACCAGTGTTCTTGTCCCACGTCCTGTAGCCCGGAGTGGCCGGCTGCCTGCCGAAATTCTCAACGTCTCAATATACATCCTAGAAGCAAGGCGCCACAATAGGCAATTGTGGCGGATTGGACAGTGCCAAATGCCTCCTGCAAATTGACATCAGGAACATGGCATGCTGAGTTTTGCTTCTGTCAGAAAAAGTTCATGGTTCATGTCCAGGTTGAGGTGACCCGGCGTGGCAGGGTGTCTCTTAAAATTCCAAACATCTCAGGATGGCTCCCAGAATCAAGGCGCCACCACAGGCACCTGTGGGTGGTTGGACAGTGCCAAGTGCCTCCTGCAAACTGACGTCAGGAACCTGGCCTGGTGAGTTTTGTTTCTCACAGAAAAGGCCATCGTTGGTGTCCAGGGTCCGGTGGCCAGGAGAGGACTGGTGCCTGCTGAAATTGCGAACATCCCAATATACCAGCCTGAAGCAAGGTGCCACCAGAGGCAACTGTGGCTGGTTGGACAGTGCGAAGTTCCTTCAGAATATGGACATCAGGGACCTGGCCTGGTGACTTTTGTTTCTCTGGGGAAAGGCCATAGTTCCTGGGCAGGTTCCGGTGGACCGTAGCGGCACGGTGCTTCTTAAAATTCCGAACATCTCAAGACATCTCCCAGAAGCAAGGCACAACCATAGGCAAGTGTGGCTGGTTTGACAGGGCCAAGTGCCTCCTGCAAATCGACATCAGGAACCTGGCCTGGTGACTTTTGTTTCTCTGGGGAAAGGTCATCATTCTTGTCCAGGGCCCGCTGGCCCGGAGTGGCCGGCGTAGTGCTGAAATTCCTCACGGTTGAGGATACCTCCCAGATGAAAGGAGGCCGCAGAGGAAACTGTGGCTGGTTTGACAGTGCCAAGTGCCTCCTGCAAACTGACATCAGGAACCTGGCCTGGTGACTTTTGTTTCTCAGGGGAAAGGCCATAGATGATGTGCAGTGCCCGGTGGCCCGGAGTGGCCGGCTGCCTGCTGAAATTCCGCACGGATGAGGATACCTCCCAGATGCAAGGTGCCCCCACAGGCAACTGTGGCTGGTTTGACAGTGCCAAGTGCCTCCTGCAAACTGACATCAGGAACCTGGCCTGGTGACTTTTCTTTCTCTGGGGAAAGGCCATGGTTCATGTCCAGGGCCGGGTGGCCCGGAGTGGCCAGCTGCCAGCTGAAATTCGTCACGGCTGAGGATACCTCCCAGACGCAAGGAGCCCCCAGAGGAGACTGTGGCTGGTTTGACAGTGCCAAGTGCCTCCTGCAAACTGACATCAGGAACCTGGCCTGGTGACTTTTGTTTCTCTGGGGAAAGGCCATTGTTCATGTCCAGGCCCGGGTGGCCCGGAGTGGCCAGCTGCCAGCTGAAATTCGTCACGGCTGAGGATACCTCCCAGACGCAAGGAGCCCCCAGAGGAGACTGTGGCTGGTTTGACAGTGCCAAGTGCCTCCTGCAAACTGACATCAGGAACCTGGCTTGGGGAGTTTTCTTTCTCTGGTGAAAGGCCAATGTACGTGTCCAGGGCCTGATGGCCCGGAGTGGCCGGCAGCCTGCTGAAATTCCGCACGTATGAGGATACATCCCAGATGCAAGGTGCCCCCACAGGCGACTGTGGCTGGTTTGACAGTGCCAAGTGCCTCCTGCAAACTGACATCAGGAACCTGGCCTGGTGACTTTTGTTTCTCTGGGGAAAGGCCATGGTTCATATACTGGGCACGTAGGACCGGAGAGGCCGGCTGCCTACTGAAATTCCGAACGGATCTGGATGCCGCCCAGATGCAAGGTGCCCCCACAGGCACCTGCGGTTGGTTTGAGAGTGCCAAGTGCCTCCTGCAAACTGACATCAGGAACCTGGCCTGGTGCTTTTGTTTCTCTGGGGAAAGGCCATTGTACGTTTCCTGGGCCTGGTGGCCCCTAGTGGCCGGCCGCCTGCTGAAATTCCGCATGGATCAGGATACCTCCCAGACCGAAAGTACCACCACAGGCAACTGTGGCTGGTTTGACAGTGCCAGGTGCCTCCTGCAAACTGACATCAGGACCCTGGCCTGGGGAGTTGTCTTTCTCAGAGGAAAAACCAGTGTTCTTGTCCCACGTCCTGTAGCCCGGAGTGGCCGGCTGCCTGCCGAAATTCTCAACGTCTCAATATATATCCTAGAAGCAAGGCGCCACAATAGGCAATTGTGGCGGATTGGACAGTGCCAAATGCCTCCTGCAAATTGACATCAGGAACATGGCATGCTGAGTTTTGCTTCTGTCAGAAAAAGTTCATGGTTCATGTCCAGGTTGAGGTGACCCGGCGTGGCAGGGTGTCTCTTAAAATTCCAAACATCTCAGGATGGCTCCCAGAATCAAGGCGCCACCACAGGCACCTGTGGGTGGTTGGACAGTGCCAAGTGCCTCCTGCAAACTGACGTCAGGAACTTGGCCTGGTGAGTTTTGTTTCTCACAGAAAAGGCCATCGTTGGTGTCCAGGGTCCGGTGGCCAGGAGAGGACTGGTGCCTGCTGAAATTGCGAACATCCCAATATACCAGCCTGAAGCAAGGTGCCACCAGAGGCAACTGTGGCTGGTTGGACAGTGCGAAGTTCCTTCAGAATATGGACATCAGGGACCTGGCCTGGTGACTTTTGTTTCTCTGGGGAAAGGCCATAGTTCCTGGGCAGGTTCCGGTGGACCGTAGCGGCACGGTGCTTCTTAAAATTCCGAACATCTCAAGACATCTCCCAGAAGCAAGGCACAACCATAGGCAAGTGTGGCTGGTTTGACAGGGCCAAGTGCCTCCTGCAAATCGACATCAGGAACCTGGCCTGGTGACTTTTGTTTCTCTGGGGAAAGGTCATCATTCTTGTCCAGGGCCCGCTGGCCCGGAGTGGCCGGCGTAGTGCTGAAATTCCTCACGGTTGAGGATACCTCCCAGATGAAAGGAGGCCGCAGAGGAAACTGTGGCTGGTTTGACAGTGCCAAGTGCCTCCTGCAAACTGACATCAGGAACCTGGCCTGGTGACTTTTGTTTCTCTGGGGAAAAGCCATGGTTCATATCCTCGACCTGTACGCCCGGAGTGGCCGGCTGCCTGCTGAAATTCCGCACGGATCAGGATACCTCCCAAATGGAAGGTGCTTCCACAGGCACCTGTGGCTGGTTTGACAGTGCCAAGTGCCTCCTTCAAACTGACATCAGGAACCTGGCCTGGTGACTTTTGTTTCTCTGGGCAAGCGCCATCATCCTTGTCCGAGGCCCGGTGGCCCGGCGTGGCCGGCAGCCTGCTGAAATTCCGAACCGATCAGGATACCTCCCAGACCGAAAACACCACCACAGGCAACAGTGGCTGGATTGACAGTGCCAAGTGCCTCCTGCAAACTGACATCAGGAACCTGGCCTGGTGACTTTTGTTTCTCTGGGGAAAGGCCATTGTACGTTTCCAGGGCCTGGTGGCCCCTAGTGGCCGGCCGCCTGCTGAAATTCCGCATGGATCAGGATACCTCCCAGACCGAAAGTACCACCACAGGCAACTGTGGCTGGTTTGACAGTGCCAGGTGCCTCCTGCAAACTGACATCAGGACCCTGGCCTGGGGAGTTGTCTTTATCAGAGGAAAAACCAGTGTTCTTGTCCCACGTCCTGTAGCCCGGAGTGGCCGGCTGCCTGCCGAAATTCTCAACGTCTCAATATACATCCTAGAAGCAAGGCGCCACAATAGGCAATTGTGGCGGATTGGACAGTGCCAAATGCCTCCTGCAAATTGACATCAGGAACATGGCATGCTGAGTTTTGCTTCTGTCAGAAAAAGTTCATGGTTCATGTCCAGGTTGAGGTGACCCGGCGTGGCAGGGTGTCTCTTAAAATTCCAAACATCTCAGGATGGCTCCCAGAATCAAGGCGCCACCACAGGCACCTGTGGGTGGTTGGACAGTGCCAAGTGCCTCCTGCAAACTGACGTCAGGAACTTGGCCTGGTGAGTTTTGTTTCTCACAGAAAAGGCCATCGTTGGTGTCCAGGGTCCGGTGGCCAGGAGAGGACTGGTGCCTGCTGAAATTGCGAACATCCCAATATACCAGCCTGAAGCAAGGTGCCACCAGAGGCAACTGTGGCTGGTTGGACAGTGCGAAGTTCCTTCAGAATATGGACATCAGGGACCTGGCCTGGTGACTTTTGTTTCTCTGGGGAAAGGCCATAGTTCCTGGGCAGGTTCCGGTGGACCGTAGCAGCACGGTGCTTCTTAAAATTTCGAACATCTCAAGACATCTCCCAGAAGCAAGGCACCACCATAGGCAAGTGTGGCTGGTTCGACAGGGCCAAGTGCCTCCTGCAAATCGACATCAGGAACCTGGCCTGGTGACTTTTGTTTCTCTGGGGAAAGGTCATCATTCTTGTCCGGGGCCCGCTGGCCCGGAGTAGCCGGCGTACTGCTGAAATTCCTCACGGTTGAGGATACCTCCCAGATGAAAGGAGGCCGCAGAGGAAACTGTGGCTGGTTTGACAGTGCCAAGTGCCTCCTGCAAACTGACATCAGGAACCTGGCCTGGTGACTTTTGTTTCTCAGGGGAAAGGCCATGGTTCATATCCTGGACCAGTTGGACCTGAGAGGCCAGCTGCCTGCTGAAATTCCGAACGGATCAGGATGCCGCCCAGATGCAAGGTGCCCCCAAAGGCACCTGCAGTTGGTTTGACAGTGCCAAGTGCCTCCTGCAAACTGACATCAGGAACCTGACCTGGTGAGTTTTGTTTCTCTGGGGAAAGGCCATAGATGATGTGCAGTGCCCGGTGGCCCGGAGAGGCCGGCTGCCTGCTGAAATTCCGCACGGATGAGGATACCTCCCAGATGCAAGGTGCCCCCACAGGCAACTGTGGCTGGTTTGACAGTGCCAAGTGCCTCCTGCAAACTGACATCAGGAACCTGGCCTGGTGACTCTTCTTTCTCTGGAGAAAGGCCATGGTTCATTTCCAGGGCCGGGTGGCCCGGAGTGGCCAGCTGCCAGCTGAAATTCGTCACGGCTGAGGATACCTCCCAGACGCAAGGAGCCCCCAGAGGAGACTGTGGCTGGTTTGACAGTGCCAAGTGCCTCCTGCAAACTGACATCAGGAACCTGGCCTGGTGACTTTTGTTTCTCTGGGGAAAGGCCATTGTACGTGTCCAGGGCCTGATGGCCCGGAGTGGCCAGCTGCCTGCTGAAATTCCGCACGGATCAGGATACCTCCCAGACCGAAACTACCACCACAGGCAACTGTGGCTGGTTTGACAGTACCAAGTGCCTCCTGCAAACTGACATCAGGAACCTGGCTTGGGGAGTTTTCTTTCTCTGGTGAAAGGCCAATGTACGTGTCCAGGGCCTGATGGCCCGGAGTGGCCGGCAGCCTGCTGAAATTCCGCACGTATGAGGATACATCCCAGATGCAAGGTGCCACCACAGGCGACTGTGGCTGGTTTGACAGTGCCAAGTGCCTCCTGCAAACTGACATCAGGAACCTGGCCTGGTGACTTTTGTTTCTCTGGGGAAAGGCCATGGTTCATATACTGGGCACGTAGGACCGGAGAGGCCGGCTGCCTACTGAAATTCCGAACGGATCTGGATGCCGCCCAGATGCAAGGTGCCCCCACAGGCACCTGCGGTTGGTTTGAGAGTGCCAAGTGCCTCCTGCAAACTGACATCAGGAACCTGGCCTGGTGATTTTGTTTCTCTGGTGAAAGGCCATGGTTCGTGGCCAGTGCCCGGTGGCCTGGAGTGGCCAGCTGCCTGCTGAAATTCCGCACGTATGAGGATACGTCCCAGATGCAAGGTGCCCCCACAGGCAACAGTGGCTGGATTGACAGTGCCAAGTGCCTCCTGCAAACTGACATCAGGAACCTGGCCTGGTGCTTTTGTTTCTCTGGGGAAAGGCCATTGTACGTTTCCTGGGCCTGGTGGCCCCTAGTGGCCGGCCGCCTGCTGAAATTCCCCATGGATCAGGATACCTCCCAGACCGAAAGTACCACCACAGGCAACTGTGGCTGGTTTGACAGTGCCAGGTGCCTCCTGCAAACTGACATCAGGACCCTGGCCTGGGGAGTTGTCTTTCTCAGAGGAAAAACCAGTGTTCTTGTCCCACGTCCTGTAGCCCGGAGTGGCCGGCTGCCTGCCGAAATTCTCAACGTCTCAATATACATCCTAGAAGCAAGGCGCCACAATAGGCAATTGTGGCGGATTGGACAGTGCCAAATGCCTCCTGCAAATTGACATCAGGAACATGGCATGCTGAGTTTTGCTTCTGTCAGAAAAAGTTCATGGTTCATGTCCAGGTTGAGGTGACCCGGCGTGGCAGGGTGTCTCTTAAAATTCCAAACATCTCAGGATGGCTCCCAGAATCAAGGCGCCACCACAGGCACCTGTGGGTGGTTGGACAGTGCCAAGTGCCTCCTGCAAACTGACGTCAGGAACCTGGCCTGGTGAGTTTTGTTTCTCACAGAAAAGGCCATCGTTGGTGTCCAGGGTCCGGTGGCCAGGAGAGGACTGGTGCCTGCTGAAATTGCGAACATCCCAATATACCAGCCTGAAGCAAGGTGCCACCAGAGGCAACTGTGGCTGGTTGGACAGTGCGAAGTTCCTTCAGAATATGGACATCAGGGACCTGGCCTGGTGACTTTTGTTTCTCTGGGGAAAGGCCATAGTTCCTGGGCAGGTTCCGGTGGACCGTAGCGGCACGGTGCTTCTTAAAATTCCGAACATCTCAAGACATCTCCCAGAAGCAAGGCACAACCATAGGCAAGTGTGGCTGGTTTGACAGGGCCAAGTGCCTCCTGCAAATCGACATCAGGAACCTGGCCTGGTGACTTTTGTTTCTCTGGGGAAAGGTCATCATTCTTGTCCAGGGCCCGCTGGCCCGGAGTGGCCGGCGTAGTGCTGAAATTCCTCACGGTTGAGGATACCTCCCAGATGAAAGGAGGCCGCAGAGGAAACTGTGGCTGGTTTGACAGTGCCAAGTGCCTCCTGCAAACTGACATCAGGAACCTGGCCTGGTGACTTTTGTTTCTCAGGGGAAAGGCCATAGATGATGTGCAGTGCCCGGTGGCCCGGAGTGGCCGGCTGCCTGCTGAAATTCCGCACGGATGAGGATACCTCCCAGATGCAAGGTGCCCCCACAGGCAACTGTGGCTGGTTTGACAGTGCCAAGTGCCTCCTGCAAACTGACATCAGGAACCTGGCCTGGTGACTTTTCTTTCTCTGGGGAAAGGCCATGGTTCATGTCCAGGGCCGGGTGGCCCGGAGTGGCCAGCTGCCAGCTGAAATTCGTCACGGCTGAGGATACCTCCCAGACGCAAGGAGCCCCCAGAGGAGACTGTGGCTGGTTTGACAGTGCCAAGTGCCTCCTGCAAACTGACATCAGGAACCTGGCCTGGTGACTTTTGTTTCTCTGGGGAAAGGCCATTGTTCATGTCCAGGCCCGGGTGGCCCGGAGTGGCCAGCTGCCAGCTGAAATTCGTCACGGCTGAGGATACCTCCCAGACGCAAGGAGCCCCCAGAGGAGACTGTGGCTGGTTTGACAGTGCCAAGTGCCTCCTGCAAACTGACATCAGGAACCTGGCTTGGGGAGTTTTCTTTCTCTGGTGAAAGGCCAATGTACGTGTCCAGGGCCTGATGGCCCGGAGTGGCCGGCAGCCTGCTGAAATTCCGCACGTATGAGGATACATCCCAGATGCAAGGTGCCCCCACAGGCGACTGTGGCTGGTTTGACAGTGCCAAGTGCCTCCTGCAAACTGACATCAGGAACCTGGCCTGGTGACTTTTGTTTCTCTGGGGAAAGGCCATGGTTCATATACTGGGCACGTAGGACCGGAGAGGCCGGCTGCCTACTGAAATTCCGAACGGATCTGGATGCCGCCCAGATGCAAGGTGCCCCCACAGGCACCTGCGGTTGGTTTGAGAGTGCCAAGTGCCTCCTGCAAACTGACATCAGGAACCTGGCCTGGTGCTTTTGTTTCTCTGGGGAAAGGCCATTGTACGTTTCCTGGGCCTGGTGGCCCCTAGTGGCCGGCCGCCTGCTGAAATTCCGCATGGATCAGGATACCTCCCAGACCGAAAGTACCACCACAGGCAACTGTGGCTGGTTTGACAGTGCCAGGTGCCTCCTGCAAACTGACATCAGGACCCTGGCCTGGGGAGTTGTCTTTCTCAGAGGAAAAACCAGTGTTCTTGTCCCACGTCCTGTAGCCCGGAGTGGCCGGCTGCCTGCCGAAATTCTCAACGTCTCAATATATATCCTAGAAGCAAGGCGCCACAATAGGCAATTGTGGCGGATTGGACAGTGCCAAATGCCTCCTGCAAATTGACATCAGGAACATGGCATGCTGAGTTTTGCTTCTGTCAGAAAAAGTTCATGGTTCATGTCCAGGTTGAGGTGACCCGGCGTGGCAGGGTGTCTCTTAAAATTCCAAACATCTCAGGATGGCTCCCAGAATCAAGGCGCCACCACAGGCACCTGTGGGTGGTTGGACAGTGCCAAGTGCCTCCTGCAAACTGACGTCAGGAACTTGGCCTGGTGAGTTTTGTTTCTCACAGAAAAGGCCATCGTTGGTGTCCAGGGTCCGGTGGCCAGGAGAGGACTGGTGCCTGCTGAAATTGCGAACATCCCAATATACCAGCCTGAAGCAAGGTGCCACCAGAGGCAACTGTGGCTGGTTGGACAGTGCGAAGTTCCTTCAGAATATGGACATCAGGGACCTGGCCTGGTGACTTTTGTTTCTCTGGGGAAAGGCCATAGTTCCTGGGCAGGTTCCGGTGGACCGTAGCGGCACGGTGCTTCTTAAAATTCCGAACATCTCAAGACATCTCCCAGAAGCAAGGCACAACCATAGGCAAGTGTGGCTGGTTTGACAGGGCCAAGTGCCTCCTGCAAATCGACATCAGGAACCTGGCCTGGTGACTTTTGTTTCTCTGGGGAAAGGTCATCATTCTTGTCCAGGGCCCGCTGGCCCGGAGTGGCCGGCGTAGTGCTGAAATTCCTCACGGTTGAGGATACCTCCCAGATGAAAGGAGGCCGCAGAGGAAACTGTGGCTGGTTTGACAGTGCCAAGTGCCTCCTGCAAACTGACATCAGGAACCTGGCCTGGTGACTTTTGTTTCTCAGGGGAAAGGCCATAGATGATGTGCAGTGCCCGGTGGCCCGGAGTGGCCGGCTGCCTGCTGAAATTCCGCACGGATGAGGATACCTCCCAGATGCAAGGTGCCCCCACAGGCAACTGTGGCTGGTTTGACAGTGCCAAGTGCCTCCTGCAAACTGACATCAGGAACCTGGCCTGGTGACTTTTCTTTCTCTGGGGAAAGGCCATGGTTCATGTCCAGGGCCGGGTGGCCCGGAGTGGCCAGCTGCCAGCTGAAATTCGTCACGGCTGAGGATACCTCCCAGACGCAAGGAGCCCCCAGAGGAGACTGTGGCTGGTTTGACAGTGCCAAGTGCCTCCTGCAAACTGACATCAGGAACCTGGCCTGGTGACTTTTGTTTCTCTGGGGAAAGGCCATTGTACGTGTCCAGGGCCTGATGGCCCGGAGTGGCCAGCTGCCTGCTGAAATTCCGCACGGATCAGGATACCTCCCAGACCGAAACTACCACCACAGGCAACTGTGGCTGGTTTGACAGTGCCAAGTGCCTCCTGCAAACTGACATCAGGAACCTGGCTTGGGGAGTTTTCTTTCTCTGGTGAAAGGCCAATGTACGTGTCCAGGGCCTGATGGCCCGGAGTGGCCGGCAGCCTGCTGAAATTCCGCACGTATGAGGATACATCCCAGATGCAAGGTGCCACCACAGGCGACTGTGGCTGGTTTGACAGTGCCAAGTGCCTCCTGCAAACTGACATCAGGAACCTGGCCTGGTGACTTTTGTTTCTCTGGGGAAAGGCCATGGTTCATATACTGGGCACGTAGGACCGGAGAGGCCGGCTGCCTACTGAAATTCCGAACGGATCTGGATGCCGCCCAGATGCAAGGTGCCCCCACAGGCACCTGCGGTTGGTTTGAGAGTGCCAAGTGCCTCCTGCAAACTGACATCAGGAACCTGGCCTGGTGATTTTGTTTCTCTGGTGAAAGGCCATCGTTCGTGGCCAGTGCCCGGTGGCCTGGAGTGGCCAGCTGCCTGCTGAAATTCCGCACGTATGAGGATACGTCCCAGATGCAAGGTGCCCCCACAGGCAACAGTGGCTGGATTGACAGTGCCAAGTGCCTCCTGCAAACTGACATCAGGAACCTGGCCTGGTGCTTTTGTTTCTCTGGGGAAAGGCCATTGTACGTTTCCAGGGCCTGGTGGCCCCTAGTGGCCGGCCGCCTGCTGAAATTCCCCATGGATCAGGATACCTCCCAGACCGAAAGTACCACCACAGGCAACTGTGGCTGGTTTGACAGTGCCAGGTGCCTCCTGCAAACTGACATCAGGACCCTGGCCTGGGGAGTTTTCTTTCTCAGAGGAAAAACCAGTGTTCTTGTCCCACGTCCTGTAGCCCGGAGTGGCCGGCTGCCTGCCGAAATTCTCAACGTCTCAATATACATCCTAGAAGCAAGGCGCCACAATAGGCAATTGTGGCGGATTGGACAGTGCCAAATGCCTCCTGCAAATTGACATCAGGAACATGGCATGCTGAGTTTTGCTTCTGTCAGAAAAAGTTCATGGTTCATGTCCAGGTTGAGGTGACCCGGCGTGGCAGGGTGTCTCTTAAAATTCCAAACATCTCAGGATGGCTCCCAGAATCAAGGCGCCACCACAGGCACCTGTGGGTGGTTGGACAGTGCCAAGTGCCTCCTGCAAACTGACGTCAGGAACTTGGCCTGGTGAGTTTTGTTTCTCACAGAAAAGGCCATCGTTGGTGTCCAGGGTCCGGTGGCCAGGAGAGGACTGGTGCCTGCTGAAATTGCGAACATCCCAATATACCAGCCTGAAGCAAGGTGCCACCAGAGGCAACTGTGGCTGGTTGGACAGTGCGAAGTTCCTTCAGAATATGGACATCAGGGACCTGGCCTGGTGACTTTTGTTTCTCTGGGGAAAGGCCATAGTTCCTGGGCAGGTTCCGGTGGACCGTAGCGGCACGGTGCTTCTTAAAATTCCGAACATCTCAAGACATCTCCCAGAAGCAAGGCACAACCATAGGCAAGTGTGGCTGGTTTGACAGGGCCAAGTGCCTCCTGCAAATCGACATCAGGAACCTGGCCTGGTGACTTTTGTTTCTCTGGGGAAAGGTCATCATTCTTGTCCAGGGCCCGCTGGCCCGGAGTGGCCGGCGTAGTGCTGAAATTCCTCACGGTTGAGGATACCTCCCAGATGAAAGGAGGCCGCAGAGGAAACAGTGGCTGGTTTGACAGTGCCAAGTGCCTCCTGCAAACTGACATCAGGAACCTGGCCTGGTGACTTTTGTTTCTCAGGGGAAAGGCCATAGATGATGTGCAGTGCCCGGTAGCCCGGAGTGGCCGGCTGCCTGCTGAAATTCCGCACGGATGAGGATACCTCCCAGATGCAAGGTGCCCCCACAGGCAACTGTGGCTGGTTTGACAGTGCCAAGTGCCTCCTGCAAACTGACATCAGGAACCTGGCCTGGTGCTTTTGTTTCTCTGGGGAAAGGCCATTGTACGTTTCCTGGGCCTGGTGGCCCCTAGTGGCCGGCCGCCTGCTGAAATTCCGCATGGATCAGGATACCTCCCAGACCGAAAGTACCACCACAGGCAACTGTGGCTGGTTTGACAGTGCCAGGTGCCTCCTGCAAACTGACATCAGGACCCTGGCCTGGGGAGTTGTCTTTCTCAGAGGAAAAACCAGTGTTCTTGTCCCACGTCCTGTAGCCCGGAGTGGCCGGCTGCCTGCCGAAATTCTCAACGTCTCAATATATATCCTAGAAGCAAGGCGCCACAATAGGCAATTGTGGCGGATTGGACAGTGCCAAATGCCTCCTGCAAATTGACATCAGGAACATGGCATGCTGAGTTTTGCTTCTGTCAGAAAAAGTTCATGGTTCATGTCCAGGTTGAGGTGACCCGGCGTGGCAGGGTGTCTCTTAAAATTCCAAACATCTCAGGATGGCTCCCAGAATCAAGGCGCCACCACAGGCACCTGTGGGTGGTTGGACAGTGCCAAGTGCCTCCTGCAAACTGACGTCAGGAACTTGGCCTGGTGAGTTTTGTTTCTCACAGAAAAGGCCATCGTTGGTGTCCAGGGTCCGGTGGCCAGGAGAGGACTGGTGCCTGCTGAAATTGCGAACATCCCAATATACCAGCCTGAAGCAAGGTGCCACCAGAGGCAACTGTGGCTGGTTGGACAGTGCGAAGTTCCTTCAGAATATGGACATCAGGGACCTGGCCTGGTGACTTTTGTTTCTCTGGGGAAAGGCCATAGTTCCTGGGCAGGTTCCGGTGGACCGTAGCGGCACGGTGCTTCTTAAAATTCCGAACATCTCAAGACATCTCCCAGAAGCAAGGCACAACCATAGGCAAGTGTGGCTGGTTTGACAGGGCCAAGTGCCTCCTGCAAATCGACATCAGGAACCTGGCCTGGTGACTTTTGTTTCTCTGGGGAAAGGTCATCATTCTTGTCCAGGGCCCGCTGGCCCGGAGTGGCCGGCGTAGTGCTGAAATTCCTCACGGTTGAGGATACCTCCCAGATGAAAGGAGGCCGCAGAGGAAACTGTGGCTGGTTTGACAGTGCCAAGTGCCTCCTGCAAACTGACATCAGGAACCTGGCCTGGTGACTTTTGTTTCTCAGGGGAAAGGCCATAGATGATGTGCAGTGCCCGGTGGCCCGGAGTGGCCGGCTGCCTGCTGAAATTCCGCACGGATCAGGATACCTCCCAGATGCAAGGTGCCCCCACAGGCAACTGTGGCTGGTTTGACAGTGCCAAGTGCCTCCTGCAAACTGACATCAGGAACCTGGCCTGGTGACTTTTCTTTCTCTGGGGAAAGGCCATGGTTCATGTCCAGGGCCGGGTGGCCCGGAGTGGCCAGCTGCCAGCTGAAATTCGTCACGGCTGAGGATACCTCCCAGACGCAAGGAGCCCCCAGAGGAGACTGTGGCTGGTTTGACAGTGCCAAGTGCCTCCTGCAAACTGACATCAGGAACCTGGCCTGGTGACTTTTGTTTCTCTGGGGAAAGGCCATTGTACGTGTCCAGGGCCTGATGGCCCGGAGTGGCCAGCTGCCTGCTGAAATTCCGCACGGATCAGGATACCTCCCAGACCGAAACTACCACCACAGGCAACTGTGGCTGGTTTGACAGTGCCAAGTGCCTCCTGCAAACTGACATCAGGAACCTGGCTTGGGGAGTTTTCTTTCTCTGGTGAAAGGCCAATGTACGTGTCCAGGGCCTGATGGCCCGGAGTGGCCGGCAGCCTGCTGAAATTCCGCACGTATGAGGATACATCCCAGATGCAAGGTGCCACCACAGGCGACTGTGGCTGGTTTGACAGTGCCAAGTGCCTCCTGCAAACTGACATCAGGAACCTGGCCTGGTGACTTTTGTTTCTCTGGGGAAAGGCCATGGTTCATATACTGGGCACGTAGGACCGGAGAGGCCGGCTGCCTACTGAAATTCCGAACGGATCTGGATGCCGCCCAGATGCAAGGTGCCCCCACAGGCACCTGCGGTTGGTTTGAGAGTGCCAAGTGCCTCCTGCAAACTGACATCAGGAACCTGGCCTGGTGATTTTGTTTCTCTGGTGAAAGGCCATGGTTCGTGGCCAGTGCCCGGTGGCCTGGAGTGGCCAGCTGCCTGCTGAAATTCCGCACGTATGAGGATACGTCCCAGATGCAAGGTGCCCCCACAGGCAACAGTGGCTGGATTGACAGTGCCAAGTGCCTCCTGCAAACTGACATCAGGAACCTGGCCTGGTGCTTTTGTTTCTCTGGGGAAAGGCCATTGTACGTTTCCAGGGCCTGGTGGCCCCTAGTGGCCGGCCGCCTGCTGAAATTCCCCATGGATCAGGATACCTCCCAGACCGAAAGTACCACCACAGGCAACTGTGGCTGGTTTGACAGTGCCAGGTGCCTCCTGCAAACTGACATCAGGACCCTGGCCTGGGGAGTTGTCTTTCTCAGAGGAAAAACCAGTGTTCTTGTCCCACGTCCTGTAGCCCGGAGTGGCCGGCTGCCTGCCGAAATTCTCAACGTCTCAATATACATCCTAGAAGCAAGGCGCCACAATAGGCAATTGTGGCGGATTGGACAGTGCCAAATGCCTCCTGCAAATTGACATCAGGAACATGGCATGCTGAGTTTTGCTTCTGTCAGAAAAAGTTCATGGTTCATGTCCAGGTTGAGGTGACCCGGCGTGGCAGGGTGTCTCTTAAAATTCCAAACATCTCAGGATGGCTCCCAGAATCAAGGCGCCACCACAGGCACCTGTGGGTGGTTGGACAGTGCCAAGTGCCTCCTGCAAACTGACGTCAGGAACTTGGCCTGGTGAGTTTTGTTTCTCACAGAAAAGGCCATCGTTGGTGTCCAGGGTCCGGTGGCCAGGAGAGGACTGGTGCCTGCTGAAATTGCGAACATCCCAATATACCAGCCTGAAGCAAGGTGCCACCAGAGGCAACTGTGGCTGGTTGGACAGTGCGAAGTTCCTTCAGAATATGGACATCAGGGACCTGGCCTGGTGACTTTTGTTTCTCTGGGGAAAGGCCATAGTTCCTGGGCAGGTTCCGGTGGACCGTAGCGGCACGGTGCTTCTTAAAATTCCGAACATCTCAAGACATCTCCCAGAAGCAAGGCACAACCATAGGCAAGTGTGGCTGGTTTGACAGGGCCAAGTGCCTCCTGCAAATCGACATCAGGAACCTGGCCTGGTGACTTTTGTTTCTCTGGGGAAAGGTCATCATTCTTGTCCAGGGCCCGCTGGCCCGGAGTGGCCGGCGTAGTGCTGAAATTCCTCACGGTTGAGGATACCTCCCAGATGAAAGGAGGCCGCAGAGGAAACAGTGGCTGGTTTGACAGTGCCAAGTGCCTCCTGCAAACTGACATCAGGAACCTGGCCTGGTGACTTTTGTTTCTCAGGGGAAAGGCCATAGATGATGTGCAGTGCCCGGTAGCCCGGAGTGGCCGGCTGCCTGCTGAAATTCCGCACGGATGAGGATACCTCCCAGATGCAAGGTGCCCCCACAGGCAACTGTGGCTGGTTTGACAGTGCCAAGTGCCTCCTGCAAACTGACATCAGGAACCTGGCCTGGTGCTTTTGTTTCTCTGGGGAAAGGCCATTGTACGTTTCCTGGGCCTGGTGGCCCCTAGTGGCCGGCCGCCTGCTGAAATTCCGCATGGATCAGGATACCTCCCAGACCGAAAGTACCACCACAGGCAACTGTGGCTGGTTTGACAGTGCCAGGTGCCTCCTGCAAACTGACATCAGGACCCTGGCCTGGGGAGTTGTCTTTCTCAGAGGAAAAACCAGTGTTCTTGTCCCACGTCCTGTAGCCCGGAGTGGCCGGCTGCCTGCCGAAATTCTCAACGTCTCAATATACATCCTAGAAGCAAGGCGCCACAATAGGCAATTGTGGCGGATTGGACAGTGCCAAATGCCTCCTGCAAATTGACATCAGGAACATGGCATGCTGAGTTTTGCTTCTGTCAGAAAAAGTTCATGGTTCATGTCCAGGTTGAGGTGACCCGGCGTGGCAGGGTGTCTCTTAAAATTCCAAACATCTCAGGATGGCTCCCAGAATCAAGGCGCCACCACAGGCACCTGTGGGTGGTTGGACAGTGCCAAGTGCCTCCTGCAAACTGACGTCAGGAACTTGGCCTGGTGAGTTTTGTTTCTCACAGAAAAGGCCATCGTTGGTGTCCAGGGTCCGGTGGCCAGGAGAGGACTGGTGCCTGCTGAAATTGCGAACATCCCAATATACCAGCCTGAAGCAAGGTGCCACCAGAGGCAACTGTGGCTGGTTGGACAGTGCGAAGTTCCTTCAGAATATGGACATCAGGGACCTGGCCTGGTGACTTTTGTTTCTCTGGGGAAAGGCCATAGTTCCTGGGCAGGTTCCGGTGGACCGTAGCGGCACGGTGCTTCTTAAAATTCCGAACATCTCAAGACATCTCCCAGAAGCAAGGCACAACCATAGGCAAGTGTGGCTGGTTTGACAGGGCCAAGTGCCTCCTGCAAATCGACATCAGGAACCTGGCCTGGTGACTTTTGTTTCTCTGGGGAAAGGTCATCATTCTTGTCCAGGGCCCGCTGGCCCGGAGTGGCCGGCGTAGTGCTGAAATTCCTCACGGTTGAGGATACCTCCCAGATGAAAGGAGGCCGCAGAGGAAACTGTGGCTGGTTTGACAGTGCCAAGTGCCTCCTGCAAACTGACATCAGGAACCTGGCCTGGTGACTTTTGTTTCTCAGGGGAAAGGCCATAGATGATGTGCAGTGCCCGGTGGCCCGGAGTGGCCGGCTGCCTGCTGAAATTCCGCACGGATGAGGATACCTCCCAGATGCAAGGTGCCCCCACAGGCAACTGTGGCTGGTTTGAGAGTGCCAAGTGCCTCCTGCAAACTGACATCAGGAACCTGGCCTGGTGACTTTTCTTTCTCTGGGGAAAGGCCATGGTTCATGTCCAGGGCCGGGTGGCCCGGAGTGGCCAGCTGCCAGCTGAAATTCGTCACGGCTGAGGATACCTCCCAGACGCAAGGAGCCCCCAGAGGAGACTGTGGCTGGTTTGACAGTGCCAAGTGCCTCCTGCAAACTGACATCAGGAACCTGGCCTGGTGACTTTTGTTTCTCTGGGGAAAGGCCATTGTACGTGTCCAGGGCCTGATGGCCCGGAGTGGCCAGCTGCCTGCTGAAATTCCGCACGGATCAGGATACCTCCCAGACCGAAACTACCACCACAGGCAACTGTGGCTGGTTTGACAGTGCCAAGTGCCTCCTGCAAACTGACATCAGGAACCTGGCTTGGGGAGTTTTCTTTCTCTGGTGAAAGGCCAATGTACGTGTCCAGGGCCTGATGGCCCGGAGTGGCCGGCAGCCTGCTGAAATTCCGCACGTATGAGGATACATCCCAGATGCAAGGTGCCACCACAGGCGACTGTGGCTGGTTTGACAGTGCCAAGTGCCTCCTGCAAACTGACATCAGGAACCTGGCCTGGTGACTTTTGTTTCTCTGGGGAAAGGCCATGGTTCATATACTGGGCACGTAGGACCGGAGAGGCCGGCTGCCTACTGAAATTCCGAACGGATCTGGATGCCGCCCAGATGCAAGGTGCCCCCACAGGCACCTGCGGTTGGTTTGAGAGTGCCAAGTGCCTCCTGCAAACTGACATCAGGAACCTGGCCTGGTGATTTTGTTTCTCTGGTGAAAGGCCATGGTTCGTGGCCAGTGCCCGGTGGCCTGGAGTGGCCAGCTGCCTGCTGAAATTCCGCACGTATGAGGATACGTCCCAGATGCAAGGTGCCCCCACAGGCAACAGTGGCTGGATTGACAGTGCCAAGTGCCTCCTGCAAACTGACATCAGGAACCTGGCCTGGTGCTTTTGTTTCTCTGGGGAAAGGCCATTGTACGTTTCCTGGGCCTGGTGGCCCCTAGTGGCCGGCCGCCTGCTGAAATTCCCCATGGATCAGGATACCTCCCAGACCGAAAGTACCACCACAGGCAACTGTGGCTGGTTTGACAGTGCCAGGTGCCTCCTGCAAACTGACATCAGGACCCTGGCCTGGGGAGTTGTCTTTCTCAGAGGAAAAACCAGTGTTCTTGTCCCACGTCCTGTAGCCCGGAGTGGCCGGCTGCCTGCCGAAATTCTCAACGTCTCAATATACATCCTAGAAGCAAGGCGCCACAATAGGCAATTGTGGCGGATTGGACAGTGCCAAATGCCTCCTGCAAATTGACATCAGGAACATGGCATGCTGAGTTTTGCTTCTGTCAGAAAAAGTTCATGGTTCATGTCCAGGTTGAGGTGACCCGGCGTGGCAGGGTGTCTCTTAAAATTCCAAACATCTCAGGATGGCTCCCAGAATCAAGGCGCCACCACAGGCACCTGTGGGTGGTTGGACAGTGCCAAGTGCCTCCTGCAAACTGACGTCAGGAACTTGGCCTGGTGAGTTTTGTTTCTCACAGAAAAGGCCATCGTTGGTGTCCAGGGTCCGGTGGCCAGGAGAGGACTGGTGCCTGCTGAAATTGCGAACATCCCAATATACCAGCCTGAAGCAAGGTGCCACCAGAGGCAACTGTGGCTGGTTGGACAGTGCGAAGTTCCTTCAGAATATGGACATCAGGGACCTGGCCTGGTGACTTTTGTTTCTCTGGGGAAAGGCCATAGTTCCTGGGCAGGTTCCGGTGGACCGTAGCGGCACGGTGCTTCTTAAAATTCCGAACATCTCAAGACATCTCCCAGAAGCAAGGCACAACCATAGGCAAGTGTGGCTGGTTCGACAGGGCCAAGTGCCTCCTGCAAATCGACATCAGGAACCTGGCCTGGTGACTTTTGTTTCTCTGGGGAAAGGTCATCATTCTTGTCCAGGGCCCGCTGGCCCGGAGTGGCCGGCGTAGTGCTGAAATTCCTCACGGTTGAGGATACCTCCCAGATGAAAGGAGGCCGCAGAGGAAACTGTGGCTGGTTTGACAGTGCCAAGTGCCTCCTGCAAACTGACATCAGGAACCTGGCCTGGTGACTTTTGTTTCTCAGGGGAAAGGCCATAGATGATGTGCAGTGCCCGGTGGCCCGGAGTGGCCGGCTGCCTGCTGAAATTCCGCACGGATGAGGATACCTCCCAGATGCAAGGTGCCCCCACAGGCAACTGTGGCTGGTTTGACAGTGCCAAGTGCCTCCTGCAAACTGACATCAGGAACCTGGCCTGGTGACTTTTGTTTCTCTGGGGAAAGGCCATTGTTCATGTCCAGGCCCGGGTGGCCCGGAGTGGCCAGCTGCCAGCTGAAATTCGTCACGGCTGAGGATACCTCCCAGACGCAAGGAGCCCCCAGAGGAGACTGTGGCTGGTTTGACAGTGCCAAGTGCCTCCTGCAAACTGACATCAGGAACCTGGCTTGGGGAGTTTTCTTTCTCTGGTGAAAGGCCAATGTACGTGTCCAGGGCCTGATGGCCCGGAGTGGCCGGCAGCCTGCTGAAATTCCGCACGTATGAGGATACATCCCAGATGCAAGGTGCCCCCACAGGCGACTGTGGCTGGTTTGACAGTGCCAAGTGCCTCCTGCAAACTGACATCAGGAACCTGGCCTGGTGACTTTTGTTTCTCTGGGGAAAGGCCATGGTTCATATACTGGGCACGTAGGACCGGAGAGGCCGGCTGCCTACTGAAATTCCGAACGGATCTGGATGCCGCCCAGATGCAAGGTGCCCCCACAGGCACCTGCGGTTGGTTTGAGAGTGCCAAGTGCCTCCTGCAAACTGACATCAGGAACCTGGCCTGGTGCTTTTGTTTCTCTGGGGAAAGGCCATTGTACGTTTCCTGGGCCTGGTGGCCCCTAGTGGCCGGCCGCCTGCTGAAATTCCGCATGGATCAGGATACCTCCCAGACCGAAAGTACCACCACAGGCAACTGTGGCTGGTTTGACAGTGCCAGGTGCCTCCTGCAAACTGACATCAGGACCCTGGCCTGGGGAGTTGTCTTTCTCAGAGGAAAAACCAGTGTTCTTGTCCCACGTCCTGTAGCCCGGAGTGGCCGGCTGCCTGCCGAAATTCTCAACGTCTCAATATATATCCTAGAAGCAAGGCGCCACAATAGGCAATTGTGGCGGATTGGACAGTGCCAAATGCCTCCTGCAAATTGACATCAGGAACATGGCATGCTGAGTTTTGCTTCTGTCAGAAAAAGTTCATGGTTCATGTCCAGGTTGAGGTGACCCGGCGTGGCAGGGTGTCTCTTAAAATTCCAAACATCTCAGGATGGCTCCCAGAATCAAGGCGCCACCACAGGCACCTGTGGGTGGTTGGACAGTGCCAAGTGCCTCCTGCAAACTGACGTCAGGAACTTGGCCTGGTGAGTTTTGTTTCTCACAGAAAAGGCCATCGTTGGTGTCCAGGGTCCGGTGGCCAGGAGAGGACTGGTGCCTGCTGAAATTGCGAACATCCCAATATACCAGCCTGAAGCAAGGTGCCACCAGAGGCAACTGTGGCTGGTTGGACAGTGCGAAGTTCCTTCAGAATATGGACATCAGGGACCTGGCCTGGTGACTTTTGTTTCTCTGGGGAAAGGCCATAGTTCCTGGGCAGGTTCCGGTGGACCGTAGCGGCACGGTGCTTCTTAAAATTCCGAACATCTCAAGACATCTCCCAGAAGCAAGGCACAACCATAGGCAAGTGTGGCTGGTTTGACAGGGCCAAGTGCCTCCTGCAAATCGACATCAGGAACCTGGCCTGGTGACTTTTGTTTCTCTGGGGAAAGGTCATCATTCTTGTCCAGGGCCCGCTGGCCCGGAGTGGCCGGCGTAGTGCTGAAATTCCTCACGGTTGAGGATACCTCCCAGATGAAAGGAGGCCGCAGAGGAAACAGTGGCTGGTTTGACAGTGTCAAGTGCCTCCTGCAAACTGACATCAGGAACCTGGCCTGGTGACTTTTGTTTCTCAGGGGAAAGGCCATAGATGATGTGCAGTGCCCGGTAGCCCGGAGTGGCCGGCTGCCTGCTGAAATTCCGCACGGATGAGGATACGTCCCAGATGCAAGGTGCCCCCACAGGCAACTGTGGCTGGTTTGACAGTGCCAAGTGCCTCCTGCAAACTGACATCAGGAACCTGGCCTGGTGCTTTTGTTTCTCTGGGGAAAGGCCATTGTACGTTTCCTGGGCCTGGTGGCCCCTAGTGGCCGGCCGCCTGCTGAAATTCCGCATGGATCAGGATACCTCCCAGACCGAAAGTACCACCACAGGCAACTGTGGCTGGTTTGACAGTGCCAGGTGCCTCCTGCAAACTGACATCAGGACCCTGGCCTGGGGAGTTGTCTTTCTCAGAGGAAAAACCAGTGTTCTTGTCCCACGTCCTGTAGCCCGGAGTGGCCGGCTGCCTGCCGAAATTCTCAACGTCTCAATATACATCCTAGAAGCAAGGCGCCACAATAGGCAATTGTGGCGGATTGGACAGTGCCAAATGCCTCCTGCAAATTGACATCAGGAACATGGCATGCTGAGTTTTGCTTCTGTCAGAAAAAGTTCATGGTTCATGTCCAGGTTGAGGTGACCCGGCGTGGCAGGGTGTCTCTTAAAATTCCAAACATCTCAGGATGGCTCCCAGAATCAAGGCGCCACCACAGGCACCTGTGGGTGGTTGGACAGTGCCAAGTGCCTCCTGCAAACTGACGTCAGGAACTTGGCCTGGTGAGTTTTGTTTCTCACAGAAAAGGCCATCGTTGGTGTCCAGGGTCCGGTGGCCAGGAGAGGACTGGTGCCTGCTGAAATTGCGAACATCCCAATATACCAGCCTGAAGCAAGGTGCCACCAGAGGCAACTGTGGCTGGTTGGACAGTGCGAAGTTCCTTCAGAATATGGACATCAGGGACCTGGCCTGGTGACTTTTGTTTCTCTGGGGAAAGGCCATAGTTCCTGGGCAGGTTCCGGTGGACCGTAGCGGCACGGTGCTTCTTAAAATTCCGAACATCTCAAGACATCTCCCAGAAGCAAGGCACAACCATAGGCAAGTGTGGCTGGTTTGACAGGGCCAAGTGCCTCCTGCAAATCGACATCAGGAACCTGGCCTGGTGACTTTTGTTTCTCTGGGGAAAGGTCATCATTCTTGTCCAGGGCCCGCTGGCCCGGAGTGGCCGGCGTAGTGCTGAAATTCCTCACGGTTGAGGATACCTCCCAGATGAAAGGAGGCCGCAGAGGAAACTGTGGCTGGTTTGACAGTGCCAAGTGCCTCCTGCAAACTGACATCAGGAACCTGGCCTGGTGACTTTTGTTTCTCAGGGGAAAGGCCATAGATGATGTGCAGTGCCCGGTGGCCCGGAGTGGCCGGCTGCCTGCTGAAATTCCGCACGGATGAGGATACCTCCCAGATGCAAGGTGCCCCCACAGGCAACTGTGGCTGGTTTGACAGTGCCAAGTGCCTCCTGCAAACTGACATCAGGAACCTGGCCTGGTGACTTTTCTTTCTCTGGGGAAAGGCCATGGTTCATGTCCAGGGCCGGGTGGCCCGGAGTGGCCAGCTGCCAGCTGAAATTCGTCACGGCTGAGGATACCTCCCAGACGCAAGGAGCCCCCAGAGGAGACTGTGGCTGGTTTGACAGTGCCAAGTGCCTCCTGCAAACTGACATCAGGAACCTGGCCTGGTGACTTTTGTTTCTCTGGGGAAAGGCCATTGTTCATGTCCAGGCCCGGGTGGCCCGGAGTGGCCAGCTGCCAGCTGAAATTCGTCACGGCTGAGGATACCTCCCAGACGCAAGGAGCCCCCAGAGGAGACTGTGGCTGGTTTGACAGTGCCAAGTGCCTCCTGCAAACTGACATCAGGAACCTGGCTTGGGGAGTTTTCTTTCTCTGGTGAAAGGCCAATGTACGTGTCCAGGGCCTGATGGCCCGGAGTGGCCGGCAGCCTGCTGAAATTCCGCACGTATGAGGATACATCCCAGATGCAAGGTGCCCCCACAGGCGACTGTGGCTGGTTTGACAGTGCCAAGTGCCTCCTGCAAACTGACATCAGGAACCTGGCCTGGTGACTTTTGTTTCTCTGGGGAAAGGCCATGGTTCATATACTGGGCACGTAGGACCGGAGAGGCCGGCTGCCTACTGAAATTCCGAACGGATCTGGATGCCGCCCAGATGCAAGGTGCCCCCACAGGCACCTGCGGTTGGTTTGAGAGTGCCAAGTGCCTCCTGCAAACTGACATCAGGAACCTGGCCTGGTGATTTTGTTTCTCTGGTGAAAGGCCATGGTTCGTGGCCAGTGCCCGGTGGCCTGGAGTGGCCAGCTGCCTGCTGAAATTCCGCACGTATGAGGATACGTCCCAGATGCAAGGTGCCCCCACAGGCAACAGTGGCTGGATTGACAGTGCCAAGTGCCTCCTGCAAACTGACATCAGGAACCTGGCCTGGTGCTTTTGTTTCTCTGGGGAAAGGCCATTGTACGTTTCCTGGGCCTGGTGGCCCCTAGTGGCCGGCCGCCTGCTGAAATTCCGCATGGATCAGGATACCTCCCAGACCGAAAGTACCACCACAGGCAACTGTGGCTGGTTTGACAGTGCCAGGTGCCTCCTGCAAACTGACATCAGGACCCTGGCCTGGGGAGTTGTCTTTCTCAGAGGAAAAACCAGTGTTCTTGTCCCACGTCCTGTAGCCCGGAGTGGCCGGCTGCCTGCCGAAATTCTCAACGTCTCAATATACATCCTAGAAGCAAGGCGCCACAATAGGCAATTGTGGCGGATTGGACAGTGCCAAATGCCTCCTGCAAATTGACATCAGGAACATGGCCTGCTGAGTTTTGCTTCTGTCAGAAAAAGTTCATGGTTCATGTCCAGGTTGAGGTGACCCGGCGTGGCAGGGTGTCTCTTAAAATTCCAAACATCTCAGGATGGCTCCCAGAATCAAGGCGCCACCACAGGCACCTGTGGGTGGTTGGACAGTGCCAAGTGCCTCCTGCAAACTGACGTCAGGAACTTGGCCTGGTGAGTTTTGTTTCTCACAGAAAAGGCCATCGTTGGTGTCCAGGGTCCGGTGGCCAGGAGAGGACTGGTGCCTGCTGAAATTGCGAACATCCCAATATACCAGCCTGAAGCAAGGTGCCACCAGAGGCAACTGTGGCTGGTTGGACAGTGCGAAGTTCCTTCAGAATATGGACATCAGGGACCTGGCCTGGTGACTTTTGTTTCTCTGGGGAAAGGCCATAGTTCCTGGGCAGGTTCCGGTGGACCGTAGCGGCACGGTGCTTCTTAAAATTCCGAACATCTCAAGACATCTCCCAGAAGCAAGGCACAACCATAGGCAAGTGTGGCTGGTTTGACAGGGCCAAGTGCCTCCTGCAAATCGACATCAGGAACCTGGCCTGGTGACTTTTGTTTCTCTGGGGAAAGGTCATCATTCTTGTCCAGGGCCCGCTGGCCCGGAGTGGCCGGCGTAGTGCTGAAATTCCTCACGGTTGAGGATACCTCCCAGATGAAAGGAGGCCGCAGAGGAAACTGTGGCTGGTTTGACAGTGCCAAGTGCCTCCTGCAAACTGACATCAGGAACCTGGCCTGGTGACTTTTGTTTCTCAGGGGAAAGGCCATAGATGATGTGCAGTGCCCGGTGGCCCGGAGTGGCCGGCTGCCTGCTGAAATTCCGCACGGATGAGGATACCTCCCAGATGCAAGGTGCCCCCACAGGCAACTGTGGCTGGTTTGACAGTGCCAAGTGCCTCCTTCAAACTGACATCAGGAACCTGGCCTGGTGACTTTTCTTTCTCTGGGGAAAGGCCATGGTTCATGTCCAGGGCCGGGTGGCCCGGAGTGGCCAGCTGCCAGCTGAAATTCGTCACGGCTGAGGATACCTCCCAGACGCAAGGAGCCCCCAGAGGAGACTGTGGCTGGTTTGACAGTGCCAAGTGCCTCCTGCAAACTGACATCAGGAACCTGGCCTGGTGACTTTTGTTTCTCTGGGGAAAGGCCATTGTTCATGTCCAGGCCCGGGTGGCCCGGAGTGGCCAGCTGCCAGCTGAAATTCGTCACGGCTGAGGATACCTCCCAGACGCAAGGAGCCCCCAGAGGAGACTGTGGCTGGTTTGACAGTGCCAAGTGCCTCCTGCAAACTGACATCAGGAACCTGGCTTGGGGAGTTTTCTTTCTCTGGTGAAAGGCCAATGTACGTGTCCAGGGCCTGATGGCCCGGAGTGGCCGGCAGCCTGCTGAAATTCCGCACGTATGAGGATACATCCCAGATGCAAGGTGCCCCCACAGGCGACTGTGGCTGGTTTGACAGTGCCAAGTGCCTCCTGCAAACTGACATCAGGAACCTGGCCTGGTGACTTTTGTTTCTCTGGGGAAAGGCCATGGTTCATATACTGGGCACGTAGGACCGGAGAGGACGGCTGCCTACTGAAATTCCGAACGGATCTGGATGCCGCCCAGATGCAAGGTGCCCCCACAGGCACCTGCGGTTGGTTTGAGAGTGCCAAGTGCCTCCTGCAAACTGACATCAGGAACCTGGCCTGGTGATTTTGTTTCTCTGGTGAAAGGCCATGGTTCGTGGCCAGTGCCCGGTGGCCTGGAGTGGCCAGCTGCCTGCTGAAATTCCGCACGTATGAGGATACGTCCCAGATGCAAGGTGCCCCCACAGGCAACAGTGGCTGGATTGACAGTGCCAAGTGCCTCCTGCAAACTGACATCAGGAACCTGGCCTGGTGCTTTTGTTTCTCTGGGGAAAGGCCATTGTACGTTTCCTGGGCCTGGTGGCCCCTAGTGGCCGGCCGCCTGCTGAAATTCCGCATGGATCAGGATACCTCCCAGACCGAAAGTACCACCACAGGCAACTGTGGCTGGTTTGACAGTGCCAGGTGCCTCCTGCAAACTGACATCAGGACCCTGGCCTGGGGAGTTGTCTTTCTCAGAGGAAAAACCAGTGTTCTTGTCCCACGTCCTGTAGCCCGGAGTGGCCGGCTGCCTGCCGAAATTCTCAACGTCTCAATATACATCCTAGAAGCAAGGCGCCACAATAGGCAATTGTGGCGGATTGGACAGTGCCAAATGCCTCCTGCAAATTGACATCAGGAACATGGCCTGCTGAGTTTTGCTTCTGTCAGAAAAAGTTCATGGTTCATGTCCAGGTTGAGGTGACCCGGCGTGGCAGGGTGTCTCTTAAAATTCCAAACATCTCAGGATGGCTCCCAGAATCAAGGCGCCACCACAGGCACCTGTGGGTGGTTGGACAGTGCCAAGTGCCTCCTGCAAACTGACGTCAGGAACTTGGCCTGGTGACTTTTGTTTCTCACAGAAAAGGCCATCGTTGGTGTCCAGGGTCCGGTGGCCAGGAGAGGACTGGTGCCTGCTGAAATTGCGAACATCCCAATATACCAGCCTGAAGCAAGGTGCCACCAGAGGCAACTGTGGCTGGTTGGACAGTGCGAAGTTCCTTCAGAATATGGACATCAGGGACCTGGCCTGGTGACTTTTGTTTCTCTGGGGAAAGGCCATAGTTCCTGGGCAGGTTCCGGTGGACCGTAGCGGCACGGTGCTTCTTAAAATTCCGAACATCTCAAGACATCTCCCAGAAGCAAGGCACAACCATAGGCAAGTGTGGCTGGTTTGACAGGGCCAAGTGCCTCCTGCAAATCGACATCAGGAACCTGGCCTGGTGACTTTTGTTTCTCTGGGGAAAGGTCATCATTCTTGTCCAGGGCCCGCTGGCCCGGAGTGGCCGGCGTAGTGCTGAAATTCCTCACGGTTGAGGATACCTCCCAGATGAAAGGAGGCCGCAGAGGAAACTGTGGCTGGTTTGACAGTGCCAAGTGCCTCCTGCAAACTGACATCAGGAACCTGGCCTGGTGACTTTTGTTTCTCAGGGGAAAGGCCATAGATGATGTGCAGTGCCCGGTGGCCCGGAGTGGCCGGCTGCCTGCTGAAATTCCGCACGGATGAGGATACCTCCCAGATGCAAGGTGCCCCCACAGGCAACTGTGGCTGGTTTGACAGTGCCAAGTGCCTCCTTCAAACTGACATCAGGAACCTGGCCTGGTGACTTTTCTTTCTCTGGGGAAAGGCCATGGTTCATGTCCAGGGCCGGGTGGCCCGGAGTGGCCAGCTGCCAGCTGAAATTCGTCACGGCTGAGGATACCTCCCAGACGCAAGGAGCCCCCAGAGGAGACTGTGGCTGGTTTGACAGTGCCAAGTGCCTCCTGCAAACTGACATCAGGAACCTGGCCTGGTGACTTTTCTTTCTCTGGGGAAAGGCCATTGTTCATGTCCAGGCCCGGGTGGCCCGGAGTGGCCAGCTGCCAGCTGAAATTCGTCACGGCTGAGGATACCTCCCAGACGCAAGGAGCCCCCAGAGGAGACTGTGGCTGGTTTGACAGTGCCAAGTGCCTCCTGCAAACTGACATCAGGAACCTGGCTTGGGGAGTTTTCTTTCTCTGGTGAAAGGCCAATGTACGTGTCCAGGGCCTGATGGCCCGGAGTGGCCGGCAGCCTGCTGAAATTCCGCACGTATGAGGATACATCCCAGATGCAAGGTGCCCCCACAGGCGACTGTGGCTGGTTTGACAGTGCCAAGTGCCTCCTGCAAACTGACATCAGGAACCTGGCCTGGTGACTTTTGTTTCTCTGGGGAAAGGCCATGGTTCATATACTGGGCACGTAGGACCGGAGAGGACGGCTGCCTACTGAAATTCCGAACGGATCTGGATGCCGCCCAGATGCAAGGTGCCCCCACAGGCACCTGCGGTTGGTTTGAGAGTGCCAAGTGCCTCCTGCAAACTGACATCAGGAACCTGGCCTGGTGATTTTGTTTCTCTGGTGAAAGGCCATGGTTCGTGGCCAGTGCCCGGTGGCCTGGAGTGGCCAGCTGCCTGCTGAAATTCCGCACGTATGAGGATACGTCCCAGATGCAAGGTGCCCCCACAGGCAACAGTGGCTGGATTGACAGTGCCAAGTGCCTCCTGCAAACTGACATCAGGAACCTGGCCTGGTGCTTTTGTTTCTCTGGGGAAAGGCCATTGTACGTTTCCTGGGCCTGGTGGCCCCTAGTGGCCGGCCGCCTGCTGAAATTCCGCATGGATCAGGATACCTCCCAGACCGAAAGTACCACCACAGGCAACTGTGGCTGGTTTGACAGTGCCAGGTGCCTCCTGCAAACTGACATCAGGACCCTGGCCTGGGGAGTTGTCTTTCTCAGAGGAAAAACCAGTGTTCTTGTCCCACGTCCTGTAGCCCGGAGTGGCCGGCTGCCTGCCGAAATTCTCAACGTCTCAATATACATCCTAGAAGCAAGGCGCCACAATAGGCAATTGTGGCGGATTGGACAGTGCCAAATGCCTCCTGCAAATTGACATCAGGAACATGGCCTGCTGAGTTTTGCTTCTGTCAGAAAAAGTTCATGGTTCATGTCCAGGTTGAGGTGACCCGGCGTGGCAGGGTGTCTCTTAAAATTCCAAACATCTCAGGATGGCTCCCAGAATCAAGGCGCCACCACAGGCACCTGTGGGTGGTTGGACAGTGCCAAGTGCCTCCTGCAAACTGACGTCAGGAACTTGGCCTGGTGAGTTTTGTTTCTCACAGAAAAGGCCATCGTTGGTGTCCAGGGTCCGGTGGCCAGGAGAGGACTGGTGCCTGCTGAAATTGCGAACATCCCAATATACCAGCCTGAAGCAAGGTGCCACCAGAGGCAACTGTGGCTGGTTGGACAGTGCGAAGTTCCTTCAGAATATGGACATCAGGGACCTGGCCTGGTGACTTTTGTTTCTCTGGGGAAAGGCCATAGTTCCTGGGCAGGTTCCGGTGGACCGTAGCGGCACGGTGCTTCTTAAAATTCCGAACATCTCAAGACATCTCCCAGAAGCAAGGCACAACCATAGGCAAGTGTGGCTGGTTTGACAGGGCCAAGTGCCTCCTGCAAATCGACATCAGGAACCTGGCCTGGTGACTTTTGTTTCTCTGGGGAAAGGTCATCATTCTTGTCCAGGGCCCGCTGGCCCGGAGTGGCCGGCGTAGTGCTGAAATTCCTCACGGTTGAGGATACCTCCCAGATGAAAGGAGGCCGCAGAGGAAACTGTGGCTGGTTTGACAGTGCCAAGTGCCTCCTGCAAACTGACATCAGGAACCTGGCCTGGTGACTTTTGTTTCTCAGGGGAAAGGCCATAGATGATGTGCAGTGCCCGGTGGCCCGGAGTGGCCGGCTGCCTGCTGAAATTCCGCACGGATGAGGATACCTCCCAGATGCAAGGTGCCCCCACAGGCAACTGTGGCTGGTTTGACAGTGCCAAGTGCCTCCTGCAAACTGACATCAGGAACCTGGCCTGGTGCTTTTGTTTCTCTGGGGAAAGGCCATTGTACGTTTCCTGGGCCTGGTGGCCCCTAGTGGCCGGCCGCCTGCTGAAATTCCGCATGGATCAGGATACCTCCCAGACCGAAAGTACCACCACAGGCAACTGTGGCTGGTTTGACAGTGCCAGGTGCCTCCTGCAAACTGACATCAGGACCCTGGCCTGGGGAGTTGTCTTTCTCAGAGGAAAAACCAGTGTTCTTGTCCCACGTCCTGTAGCCCGGAGTGGCCGGCTGCCTGCCGAAATTCTCAACGTCTCAATATACATCCTAGAAGCAAGGCGCCACAATAGGCAATTGTGGCGGATTGGACAGTGCCAAATGCCTCCTGCAAATTGACATCAGGAACATGGCATGCTGAGTTTTGCTTCTGTCAGAAAAAGTTCATGGTTCATGTCCAGGTTGAGGTGACCCGGCGTGGCAGGGTGTCTCTTAAAATTCCAAACATCTCAGGATGGCTCCCAGAATCAAGGCGCCACCACAGGCACCTGTGGGTGGTTGGACAGTGCCAAGTGCCTCCTGCAAACTGACGTCAGGAACTTGGCCTGGTGAGTTTTGTTTCTCACAGAAAAGGCCATCGTTGGTGTCCAGGGTCCGGTGGCCAGGAGAGGACTGGTGCCTGCTGAAATTGCGAACATCCCAATATACCAGCCTGAAGCAAGGTGCCACCAGAGGCAACTGTGGCTGGTTGGACAGTGCGAAGTTCCTTCAGAATATGGACATCAGGGACCTGGCCTGGTGACTTTTGTTTCTCTGGGGAAAGGCCATAGTTCCTGGGCAGGTTCCGGTGGACCGTAGCGGCACGGTGCTTCTTAAAATTCCGAACATCTCAAGACATCTCCCAGAAGCAAGGCACAACCATAGGCAAGTGTGGCTGGTTTGACAGGGCCAAGTGCCTCCTGCAAATCGACATCAGGAACCTGGCCTGGTGACTTTTGTTTCTCTGGGGAAAGGTCATCATTCTTGTCCAGGGCCCGCTGGCCCGGAGTGGCCGGCGTAGTGCTGAAATTCCTCACGGTTGAGGATACCTCCCAGATGAAAGGAGGCCGCAGAGGAAACAGTGGCTGGTTTGACAGTGCCAAGTGCCTCCTGCAAACTGACATCAGGAACCTGGCCTGGTGACTTTTGTTTCTCAGGGGAAAGGCCATAGATGATGTGCAGTGCCCGGTGGCCCGGAGTGGCCGGCTGCCTGCTGAAATTCCGCACGGATGAGGATACCTCCCAGATGCAAGGTGCCCCCACAGGCAACTGTGGCTGGTTTGACAGTGCCAAGTGCCTCCTGCAAACTGACATCAGGAACCTGGCCTGGTGCTTTTGTTTCTCTGGGGAAAGGCCATTGTACGTTTCCTGGGCCTGGTGGCCCCTAGTGGCCGGCCGCCTGCTGAAATTCCGCATGGATCAGGATACCTCCCAGACCGAAAGTACCACCACAGGCAACTGTGGCTGGTTTGACAGTGCCAGGTGCCTCCTGCAAACTGACATCAGGACCCTGGCCTGGGGAGTTGTCTTTCTCAGAGGAAAAACCAGTGTTCTTGTCCCACGTCCTGTAGCCCGGAGTGGCCGGCTGCCTGCCGAAATTCTCAACGTCTCAATATACATCCTAGAAGCAAGGCGCCACAATAGGCAATTGTGGCGGATTGGACAGTGCCAAATGCCTCCTGCAAATTGACATCAGGAACATGGCATGCTGAGTTTTGCTTCTGTCAGAAAAAGTTCATGGTTCATGTCCAGGTTGAGGTGACCCGGCGTGGCAGGGTGTCTCTTAAAATTCCAAACATCTCAGGATGGCTCCCAGAATCAAGGCGCCACCACAGGCACCTGTGGGTGGTTGGACAGTGCCAAGTGCCTCCTGCAAACTGACGTCAGGAACTTGGCCTGGTGAGTTTTGTTTCTCACAGAAAAGGCCATCGTTGGTGTCCAGGGTCCGGTGGCCAGGAGAGGACTGGTGCCTGCTGAAATTGCGAACATCCCAATATACCAGCCTGAAGCAAGGTGCCACCAGAGGCAACTGTGGCTGGTTGGACAGTGCGAAGTTCCTTCAGAATATGGACATCAGGGACCTGGCCTGGTGACTTTTGTTTCTCTGGGGAAAGGCCATAGTTCCTGGGCAGGTTCCGGTGGACCGTAGCGGCACGGTGCTTCTTAAAATTCCGAACATCTCAAGACATCTCCCAGAAGCAAGGCACAACCATAGGCAAGTGTGGCTGGTTTGACAGGGCCAAGTGCCTCCTGCAAATCGACATCAGGAACCTGGCCTGGTGACTTTTGTTTCTCTGGGGAAAGGTCATCATTCTTGTCCAGGGCCCGCTGGCCCGGAGTGGCCGGCGTAGTGCTGAAATTCCTCACGGTTGAGGATACCTCCCAGATGAAAGGAGGCCGCAGAGGAAACTGTGGCTGGTTTGACAGTGCCAAGTGCCTCCTGCAAACTGACATCAGGAACCTGGCCTGGTGACTTTTGTTTCTCAGGGGAAAGGCCATAGATGATGTGCAGTGCCCGGTGGCCCGGAGTGGCCGGCTGCCTGCTGAAATTCCGCACGGATGAGGATACCTCCCAGATGCAAGGTGCCCCCACAGGCAACTGTGGCTGGTTTGACAGTGCCAAGTGCCTCCTGCAAACTGACATCAGGAACCTGGCCTGGTGACTTTTCTTTCTCTGGGGAAAGGCCATGGTTCATGTCCAGGGCCGGGTGGCCCGGAGTGGCCAGCTGCCAGCTGAAATTCGTCACGGCTGAGGATACCTCCCAGACGCAAGGAGCCCCCAGAGGAGACTGTGGCTGGTTTGACAGTGCCAAGTGCCTCCTGCAAACTGACATCAGGAACCTGGCCTGGTGACTTTTGTTTCTCTGGGGAAAGGCCATTGTTCATGTCCAGGCCCGGGTGGCCCGGAGTGGCCAGCTGCCAGCTGAAATTCGTCACGGCTGAGGATACCTCCCAGACGCAAGGAGCCCCCAGAGGAGACTGTGGCTGGTTTGACAGTGCCAAGTGCCTCCTGCAAACTGACATCAGGAACCTGGCTTGGGGAGTTTTCTTTCTCTGGTGAAAGGCCAATGTACGTGTCCAGGGCCTGATGGCCCGGAGTGGCCGGCAGCCTGCTGAAATTCCGCACGTATGAGGATACATCCCAGATGCAAGGTGCCCCCACAGGCGACTGTGGCTGGTTTGACAGTGCCAAGTGCCTCCTGCAAACTGACATCAGGAACCTGGCCTGGTGACTTTTGTTTCTCTGGGGAAAGGCCATGGTTCATATACTGGGCACGTAGGACCGGAGAGGCCGGCTGCCTACTGAAATTCCGAACGGATCTGGATGCCGCCCAGATGCAAGGTGCCCCCACAGGCACCTGCGGTTGGTTTGAGAGTGCCAAGTGCCTCCTGCAAACTGACATCAGGAACCTGGCCTGGTGATTTTGTTTCTCTGGTGAAAGGCCATGGTTCGTGGCCAGTGCCCGGTGGCCTGGAGTGGCCAGCTGCCTGCTGAAATTCCGCACGTATGAGGATACGTCCCAGATGCAAGGTGCCCCCACAGGCAACAGTGGCTGGATTGACAGTGCCAAGTGCCTCCTGCAAACTGACATCAGGAACCTGGCCTGGTGCTTTTGTTTCTCTGGGGAAAGGCCATTGTACGTTTCCTGGGCCTGGTGGCCCCTAGTGGCCGGCCGCCTGCTGAAATTCCGCATGGATCAGGATACCTCCCAGAGTGAAAGTACCACCACAGGCAACTGTGGCTGGTTTGACAGTGCCAGGTGCCTCCTGCAAACTGACATCAGGACCCTGGCCTGGGGAGTTGTCTTTCTCAGAGGAAAAACCAGTGTTCTTGTCCCACGTCCTGTAGCCCGGAGTGGCCGGCTGCCTGCCGAAATTCTCAACGTCTCAATATACATCCTAGAAGCAAGGCGCCACAATAGGCAATTGTGGCGGATTGGACAGTGCCAAATGCCTCCTGCAAATTGACATCAGGAACATGGCATGCTGAGTTTTGCTTCTGTCAGAAAAAGTTCATGGTTCATGTCCAGGTTGAGGTGACCCGGCGTGGCAGGGTGTCTCTTAAAATTCCAAACATCTCAGGATGGCTCCCAGAATCAAGGCGCCACCACAGGCACCTGTGGGTGGTTGGACAGTGCCAAGTGCCTCCTGCAAACTGACGTCAGGAACTTGGCCTGGTGAGTTTTGTTTCTCACAGAAAAGGCCATCGTTGGTGTCCAGGGTCCGGTGGCCAGGAGAGGACTGGTGCCTGCTGAAATTGCGAACATCCCAATATACCAGCCTGAAGCAAGGTGCCACCAGAGGCAACTGTGGCTGGTTGGACAGTGCGAAGTTCCTTCAGAATATGGACATCAGGGACCTGGCCTGGTGACTTTTGTTTCTCTGGGGAAAGGCCATAGTTCCTGGGCAGGTTCCGGTGGACCGTAGCGGCACGGTGCTTCTTAAAATTCCGAACATCTCAAGACATCTCCCAGAAGCAAGGCACAACCATAGGCAAGTGTGGCTGGTTTGACAGGGCCAAGTGCCTCCTGCAAATCGACATCAGGAACCTGGCCTGGTGACTTTTGTTTCTCTGGGGAAAGGTCATCATTCTTGTCCAGGGCCCGCTGGCCCGGAGTGGCCGGCGTAGTGCTGAAATTCCTCACGGTTGAGGATACCTCCCAGATGAAAGGAGGCCGCAGAGGAAACTGTGGCTGGTTTGACAGTGCCAAGTGCCTCCTGCAAACTGACATCAGGAACCTGGCCTGGTGACTTTTGTTTCTCAGGGGAAAGGCCATAGATGATGTGCAGTGCCCGGTGGCCCGGAGTGGCCGGCTGCCTGCTGAAATTCCGCACGGATGAGGATACCTCCCAGATGGAAGGTGCCCCCACAGGCAACTGTGGCTGGTTTGACAGTGCCAAGTGCCTCCTGCAAACTGACATCAGGAACCTGGCCTGGTGACTTTTCTTTCTCTGGGGAAAGGCCATGGTTCATGTCCAGGGCCAGGTGGCCCGGAGTGGCCAGCTGCCAGCTGAAATTCGTCACGGCTGAGGATACCTCCCAGACGCAAGGAGCCCCCAGAGGAGACTGTGGCTGGTTTGACAGTGCCAAGTGCCTCCTGCAAACTGACATTAGGAACCTGGCCTGGTGACTTTTGTTTCTCTGGGGAAAGGCCATAGTTCCTGGGCAGGTTCCGGTGGACCGTAGCGGCACGGTGCTTCTTAAAATTCCGAACATCTCAAGACATCTCCCAGAAGCAAGGCACAACCATAGGCAAGTGTGGCTGGTTTGACAGGGCCAAGTGCCTCCTGCAAATCGACATCAGGAACCTGGCCTGGTGACTTTTGTTTCTCTGGGGAAAGGTCATCATTCTTGTCCAGGACCCGCTGGCCCGGAGTGGCCGGCGTAGTGCTGAAATTCCTCACGGCTGAGGATACCTCCCAGACGCAAGGAGCCCCCAGAGGAGACTGTGGCTGGTTTGACAGTGCCAAGTGCCTCCTGCAAACTGACATCAGGAACCTGGCCTGGTGACTTTTGTTTCTCTGGGGAAAGGCCATGGTTCATGTCCAGGCCCGGGTGGCCCGGAGTGGCCAGCTGCCAGCTGAAATTCGTCACGGCTGAGGATACCTCCCAGACGCAAGGAGCCCCCAGAGGAGACTGTGGCTGGTTTGACAGTGCCAAGTGCCTCCTGCAAACTGACATCAGGAACCTGGCCTGGTGACTTTTGTTTCTCTGGGGAAAAGCCATGGTTCATATCCTCGACTTGTATGCCCGGAGTGGCCGGCTGCCTGCTGAAATTCCGCACGAATCAGGATACCTCCCAAATGGAAGGTGCTTCCACAGGCACCTGTGGCTGGTTTGACAGTGCCAAGTGCCTCCTTCAAACTGACATCAGGAACCTGGCCTGGTGACTTTTGTTTCTCTGGGCAAGCGCCATCATCCTTGTCCGGGGCCCGGTGGACCGGCGTGGCCGGCAGCCTGCTGAAATTCCGAACCGATCAGGATACCTCCCAGACCGAAAACACCACCACAGGCAACTGTGGCTGGTTTGACAGTGCCAAGTGCCTCCTGTAAACTGACATCAGGAACCTGGCCTGGTGACTTTTGTTTCTCTGGGGAAAGGCCATGCTTCATATCCTGGACCTGTAGGCCCGGAGTGGCCGGCTCCCTGCTGAAATTCCGAATGGATCAGGATGCCGCCCAGATGCAATGTGCCCCCACAGGCACCTGTGGCTGGTTTGGCAGTGCCAAGTGCCTCCTGCAAACTGACATCAGGAACCTGGCCTGGTGACTTTCGTTTCTCTGGGGAAAGGCCATAGATGATGTGCAGTGCCCGGTGGCCCGGAGTGGCCGGCTGCCTGCTGAAATTCCTCACGTATGAGGATACATCCCAGATGCATGGTGCCCGCGCAGGCAACAGTGGCTGGTTTGAGAGTGCCAAGTGCCTCCTGCAAACTGACATCAGGAACCTGGCCTGGTGACTTTTGTTTCTCTGGGGAAAGGCCACCGTCCCTATCCAGGGCCCCGCGGCCCGGAGTGGCCAGCTGCCTGCTGAAGTTGCGCACGGATCAGGATACCTCCCAGAATGAAAATACCACCACAGGCAACTGTGGCTGGTTTGACAGTGCCAAGTGCCTCCTGCAAACTGACATCAAGAACCTGGCCTGGTGACTTTTGTTTCCTGGTGAAAGGCCATTGTACGTGTCCAGGGCCTGATGGCCCGGAGTGGCCGGCTGCCTGCTGAAATTCCGCACGGATCAGGATACCTCCCAGACCGAAACTACCACCACAGGCAACAGTGGCTGGTTTGACAGTGCCAAGTGCCTCCTGCAAACTGACATCAGGAACCTGGCTTGGGGAGTTTTCTTTCTCTGGTGAAAGGCCAATGTACGTGTCCAGGGCCTGATGGCCCGGAGTGGCCGGCAGCCTGCTGAAATTCCTCACGGTTGAGGATACCTCCCAGATGAAAGGTGCCCCCACAGGCAACAGTGGCTGGTTTGACAGTGCCAAGTGCCTCCTGCAAACTGACATCAGGAACCTGGCCTGGTGACTTTTGTTTCTCTGGGGAAAGGCCATCATTCTTGTCAGGGGCCCGGTGGTCCGGCGTGACCGGCAGCCTGCAGAAATTCCGAAACGATCAGGATACCTCCCAGACCGACAATACTACCACAGGCACCTGTGGCTGGTTTGACAGTACCAAGTGCCTCCTGCAAACTGACATCAGGAACCTGGCCTGGTGACTTTTGTTTCTCGAGGGAAAGGCCATCATTCTTGTCCGGGGCCCGGTGCCCCGGAGTGGCTGGCTGCCTTGTGAAATTCCTCACGGTTGAGGATACCTCCCAGACGCAAGGAGCCCCCAGAGGAAACTGTGGCTGGTTTGACAGTGCCAAGTGCCTCCTGCAAACTGACATCAGGAACCTGGCCTGGTGACTTTTGTTTCTCTGGGGAAAGGCCATGGTTCATATCCTGGACCAGTTGGACCGGAGTGGCCGGCTGCCTGCTGAAATTCCGAACGGATCAGGATGCCGCCCAGATGCAAGGTGTCCCCACAGGCACCTACGGTTGGTTTGACAGTGCCCAGTGCCTCCTGCAAACTGACATCAAGAACCTGGCCTGGTGACTTTTGTTTCTCTGGGGAAAGGCCATAGATGATGTCCAGTGCCCGGTGGCCCGGAGTGGCCGGCTGCCTGCTGAAATTCCGCGCGTATGAGGATACCGCCCAGATGCATGATGCCCGCGCAGGCAATAGTGGCTGGTTTGAGACTGCCAAGTGCCTCCTGCAAACTGACATCAGGAACCTGGCCTGGTGACTTTTGTTTCTCTGGGGAAAGGCCATCGTCCCTATCCAGGGCCCCGCGGCCCGGAGTGGCCGGCTGCCTGCTGAAGTTCCGCACGGATCAGGATACCTCCCAGAGTGAAAGTACCACCACAGGCAACTGTGGCTGGTTTGACAGTGCCAAGTGCCTCCTGCAAACTGACATCAGGAACCTGGCCTGGTGACTTTTGTTTCTCTGGTGAAAGGCCATTGTACGTTTCCAGGGCCTGATGGCCCGGGGTGGCTGGCTGCCTGCTGAAATTCCGCACGGATCAGGATACCTCCCAGACGGAACGTACCACCACAGGCAACAGTGGCTGGTTTGACAGTGCCTAGTGCCTCCTGCAAACTGACATCAGGAACCTGGCCTGGTGACTTTTGCTTCTCTGGGAAAGGGCCATCATTCTTGTCCAGTGCCCAGTGGACCGGAGTGGCCGGCTGCCTGCTGAAATTCCGCACGTATGAGGATACGTCCCAGATGCAAGGTGCCCCCACAGGCAACAGTGGCTGGATTGACAGTGCCAAGTGCCTCCTGCAAACTGACATTAGGAACCTGGCCTGGTGACTTTTGTTTCTCTGGGGAAAGGCCATAGTTCCTGGGCAGGTTCCGGTGGACCGTAGCGGCACGGTGCTTCTTAAAATTCCGAACATCTCAAGACATCTCCCAGAAGCAAGGCACAACCATAGGCAAGTGTGGCTGGTTTGACAGGGCCAAGTGCCTCCTGCAAATCGACATCAGGAACCTGGCCTGGTGACTTTTGTTTCTCTGGGGAAAGGTCATCATTCTTGTCCAGGGCCCGCTGGCCCGGAGTGGCCGGCGTAGTGCTGAAATTCCTCACGGCTGAGGATACCTCCCAGACGCAAGGAGCCCCCAGAGGAGACTGTGGCTGGTTTGACAGTGCCAAGTGCCTCCTGCAAACTGACATCAGGAACCTGGCCTGGTGACTTTTGTTTCTCTGGGGAAAGGCCATTGTTCATGTCCAGGCCCGGGTGGCCCGGAGTGGCCAGCTGCCAGCTGAAATTCGTCACGGCTGAGGATACCTCCCAGACGCAAGGAGCCCCCAGAGGAGACTGTGGCTGGTTTGACAGTGCCAAGTGCCTCCTGCAAACTGACATCAGGAACCTGGCCTGGTGACTTTTGTTTCTCTGGGGAAAAGCCATGGTTCATATCCTCGACTTGTATGCCCAGAGTGGCCGGCTGCCTGCTGAAATTCCGCACGGATCAGGATACCTCCCAAATGGAAGGTGCTTCCACAGGCACCTGTGGCTGGTTTGACAGTGCCAAGTGCCTCCTTCAAACTGACATCAGGAACCTGGCCTGGTGACTTTTGTTTCTCTGGGCAAGCGCCATCATCCTTGTCCGGGGCCCGGTGGCCCGGCGTGGCCGGCAGCCTGCTGAAATTCCGAACCGATCAGGATACCTCCCAGACCGAAAACACCACCACAGGCAACTGTGGCTGGTTTGACAGTGCCAAGTGCCTCCTGTAAACTGACATCAGGAACCTGGCCTGGTGACTTTTGTTTCTCTGGGGAAAGGCCATGCTTCATATCCTGGACCTGTAGGCCCGGAGTGGCCGGCTCCCTGCTGAAATTCCGAATGGATCAGGATGCCGCCCAGATGCAATGTGCCCCCACAGGCACCTGTGGCTGGTTTGGCAGTGCCAAGTGCCTCCTGCAAACTGACATCAGGAACCTGGCCTGGTGACTTTCGTTTCTCTGGGGAAAGGCCATAGATGATGTGCAGTGCCCGGTGGCCCGGAGTGGCCGGCTGCCTGCTGAAATTCCTCACGTATGAGGATACATCCCAGATGCATGGTGCCCGCGCAGGCAACAGTGGCTGGTTTGAGAGTGCCAAGTGCCTCCTGCAAACTGACATCAGGAACCTGGCCTGGTGACTTTTGTTTCTCTGGGGAAAGGCCACCGTCCCTATCCAGGGCCCCGCGGCCCGGAGTGGCCAGCTGCCTGCTGAAGTTGCGCACGGATCAGGATACCTCCCAGAATGAAAATACCACCACAGGCAACTGTGGCTGGTTTGACAGTGCCAAGTGCCTCCTGCAAACTGACATCAAGAACCTGGCCTGGTGACTTTTGTTTCCTGGTGAAAGGCCATTGTACGTGTCCAGGGCCTGATGGCCCGGAGTGGCCGGCTGCCTGCTGAAATTCCGCACGGATCAGGATACCTCCCAGACCGAAACTACCACCACAGGCAACAGTGGCTGGTTTGACAGTGCCAAGTGCCTCCTGCAAACTGACATCAGGAACCTGGCTTGGGGAGTTTTCTTTCTCTGGTGAAAGGCCAATGTACGTGTCCAGGGCCTGATGGCCCGGAGTGGCCGGCAACCTGCTGAAATTCCTCACGGTTGAGGATACCTCCCAGATGAAAGGTGCCCCCACAGGCAACAGTGGCTGGTTTGACAGTGCCAAGTGCCTCCTGCAAACTGACATCAGGAACCTGGCCTGGTGACTTTTGTTTCTCTGGGGAAAGGCCATCATTCTTGTCAGGGGCCCGGTGGTCCGGCGTGACCGGCAGCCTGCAGAAATTCCGAAACGATCAGGATACCTCCCAGACCGACAATACTACCACAGGCACCTGTGGCTGGTTTGACAGTGCCAAGTGCCTCCTGCAAACTGACATCAGGAACCTGGCCTGGTGACTTTTGTTTCTCGAGGGAAAGGCCATCATTCTTGTCCGGGGCCCGGTGCCCCGGAGTGGCTGGCTGCCTTGTGAAATTCCTCACGGTTGAGGATACCTCCCAGACGCAAGGAGCCCCCAGAGGAAACTGTGGCTGGTTTGACAGTGCCAAGTGCCTCCTGCAAACTGACATCAGGAACCTGGCCTGGTGACTTTTGTTTCTCTGGGGAAAGGCCATGGTTCATATCCTGGACCAGTTGGACCGGAGTGGCCGGCTGCCTGCTGAAATTCCGAACGGATCAGGATGCCGCCCAGATGCAAGGTGTCCCCACAGGCACCTACGGTTGGTTTGACAGTGCCCAGTGCCTCCTGCAAACTGACATCAAGAACCTGGCCTGGTGACTTTTGTTTCTCTGGGGAAAGGCCATAGATGATGTCCAGTGCCCGGTGGCCCGGAGTGGCCGGCTGCCTGCTGAAATTCCGCGCGTATGAGGATACCGCCCAGATGCATGATGCCCGCGCAGGCAATAGTGGCTGGTTTGAGACTGCCAAGTGCCTCCTGCAAACTGACATCAGGAACCTGGCCTGGTGACTTTTGTTTCTCTGGGGAAAGGCCATCGTCCCTATCCAGGGCCCCGCGGCCCGGAGTGGCCGGCTGCCTGCTGAAGTTCCGCACGGATCAGGATACCTCCCAGAGTGAAAGTACCACCACAGGCAACTGTGGCTGGTTTGACAGTGCCAAGTGCCTCCTGCAAACTGACATCAGGAACCTGGCCTGGTGACTTTTGTTTCTCTGGTGAAAGGCCATTGTACGTTTCCAGGGCCTGATGGCCCGGGGTGGCTGGCTGCCTGCTGAAATTCCGCATGGATCAGGATACCTCCCAGACGGAACGTACCACCACAGGCAACAGTGGCTGGTTTGACAGTGCCTAGTGCCTCCTGCAAACTGACATCAGGAACCTGGCCTGGTGACTTTTGCTTCTCTGGGAAAGGGCCATCATTCTTGTCCAGTGCCCAGTGGACCGGAGTGGCCGGCTGCCTGCTGAAATTCCGCACGTATGAGGATACGTCCCAGATGCAAGGTGCCCCCACAGGCAACAGTGGCTGGATTGACAGTGCCAAGTGCCTCCTGCAAACTGACATCAGGAACCTGGCCTGGTGACTTTTGTTTCTCTGGGGAAAGGCCATTGTACGTTTCCAGGGCCTGATGGCCCGGGGTGGCGGGCTGCCTGCTGAAATTCCGCACGGATCAGGATACCTCCCAGACGGAACGTACCACCACAGGCAACAGTGGCTGGTTTGACAGTGCCTAGTGCCTCCTGCAAGCTGACATCAGGAACCTGGCCTGGTGACTTTTGCTTCTCTGGGAAAGGGCCATCATTCTTGTCCAGTGCCCAGTGGACCGGAGTGGCCGGCTGCCTGCTGAAATTCCGCACGTATGAGGATACGTCCCAGATGCAAGGTGTCCCCACAGGCAACAGTGGCTGGATTGACAGTGCCAAGTGCCTCCTGCAAACTGACATCAGGAACCTGGCCTGGTGCTTTTGTTTCTCTGGGGAAAGGCCATTGTACGTTTCCAGGGCCTGGTGGCCCCTAGTGGCCGGCCGCCTGCTGAAATTCCCCATGGATCAGGATACCTCCCAGACCGAAAGTACCACCACAGGCAACTGTGGCTGGTTTGACAGTGCCAGGTGCCTCCTGCAAACTGACATCAGGACCCTGGCCTGGGGAGTTGTCTTTCTCAGAGGAAAAACCAGTGTTCTTGTCCCACGTCCTGTAGCCCGGAGTGGCCGGCTGCCTGCCGAAATTCTCAACGTCTCAATATACATCCTAGAAGCAAGGCGCCACAATAGGCAATTGTGGCGGATTGGACAGTGCCAAATGCCTCCTGCAAATTGACATCAGGAACATGGCATGCTGAGTTTTGCTTCTGTCAGAAAAAGTTCATGGTTCATGTCCAGGTTGAGGTGACCCGGCGTGGCAGGGTGTCTCTTAAAATTCCAAACATCTCAGGATGGCTCCCAGAATCAAGGCGCCACCACAGGCACCTGTGGGTGGTTGGACAGTGCCAAGTGCCTCCTGCAAACTGACGTCAGGAACTTGGCCTGGTGAGTTTTGTTTCTCACAGAAAAGGCCATCGTTGGTGTCCAGGGTCCGGTGGCCAGGAGAGGACTGGTGCCTGCTGAAATTGCGAACATCCCAATATACCAGCCTGAAGCAAGGTGCCACCAGAGGCAACTGTGGCTGGTTGGACAGTGCGAAGTTCCTTCAGAATATGGACATCAGGGACCTGGCCTGGTGACTTTTGTTTCTCTGGGGAAAGGCCATAGTTCCTGGGCAGGTTCCGGTGGACCGTAGCGGCACGGTGCTTCTTAAAATTCCGAACACCTCAAGACATCTCCCAGAAGCAAGGCACAACCATAGGCAAGTGTGGCTGGTTTGACAGGGCCAAGTGCCTCCTGCAAATCGACATCAGGAACCTGGCCTGGTGACTTTTGTTTCTCTGGGGAAAGGTCATCATTCTTGTCCAGGGCCCGCTGGCCCGGAGTGGCCGGCGTAGTGCTGAAATTCCTCACGGTTGAGGATACCTCCCAGATGAAAGGAGGCCGCAGAGGAAACTGTGGCTGGTTTGACAGTGCCAAGTGCCTCCTGCAAACTGACATCAGGAACCTGGCCTGGTGACTTTTGTTTCTCAGGGGAAAGGCCATAGATGATGTCCAGTGCCCGGTGGCCCGGAGTGGCCGGCTGCCTGCTGAAATTCCGCGCGTATGAGGATACCGCCCAGATGCATGGTCCCCGCGCAGGCAATAGTGGCTGGTTTGAGACTGCCAAGTGCCTCCTGCAAACTGACATCAGGAACCTGGCCTGGTGACTTTTGTTTCTCTGGGGAAAGGCCATCGTCCCTATCCAGGGCCCCGCGGCCCGGAGTGGCCGGCTGCCTGCTGAAGTTCCGCACGGATCAGGATACCTCCCAGAGTGAAAGTACCACCACAGGCAACTGTGGCTGGTTTGACAGTGCCAAGTGCCTCCTGCAAACTGACATCAGGAACCTGGCCTGGTGACTTTTGTTTCTCTGGTGAAAGGCCATTGTACGTTTCCAGGGCCTGATGGCCCGGGGTGGCCGGCTGCCTGCTGAAATTCCGCACGGATCAGGATACCTCCCAGACGGAACGTACCACCGCAGGCAACAGTGGCTGGTTTGACAGTGCCTAGTGCCTCCTGCAAACTGACATCAGGAACCTGGCCTGGTGACTTTTGCTTCTCTGGGAAAGGGCCATCATTCTTGTCCAGTGCCCAGTGGACCGGAGTGGCCGGCTGCCTGCTGAAATTCCGCACGTATGAGGATACGTCCCAGATGCAAGGTGCCCCCACAGGCAACAGTGGCTGGATTGACAGTGCCAAGTGCCTCCTGCAAACTGACATCAGGAACCTGGCCTGGTGACTTTTGTTTCTCTGGGGAAAGGCCATTGTACGTTTCCAGGGCCTGATGGCCCGGGGTGGCCGGCTGCCTGCTGAAATTCCGCACGGATCAGGATACCTCCCAGACGGAACGTACCACCACAGGCAACAGTGGCTGGTTTGACAGTGCCTAGTGCCTCCTGCAAACTGACATCAGGAACCTGGCCTGGTGACTTTTGCTTCTCTGGGAAAGGGCCATCATTCTTGTCCAGTGCCCAGTGGACCGGAGTGGCCGGCTGCCTGCTGAAATTCCGCACGTATGAGGATACGTCCCAGATGCAAGGTGCCCCCACAGGCAACAGTGGCTGGATTGACAGTGCCAAGTGCCTCCTGCAAACTGACATCAGGAACCTGGCCTGGTGCTTTTGTTTCTCTGGGGAAAGGCCATTGTACGTTTCCAGGGCCTGGTGGCCCCTAGTGGCCGGCCGCCTGCTGAAATTCCCCATGGATCAGGATACCTCCCAGACCGAAAGTACCACCACAGGCAACTGTGGCTGGTTTGACAGTGCCAGGTGCCTCCTGCAAACTGACATCAGGACCCTGGCCTGGGGAGTTGTCTTTCTCAGAGGAAAAACCAGTGTTCTTGTCCCACGTCCTGTAGCCCGGAGTGGCCGGCTGCCTGCCGAAATTCTCAACGTCTCAATATACATCCTAGAAGCAAGGCGCCACAATAGGCAATTGTGGCGGATTGGACAGTGCCAAATGCCTCCTGCAAATTGACATCAGGAACATGGCATGCTGAGTTTTGCTTCTGTCAGAAAAAGTTCATGGTTCATGTCCAGGTTGAGGTGACCCGGCGTGGCAGGGTGTCTCTTAAAATTCCAAACATCTCAGGATGGCTCCCAGAATCAAGGCGCCACCACAGGCACCTGTGGGTGGTTGGACAGTGCCAAGTGCCTCCTGCAAACTGACGTCAGGAACTTGGCCTGGTGAGTTTTGTTTCTCACAGAAAAGGCCATCGTTGGTGTCCAGGGTCCGGTGGCCAGGAGAGGACTGGTGCCTGCTGAAATTGCGAACATCCCAATATACCAGCCTGAAGCAAGGTGCCACCAGAGGCAACTGTGGCTGGTTGGACAGTGCGAAGTTCCTTCAGAATATGGACATCAGGGACCTGGCCTGGTGACTTTTGTTTCTCTGGGGAAAGGCCATAGTTCCTGGGCAGGTTCCGGTGGACCGTAGCGGCACGGTGCTTCTTAAAATTCCGAACACCTCAAGACATCTCCCAGAAGCAAGGCACAACCATAGGCAAGTGTGGCTGGTTTGACAGGGCCAAGTGCCTCCTGCAAATCGACATCAGGAACCTGGCCTGGTGACTTTTGTTTCTCTGGGGAAAGGTCATCATTCTTGTCCAGGGCCCGCTGGCCCGGAGTGGCCGGCGTAGTGCTGAAAATCCTCACGGTTGAGGATACCTCCCAGATGAAAGGAGGCCGCAGAGGAAACTGTGGCTGGTTTGACAGTGCCAAGTGCCTCCTGCAAACTGACATCAGGAACCTGGCCTGGTGACTTTTGTTTCTCAGGGGAAAGGCCATAGATGATGTCCAGTGCCCGGTGGCCCGGAGTGGCCGGCTGCCTGCTGAAATTCCGCGCGTATGAGGATACCGCCCAGATGCATGGTGCCCGCGCAGGCAATAGTGGCTGGTTTGAGACTGCCAAGTGCCTCCTGCAAACTGACATCAGGAACCTGGCCTGGTGACTTTTGTTTCTCAGGGGAAAGGCCATCGTCCCTATCCAGGGCCCCGCGGCCCGGAGTGGCCGGCTGCCTGCTGAAGTTCCGCACGGATCAGGATACCTCCCAGAGTGAAAGTACCACCACAGGCAACTGTGGCTGGTTTGACAGTGCCAAGTGCCTCCTGCAAACTGACATCAGGAACCTGGCCTGGTGACTTTTGTTTCTCTGGTGAAAGGCCATTGTACGTTTCCAGGGCCTGATGGCCCGGGGTGGCCGGCTGCCTGCTAAAATTCCGCACGGATCAGGATACCTCCCAGACGGAACGTACCACCGCAGGCAACAGTGGCTGGTTTGACAGTGCCTAGTGCCTCCTGCAAACTGACATCAGGAACCTGGCCTGGTGACTTTTGCTTCTCTGGGAAAGGGCCATCATTCTTGTCCAGTGCCCAGTGGACCGGAGTGGCCGGCTGCCTGCTGAAATTCCGCACGTATGAGGATACGTCCCAGATGCAAGGTGCCCCCACAGGCAACAGTGGCTGGATTGACAGTGCCAAGTGCCTCCTGCAAACTGACATCAGGAACCTGGCCTGGTGACTTTTGTTTCTCTGGGGAAAGGCCATTGTACGTTTCCAGGGCCTGATGGCCCGGGGTGGCCGGCTGCCTGCTGAAATTCCGCACGGATCAGGATACCTCCCAGACGGAACGTACCACCACAGGCAACAGTGGCTGGTTTGACAGTGCCTAGTGCCTCCTGCAAACTGACATCAGGAACCTGGCCTGGTGACTTTTGCTTCTCTGGGAAAGGGCCATCATTCTTGTCCAGTGCCCAGTGGACCGGAGTGGCCGGCTGCCTGCTGAAATTCCGCACGTATGAGGATACGTCCCAGATGCAAGGTGCCCCCACAGGCAACAGTGGCTGGATTGACAGTGCCAAGTGCCTCCTGCAAACTGACATCAGGAACCTGGCCTGGTGCTTTTGTTTCTCTGGGGAAAGGCCATTGTACGTGTTCAGGGCCTGGTGGCCCCTAGTGGCCGGCCGCCTGCTGAAATTCCCCATGGATCAGGATACCTCCCAGACCGAAAGTACCACCACAGGCACCTGTGGGTGGTTGGACAGTGCCAAGTGCCTCCTGCAAACTGACATCAGGACCCTGGCCTGGGGAGTTGTCTTTCTCAGAGGAAAAACCAGTGTTCTTGTCCCACGTCCTGTAGCCCGGAGTGGCCGGCTGCCTGCCGAAATTCTCAACGTCTCAATATACATCCTAGAAGCAAGGCGCCACAATAGGCAATTGTGGCGGATTGGACAGTGCCAAATGCCTCCTGCAAATTGACATCAGGAACATGGCATGCTGAGTTTTGCTTCTGTCAGAAAAAGTTCATGGTTCATGTCCAGGTTGAGGTGACCCGGCGTGGCAGGGTGTCTCTTAAAATTCCAAACATCTCAGGATGGCTCCCAGAATCAAGGCGCCACCACAGGCACCTGTGGGTGGTTGGACAGTGCCAAGTGCCTCCTGCAAACTGACGTCAGGAACTTGGCCTGGTGAGTTTTGTTTCTCACAGAAAAGGCCATCGTTGGTGTCCAGGGTCCGGTGGCCAGGAGAGGACTGGTGCCTGCTGAAATTGCGAACATCCCAATATACCAGCCTGAAGCAAGGTGCCACCAGAGGCAACTGTGGCTGGTTGGACAGTGCGAAGTTCCTTCAGAATATGGACATCAGGGACCTGGCCTGGTGACTTTTGTTTCTCTGGGGAAAGGCCATAGTTCCTGGGCAGGTTCCGGTGGACCGTAGCGGCACGGTGCTTCTTAAAATTCCGAACATCTCAAGACATCTCCCAGAAGCAAGGCACAACCATAGGCAAGTGTGGCTGGTTTGACAGGGCCAAGTGCCTCCTGCAAATCGACATCAGGAACCTGGCCTGGTGACTTTTGTTTCTCTGGGGAAAGGTCATCATTCTTGTCCAGGGCCCGCTGGCCCGGAGTGGCCGGCGTAGTGCTGAAATTCCTCACGGTTGAGGATACCTCCCAGATGAAAGGAGGCCGCAGAGGAAACTGTGGCTGGTTTGACAGTGCCAAGTGCCTCCTGCAAACTGACATCAGGAACCTGGCCTGGTGACTTTTGTTTCTCAGGGGAAAGGCCATAGATGATGTGCAGTGCCCGGTGGCCCGGAGTGGCCGGCTGCCTGCTGAAATTCCGCACGGATGAGGATACCTCCCAGATGCAAGGTGCCCCCACAGGCAACTGTGGCTGGTTTGACAGTGCCAAGTGCCTCCTGCAAACTGACATCAGGAACCTGGCCTGGTGACTTTTCTTTCTCTGGGGAAAGGCCATGGTTCATGTCCAGGGCCAGGTGGCCCGGAGTGGCCAGCTGCCAGCTGAAATTCGTCACGGCTGAGGATACCTCCCAGACGCAAGGAGCCCCCAGAGGAGACTGTGGCTGGTTTGACAGTGCCAAGTGCCTCCTGCAAACTGACATTAGGAACCTGGCCTGGTGACTTTTGTTTCTCTGGGGAAAGGCCATAGTTCCTGGGCAGGTTCCGGTGGACCGTAGCGGCACGGTGCTTCTTAAAATTCCGAACATCTCAAGACATCTCCCAGAAGCAAGGCACAACCATAGGCAAGTGTGGCTGGTTTGACAGGGCCAAGTGCCTCCTGCAAATCGACATCAGGAACCTGGCCTGGTGACTTTTGTTTCTCTGGGGAAAGGTCATCATTCTTGTACAGGGCCCGCTGGCCCGGAGTGGCCGGCGTAGTGCTGAAATTCCTCACGGTTGAGGATACCTCCCAGATGAAAGGAGGCCGCAGAGGAAACTGTGGCTGGTTTGACAGTGCCAAGTGCCTCCTGCAAACTGACATCAGGAACCTGGCCTGGTGACTTTTGTTTCTCAGGGGAAAGGCCATAGATGATGTGCAGTGCCCGGTGGCCCGGAGTGGCCGGCTGCCTGCTGAAATTCCGCACGGATGAGGATACCTCCCAGATGCAAGGTGCCCCCACAGGCAACTGTGGCTGGTTTGACAGTGCCAAGTGCCTCCTGCAAACTGACATCAGGAACCTGGCCTGGTGACTTTTCTTTCTCTGGGGAAAGGCCATGGTTCATGTCCAGGGCCAGGTGGCCCGGAGTGGCCAGCTGCCAGCTGAAATTCGTCACGGCTGAGGATACCTCCCAGACGCAAGGAGCCCCCAGAGGAGACTGTGGCTGGTTTGACAGTGCCAAGTGCCTCCTGCAAACTGACATTAGGAACCTGGCCTGGTGACTTTTGTTTCTCTGGGGAAAGGCCATTGTTCATGTCCAGGCCCGGGTGGCCCGGAGTGGCCAGCTGCCAGCTGAAATTGGTGACGGCTGAGGATACCTCCCAGACGCAAGGAGCCCCCAGAGGAGACTGTGGCTGGTTTGACAGTGCCAAGTGCCTCCTGCAAACTGACATCAGGAACCTGGCTTGGGGAGTTTTCTTTCTCTGGTGAAAGGCCAATGTACGTGTCCAGGGCCTGATGGCCCGGAGTGGCCGGCAGCCTGCTGAAATTCCGCACGTATGAGGATACATCCCAGATGCAAGGTGCCCCCACAGGCGACTGTGGCTGGTTTGACAGTGCCAAGTGCCTCCTGCAAACTGACATCAGGAACCTGGCCTGGTGACTTTTGTTTCTCTGGGGAAAGGCCATGGTTCATATACTGGGCACGTCGGACCGGAGAGGCCGGCTGCCTACTGAAATTCCGAACGGATCTGGATGCCGCCCAGATGCAAGGTGCCCCCACAGGCACCTGCGGTTGGTTTGAGAGTGCCAAGTGCCTCCTGCAAACTGACATCAGGAACCTGGCCTGGTGATTTTGTTTCTCTGGTGAAAGGCCATGGTTCGTGTCCAGTGCCCGGTGGCCTGGAGTGGCCAGCTGCCTGCTGAAATTCCGCACGTATGAGGATACGTCCCAGATGCAAGGTGCCCCCACAGGCAACAGTGGCTGGATTGACAGTGCCAAGTGCCTCCTGCAAACTGACATCAGGAACCTGGCCTGGTGCTTTTGTTTCTCTGGGGAAAGGCCATTGTACGTTTCCTGGGCCTGGTGGCCCCTAGTGGCCGGCCGCCTGCTGAAATTCCGCATGGATCAGGATACCTCCCAGACCGAAAGTACCACCACAGGCAACTGTGGCTGGTTTGACAGTGCCAGGTGCCTCCTGCAAACTGACATCAGGACCCTGGCCTGGGGAGTTGTCTTTCTCAGAGGAAAAACCAGTGTTCTTGTCCCACGTCCTGTAGCCCGGAGTGGCCGGCTGCCTGCCGAAATTCTCAACGTCTCAATATACATCCTAGAAGCAAGGCGCCACAATAGGCAATTGTGGCGGATTGGACAGTGCCAAATGCCTCCTGCAAATTGACATCAGGAACATGGCATGCTGAGTTTTGCTTCTGTCAGAAAAAGTTCATGGTTCATGTCCAGGTTGAGGTGACCCGGCGTGGCAGGGTGTCTCTTAAAATTCCAAACATCTCAGGATGGCTCCCAGAATCAAGGCGCCACCACAGGCACCTGTGGGTGGTTGGACAGTGCCAAGTGCCTCCTGCAAACTGACGTCAGGAACTTGGCCTGGTGAGTTTTGTTTCTCACAGAAAAGGCCATCGTTGGTGTCCAGGGTCCGGTGGCCAGGAGAGGACTGGTGCCTGCTGAAATTGCGAACATCCCAATATACCAGCCTGAAGCAAGGTGCCACCAGAGGCAACTGTGGCTGGTTGGACAGTGCGAAGTTCCTTCAGAATATGGACATCAGGGACCTGGCCTGGTGACTTTTGTTTCTCTGGGGAAAGGCCATAGTTCCTGGGCAGGTTCCGGTGGACCGTAGCGGCACGGTGCTTCTTAAAATTCCGAACATCTCAAGACATCTCCCAGAAGCAAGGCACAACCATAGGCAAGTGTGGCTGGTTTGACAGGGCCAAGTGCCTCCTGCAAATCGACATCAGGAACCTGGCCTGGTGACTTTTGTTTCTCTGGGGAAAGGTCATCATTCTTGTCCAGGGCCCGCTGGCCCGGAGTGGCCGGCGTAGTGCTGAAATTCCTCACGGTTGAGGATACCTCCCAGATGAAAGGAGGCCGCAGAGGAAACTGTGGCTGGTTTGACAGTGCCAAGTGCCTCCTGCAAACTGACATCAGGAACCTGGCCTGGTGACTTTTGTTTCTCAGGGGAAAGGCCATAGATGATGTGCAGTGCCCGGTGGCCCGGAGTGGCCGGCTGCCTGCTGAAATTCCGCACGGATGAGGATACCTCCCAGATGCAAGGTGCCCCCACAGGCAACTGTGGCTGGTTTGACAGTGCCAAGTGCCTCCTGCAAACTGACATCAGGAACCTGGCCTGGTGACTTTTCTTTCTCTGGGGAAAGGCCATGGTTCATGTCCAGGGCCGGGTGGCCCGGAGTGGCCAGCTGCCAGCTGAAATTCGTCACGGCTGAGGATACCTCCCAGACGCAAGGAGCCCCCAGAGGAGACTGTGGCTGGTTTGACAGTGCCAAGTGCCTCCTGCAAACTGACATCAGGAACCTGGCCTGGTGACTTTTGTTTCTCTGGGGAAAGGCCATTGTTCATGTCCAGGCCCGGGTGGCCCGGAGTGGCCAGCTGCCAGCTGAAATTCCGCACGGCTGAGGATACCTCCCAGACGCAAGGAGCCCCCAGAGGAGACTGTGGCTGGTTTGACAGTGCCAAGTGCCTCCTGCAAACTGACATCAGGAACCTGGCCTGGTGACTTTTGTTTCTCTGGGGAAAGGCCATCATTCTTGTCCGGGGCCCGGTGGTCCGGCGTGACCGGCAGCCTGCAGAAATTCCGAAACGATCAGGATACCTCCCAGACCGACAATACTACCACAGGCACCTGTGGCTGGTTTGACAGTACCAAGTGCCTCCTGCAAACTGACATCAGGAACCTGGCCTGGTGACTTTTGTTTCTCGAGGGAAAGGCCATCATTCTTGTCCGGGGCCCGGTGCCCCGGAGTGGCTGGCTGCCTTGTGAAATTCCTCACGGTTGAGGATACCTCCCAGACGCAAGGAGCCCCTAGAGCAAACTGTGGCTGGTTTGACAGTGCCAAGTGCCTCCTGCAAACTGACATCAGGAACCTGGCCTGGTGACTTTTGTTTCTCTGGGGAAAGGCCATGGTTCATATCCTGGACCAGTTGGACCGGAGTGGCCGGCTGCCTGCTGAAATTCCGAACGGATCAGGATGCCGCCCAGATGCAAGGTGTCCCCACAGGCACCTACGGTTGTTTTGACAGTGCCAAGTGCCTCCTGCAAACTGACATCAAGAACCTGGCCTGGTGACTTTTGTTTCTCTGGGGAAAGGCCATAGATGATGTCCAGTGCCCGGTGGCATGGAGTGGCCGGCTGCCTGCTGAAATTCCGCGCGTATGAGGATACCGCCCAGATGCATGGTGCCCGCGCAGGCAATAGTGGCTGGTTTGAGACTGCCAAGTGCCTCCTGCAAACTGACATCAGGAACCTGGCCTGGTGACTTTTGTTTCTCTGGGGAAAGGCCATCGTCCCTATCCAGGGCCCCGCGGCCCGGAGTGGCCGGCTGCCTTCTGAAGTTCCGCACGGATCAGGATACCTCCCAGAGTGAAAGTACCACCACAGGCAACTGTGGCTGGTTTGACAGTGCCAAGTGCCTCCTGCAAACTGACATCAGGAACCTGGCCTGGTGACTTTTGTTTCTCTGGTGAAAGGCCATTGTACGTTTCCAGGGCCTGATGGCCCGGGGTGGCTGGCTGCCTGCTGAAATTCCGCACGGATCAGGATACCTCCCAGACGGAACGTACCACCACAGGCAACAGTGGCTGGTTTGACAGTGCCAAGTGCCTCCTGCAAACTGACATCAGGAACCTGGCCTGGTGACTTTTGCTTCTCTGGGAAAGGGCCATCATTCTTGTCCAGTGCCCAGTGGACCGGAGTGGCCGGCTGCCTGCTGAAATTCCGCACGTATGAGGATACGTCCCAGATGCAAGGTGCCCCCACAGGCAACAGTGGCTGGATTGACAGTGCCAAGTGCCTCCTGCAAACTGACATCAGGAACCTGGCCTGGTGACTTTTGTTTCTCTGGGGAAAGGCCATTGTACGTTTCCAGGGCCTGATGGCCCGGGGTGGCCGGCTGCCTGCTGAAATTCCGCACGGATCAGGATACCTCCCAGACGGAACGTACCACCACAGGCAACAGTGGCTGGTTTGACAGTGCCTAGTGCCTCCTGCAAACTGACATCAGGAACCTGGCCTGGTGACTTTTGCTTCTCTGGGAAAGGGCCATCATTCTTGTCCAGTGCCCAGTGGACCGGAGTGGCCGGCTGCCTGCTGAAATTCCGCACGTATGAGGATACGTCCCAGATGCAAGGTGCCCCCACAGGCAACAGTGGCTGGATTGACAGTGCCAAGTGCCTCCTGCAAACTGACATCAGGAACCTGGCCTGGTGCTTTTGTTTCTCTGGGGAAAGGCCATTGTACGTTTCCAGGGCCTGGTGGCCCCTAGTGGCCGGCCGCCTGCTGAAATTCCGCATGGATCAGGATACCTCCCAGACCGAAAGTACCACCACAGGCAACTGTGGCTGGTTTGACAGTGCCAGGTGCCTCCTGCAAACTGACATCAGGACCCTGGCCTGGGGAGTTGTCTTTCTCAGAGGAAAAACCAGTGTTCTTGTCCCACGTCCTGTAGCCCGGAGTGGCCGGCTGCCTGCCGAAATTCTCAACGTCTCAATATACATCCTAGAAGCAAGGCGCCACAATAGGCAATTGTGGCAGATTGGACAGTGCCAAATGCCTCCTGCAAATTGACATCAGGAACATGGCATGCTGAGTTTTGCTTCTGTCAGAAAAAGTTCATGGTTCATGTCCAGGTTGAGGTGACCCGGCGTGGCAGGGTGTCTCTTAAAATTCCAAACATCTCAGGATGGCTCCCAGAATCAAGGCGCCACCACAGGCACCTGTGGGTGGTTGGACAGTGCCAAGTGCCTCCTGCAAACTGACGTCAGGAACTTGGCCTGGTGAGTTTTGTTTCTCACAGAAAAGGCCATCGTTGGTGTCCAGGGTCCGGTGGCCAGGAGAGGACTGGTGCCTGCTGAAATTGCGAACATCCCAATATACCAGCCTGAAGCAAGGTGCCACCAGAGGCAACTGTGGCTGGTTGGACAGTGCGAAGTTCCTTCAGAATATGGACATCAGGGACCTGGCCTGGTGACTTTTGTTTCTCTGGGGAAAGGCCATAGTTCCTGGGCAGGTTCCGGTGGACCGTAGCGGCACGGTGCTTCTTAAAATTCCGAACATCTCAAGACATCTCCCAGAAGCAAGGCACAACCATAGGCAAGTGTGGCTGGTTTGACAGGGCCAAGTGCCTCCTGCAAATCGACATCAGGAACCTGGCCTGGTGACTTTTGTTTCTCTGGGGAAAGGTCATCATTCTTGTCCAGGGCCCGCTGGCCCGGAGTGGCCGGCGTAGTGCTGAAATTCCTCACGGTTGAGGATACCTCCCAGATGAAAGGAGGCCGCAGAGGAAACTGTGGCTGGTTTGACAGTGCCAAGTGCCTCCTGCAAACTGACATCAGGAACCTGGCCTGGTGACTTTTGTTTCTCAGGGGAAAGGCCATAGATGATGTGCAGTGCCCGGTGGCCCGGAGTGGCCGGCTGCCTGCTGAAATTCCGCACGGATGAGGATACCTCCCAGATGCAAGGTGCCCCCACAGGCAACTGTGGCTGGTTTGACAGTGCCAAGTGCCTCCTGCAAACTGACATCAGGAACCTGGCCTGGTGACTTTTCTTTCTCTGGGGAAAGGCCATGGTTCATGTCCAGGGCCGGGTGGCCCGGAGTGGCCAGCTGCCAGCTGAAATTCGTCACGGCTGAGGATACCTCCCAGACGCAAGGAGCCCCCAGAGGAGACTGTGGCTGGTTTGACAGTGCCAAGTGCCTCCTGCAAACTGACATTAGGAACCTGGCCTGGTGACTTTTCTTTCTCTGGGGAAAGGCCATAGTTCCTGGGCAGGTTCCGGTGGACCGTAGCGGCACGGTGCTTCTTAAAATTCCGAACATCTCAAGACATCTCCCAGAAGCAAGGCACAACCATAGGCAAGTGTGGCTGGTTTGACAGTGCCAAGTGCCTCCTGCAAACTGACATCAGGACCCTGGCCTGGTGAGTTGTCTTTCTCAGAGGAAAAGCCAGTGTTCTTGTCCCACGTCCTGTAGCCCGGAGTGGCCGGCTGCCTGCCGAAATACTCAACGTCTCAATATACATCCTAGAAGCAAGGCGCCACAATAGGCAATTGTGGCGGATTGGACAGTGCCAAATGCCTCCTGCAAATTGACATCAGGAACATGGCCTGCTGAGTTTTGCTTCTGTCAGAAAAAGTTCATGGTTCATTTCCAGGTTGAGGTGACCCAGTGTGGCAGGGTGTCTCTTAAAATTCCAAACATCTCAGGATGGCTCCCAGAATCAAGGCGCCACCACAGGAACCTGTGGGTGGTTGGACAGTGCCAAGTGCCTCCTGCAAACTGACGTCAGGAACTTGGCCTGGTGACTTTTGTTTCTCACAGAAAAGGCCATCGTTGGTGTCCAGGGTCCGGTGGCCAGGAGAGGACTGGTGCCTGCTGAAATTGCGAACATCCCAATATACCAGCCTGAAGCAAGGTGCCACCAGAGGCAACTGTGGCTGGTTGGACAGTGCGAAGTTCCTTCAGAATATGGACATCAAGGACCTGGCCTGGTGACTTTTGTTTCTCTGGGGAACGGCCATAGTTCATGTCCAGGGCCAGGTGGCCCGGAGTGGCTGGCTGCCTGCTGAAATTCCTCACGGTTGAGGATACCTCCCAGATGAAAGGAGCCCGCAGAGGAAACTGTGGCTGGTTTGACAGTGCCAAGTGCCTCCTGCAAACTGACATCAGGAACCTGGCCTGGTGACTTTTGTTTCTCTGGGGAAAGGCCATGGTTCATATCCTGGACCTGTTGGACCTGAGAGGCCGGCTGCCTGCTGAAATTCTGAACGGATCAGGATCCCGTCCAGATGCAAGGTGTCCCCAAAGGCACCTGCAGTTGGTTTGACAGTGCCAAGTGCCTCCTGCAAACTGACATCAGGAACCTGGCCTGGTGACTTTTCTTTCTCTGGGGAAAGGCCATGGTTCATGTCCAGGGCCCGGTGGCCCGGAGTGGCCAGCTGCCAGCTGAAATTTGTCACGGCTGAGGATACCTCCCAGACGCAAGGAGCCCCCAGAGGAGACTGTGGCTGGTTTGACAGTGCCAAGTGCCTCCTGCAAACTGACATCAGGAACCTGGCCTGGTGACTTTTGTTTCTCTGGGGAAAGGCCATTGTTCATGTCCAGGGCCGGGTGGCCCGGAGTGGCCAGCTGCCAGCTGAAATTCCGCACGTGTGAGGATACATCCCAGATGCAAGGTGCCCCCAAAGGCAACTGTGGCTGGTTTGACAGTGCCAAGTGCCTCCTGTAAACTGACATCAGGAACCTGGCCTGGTGACTTTTGCTTCTCTGGGGAAAGGCCATGGTTCATATCCTGGACCTGTAGGCCCGGAGTGGCCGGCTCCCTGCTGAAATTCCGAATGGATCAGAATGCCGCCCAGATGCAAGGTGCCCCCACAGGCACCTGTGGCTGGTTTGACAGTGCCAAGTGCCTCCTGCAAACTGACATCAGGAACCTGGCCTGGTGACTTTTGTTTCTCTGGGGAAAGGCCATGGTTCAGGTCCAGGTCCGGGTGGCCCGGAGTGGGCAGCTGCCTGCTGAAATTCCGCACGTATGAGGATACCTCCCAGATGCATGGTGCCCGCGCAGGCAACAGAGGCTGGTTTGAGAGTGCCAAGTGCCTCCTGCAAACTGACATCAGGAACCTGGCCTGGTGACTTTTGTTTCTCTGGGGAAAGGCCATCGTCCCTGTCCAGGGCCCCGCGGCCCGGAGTGGCCGGCTGCCTGCTGAAGTTCCGTACGGATCAGGATACCTCCCAGAATGAAAATACCACCACAGGCAACTGTGGCTGGTTTGACAGTGCCAAGTGCCTCCTGCAAACTGACATCAGGAACCTGGCTTGGGGAGTTTTCTTTCTCTGGTGAAAGGCCAATGTACGTGTCCAGGGCCTGATGGCCCGGAGTGGCCGGCAGCCTGCTGAAATTCCTCACGGTTGAGGATACCTCCCAGATGCAAGGTGCCCCCACAGGCGACTGTGGCTGGTTTGACAGTGCCAAGTGCCTCCTGCAAACTGACATCAGGAACCTGGCCTGGTGACTTTTGTTTCTCTGGGGAAAGGCCATGGTTCATATACTGGGCACATAGGACCGGAGAGACCGGCTCCCTACTGAAATTCCGCACGTATGAGGATACGTCCCAGATGCAAGGTGCCCCCACAGGCAACTGTGGCTGGTTTGACAGTGCCAAGTGCCTCCTGCAAACTGACATCAGGAACCTGGCCTGGTGACTTTTCTTTCTCTGGGGAAAGGCCATTGTACGTGTTCAGGGCCTGGTGGCCCCTAGTGGCCGGCCGCCTGCTGAAATTCCGCATGGATCAGGATACCTCCCAGACCGAAAGTACCACCACAGGCAACTGTGGCTGGTTTGACAGTGCCAAGTGCCTCCTGCAAACTGACATCAGGACCCTGGCCTGGTGAGTTGTCTTTCTCAGAGGAAAAGCCAGTGTTCTTGTCCCACGTCCTGTAGCCCGGAGTGGCCGGCTGCCTGCCGAAATACTCAACGTCTCAATATGCATCCTAGAAGCAAGGCGCCACAATAGGCAATTGTGGCGGATTGGACAGTGCCAAATGCCTCCTGCAAATTGACATCAGGAACATGGCCTGCTGAGTTTTGCTTCTGTCAGAAAAATTTCATGGTTCATGTCCAGGTTGAGGTGACCCGGCGTGGCAGGGTGTCTCTTAAAATTCCAAACATCTCAGGATGGCTCCCAGAATCAAGGCGCCACCACAGGCACCTGTGGGTGGTTGGACAGTGCCAAGTGCCTCCTGCAAACTGACGTCAGGAACTTGGCCTGGTGACTTTTGTTTCTCACAGAAAAGTCCATCGTTGGTGTCCAGGGTCCGGTGGCCAGGAGAGGACTGGTGCCTGCTGAAATTGCGAACATCCCAATATACCAGCCTGAAGCAAGGTGCCACCAGAGGCAACTGTGGCTGGTTGGACAGTGCGAAGTTCCTTCAGAATATGGACATCAAGGACCTGGCCTGGTGACTTTTGTTTCTCTGGGGAACGGCCATAGTTCCTGGGCAGGTTCCGGTGGACCGTAGCGGCACGGTGCTTCTTAAAATTCCGAACATCTCAAGACATCTCACAGAAGAAAGGCACATCCAGAGGCAAGTGTGGCTGGTTCGACAGGGCCAAGTGCCTCCTGCAAATCGACATCAGGAACCTGGCCTGGTGACTTTTGTTTCTCTGGGGAAAGGTCATCATTCTTGTCCAGGGCCCGCTGGCCCGGAGTGTCCGGCGTACTGCTGAAATTCCTCACGGTTGAGGATACCTCCCAGACGCAAGGTGCTCCCACAGGCAACTGTGGCTGGTTTGACAGTGCCAAGTGCCTCCTGCAAACTGACATCAGGAACCTGGCCTGGTGACTTTTGTTTCTCTTGGGAAAGGCCATGGTTCATGTCCAGGGCCAGGTGGCCAGGAGTGGCTGGCTGCCTGCTGAAATTCCTCACGGTTGAGGATACCTCCCAGATGAAAGGAGCCCGCAGAGGAAACTGTGGCTGGTTTGACAGTGCCAAGTGCTTCCTGCAAACTGACATCAGCAACCTGGCCGGGGGAGTGTTGTTTCTCTGGGGAAAGGCCATCGTTCGTGTCCAGTGCACGGCGGCCTGGAGTGGCCGGTTGCCTGCTGAAATTCCTCACGGTTGAGGATACCTCCCAGATGCAAGGTGCCCCCACAGGCGACGGTGGCTGGTTTGACAGTGCCAAGTGCCTCCTGCAAACTGACATCAGGAACCTGGCCTGGTGACTTTTGTTTCTCTGGGGAAAGGCCATGGTTCATATACTGGGCACATAGGACCGGAGAGACCGGCTGCCTACTGAAATTCCGCACGTATGAGGATACGTCCCAGATGCAAGGTGCCCCCACAGGCAACTGTGGCTGGTTTGACAGTGCCAAGTGCCTCCTGCAAACTGACATCAGGAACCTGGCCTGGTGACTTTTCTTTCTCTGGGGAAAGGCCATTGTACGTGTTCAGGGCCTGGTGGCCCCTAGTGGCCGGCCGCCTGCTGAAATTCCGCATGGATCAGGATACCTCCCAGACCGAAAGTACCACCACAGGCAACTGTGGCTGGTTTGACAGTGCCAAGTGCCTCCTGCAAACTGACATCAGGACCCTGGCCTGGCGAGTTGTCTTTCTCAGAGGAAAAGCCAGTGTTCTTGTCCCACGTCCTGTAGCCCGGAGTGGCCGGCTGCCTGCCGAAATACTCAACGTCTCAATATACATCCTAGAAGCAAGGCGCCACAATAGGCAATTGTGGCGGATTGGACAGTGCCAAATGCCTCCTGCAAATTGACATCAGGAACATGGCCTGCTGAGTTTTGCTTCTGTCAGAAAAATTTCATGGTTCATGTCCAGGTTGAGGTGACCCGGCGTGGCAGGGTGTCTCTTAAAATTCCAAACATCTCAGGATGGCTCCCAGAATCAAGGCGCCACCACAGGCACCTGTGGGTGGTTGGACAGTGCCAAGTGCCTCCTGCAAACTGACGTCAGGAACTTGGCCTGGTGACTTTTGTTTCTCACAGAAAAGTCCATCGTTGGTGTCCAGGGTCCGGTGGCCAGGAGAGGACTGGTGCCTGCTGAAATTGCGAACATCCCAATATACCAGCCTGAAGCAAGGTGCCACCAGAGGCAACTGTGGCTGGTTGGACAGTGCGAAGTTCCTTCAGAATATGGACATCAAGGACCTGGCCTGGTGACTTTTGTTTCTCTGGGGAACGGCCATAGTTCCTGGGCAGGTTCCGGTGGACCGTAGCGGCACGGTGCTTCTTAAAATTCCGAACATCTCAAGACATCTCACAGAAGAAAGGCACATCCATAGGCAAGTGTGGCTGGTTCGACAGGGCCAAGTGCCTCCTGCAAATCGACATCAGGAACCTGGCCTGGTGACTTTTGTTTCTCTGGGGAAAGGTCATCATTCTTGTCCAGGGCCCGCTGGCCCGGAGTGTCCGGCGTACTGCTGAAATTCCTCACGGTTGAGGATACCTCCCAGACGCAAGGTGCTCCCACAGGCAACTGTGGCTGGTTTGACAGTGCCAAGTGCCTCCTGCAAACTGACATCAGGAACCTGGCCTGGTGACTTTTGTTTCTCTTGGGAAAGGCCATGGTTCATGTCCAGGGCCAGGTGGCCAGGAGTGGCCGGCTGCCTGCTGAAATTCCTCACGGTTGAGGATACCTCCCAGATGAAAGGAGCCCGCAGAGGAAACTGTGGCTGGTTTGACAGTGCCAAGTGCCTCCTGCAAACTGACATCAGGAACCTGGACTGGTGACTTTTGTTTCTCTTGGGAAAGGCCATGGTTCATATCCTGGACATGTTGGACCTGAGAGGCCGGCTGCCTGCTGAAATTCTGAACGAATCAGGATGCCGTCCAGATGCAAGGTGTCCCCAAAGGCACCTGCAGTTGTTTTGACAGTGCCAAGTGCCTCCTGCAAACTGACATCAGGAACCTGGCCTGGTGACTTTCGTTTCTCTGGGGAAAGGCCATGGTTCGTGTCAAGTGCCCGTAGGCCCGGAGTGGCCGGCTGCCTGCTGAAATTCCGCACGGATCAGGATACCTCCCAGATGCAAGGTGCTTCCACAGGCACCTGTGGTTGGTTTGACAGTGCCAAGTGCCTCCTTCAAACTGACATCAGGAACCTGGCCTGGTGACTTTTGTTTCTCTGGGCAAGCGCCATCATCCTTGTCCGGGGTCCGGTGGCCCGTCGTGGCCGGCTGTCTGCTGAAATTCCGCATGGATCAGGATACCTCCCAGACCGAAAATACCACCACAGGCAACTGTGGTTGGTTTGACAGTGCCAAGTGCCTCCTGCAAACAGACATCAGGAACCTGGCCTGGTGACTTTTGTTTCTCTGGGGAAAGGCCATGGTTCGTGTCCAGTGCCCGGTGGCCTGGAGTGGCCAGCTGCCTGCTGAAATTCCGCACGTATGAGGATACGTCCCAGAAGCAAGGTGCCCCCACAGGCAACTGTGGCTGGTTTGACAGTGCCAAGTGCCTCCTGCAAACTGACATCAGGAACCTGGCCTGGTGACTTTTCTTTCTCTGGGGAAAGGCCATTGTACGTGTTCAGGGCCTGGTGGCCCCTAGTGGCCGGCCGCCTGCTGAAATTCCGCATGGATCAGGATACCTCCCAGACCGAAAGTACCACCACAGGCAACTGTGGCTGGTTTGACAGTGCCAAGTGCCTCCTGCAAACTGACATCAGGACCCTGGCCTGGTGAGTTGTCTTTCTCAGAGGAAAAGCCAGTGTTCTTGTCCCACGTCCTGTAGCCCGGAGTGGCCGGCTGCCTGCCGAAATACTCAACGTCTCAATATACATCCTAGAAGCAAGGCGCCACAATAGGCAATTGTGGCGGATTGGACAGTGCCAAATGCCTCCTGCAAATTGACATCAGGAACATGGCCTGCTGAGTTTTGCTTCTGTCAGAAAAATTTCATGGTTCATGTCCAGGTTGAGGTGACCCGGCGTGGCAGGGTGTCTCTTAAAATTCCAAACATCTCAGGATGGCTCCCAGAATCAAGGCGCCACCACAGGCACCTGTGGGTGGTTGGACAGTGCCAAGTGCCTCCTGCAAACTGACGTCAGGAACTTGGCCTGGTGACTTTTGTTTCTCACAGAAAAGTCCATCGTTGGTGTCCAGGGTCCGGTGGCCAGGAGAGGACTGGTGCCTGCTGAAATTGCGAACATCCCAATATACCAGCCTGAAGCAAGGTGCCACCAGAGGCAACTGTGGCTGGTTGGACAGTGCGAAGTTCCTTCAGAATATGGACATCAAGGACCTGGCCTGGTGACTTTTGTTTCTCTGGGGAACGGCCATAGTTCCTGGGCAGGTTCCGGTGGACCGTAGCGGCACGGTGCTTCTTAAAATTCCGAACATCTCAAGACATCTCACAGAAGAAAGGCACATCCAGAGGCAAGTGTGGCTGGTTCGACAGGGCCAAGTGCCTCCTGCAAATCGACATCAGGAACCTGGCCTGGTGACTTTTGTTTCTCTGGGGAAAGGTCATCATTCTTGTCCAGGGCCCGCTGGCCCGGAGTGTCCGGCGTACTGCTGAAATTCCTCACGGTTGAGGATACCTCCCAGACGCAAGGTGCTCCCACAGGCAACTGTGGCTGGTTTGACAGTGCCAAGTGCCTCCTGCAAACTGACATCAGGAACCTGGCCTGGTGACTTTTGTTTCTCTTGGGAAAGGCCATGGTTCATGTCCAGGGCCAGGTGGCCAGGAGTGGCCGGCTGCCTGCTGAAATTCCTCACGGTTGAGGATACCTCCCAGATGAAAGGAGCCCGCAGAGGAAACTGTGGCTGGTTTGACAGTGCCAAGTGCCTCCTGCAAACTGACATCAGGAACCTGGACTGGTGACTTTTGTTTCTCTTGGGAAAGGCCATGGTTCATATCCTGGACATGTTGGACCTGAGAGGCCGGCTGCCTGCTGAAATTCTGAACGAATCAGGATGCCGTCCAGATGCAAGGTGTCCCCAAAGGCACCTGCAGTTGTTTTGACAGTGCCAAGTGCCTCCTGCAAACTGACATCAGGAACCTGGCCTGGTGACTTTCGTTTCTCTGGGGAAAGGCCATGGTTCGTGTCAAGTGCCCGTAGGCCCGGAGTGGCCGGCTGCCTGCTGAAATTCCGCACGGATCAGGATACCTCCCAGATGCAAGGTGCTTCCACAGGCACCTGTGGTTGGTTTGACAGTGCCAAGTGCCTCCTTCAAACTGACATCAGGAACCTGGCCTGGTGACTTTTGTTTCTCTGGGCAAGCGCCATCATCCTTGTCCGGGGTCCGGTGGCCCGTCGTGGCCGGCTGTCTGCTGAAATTCCGCATGGATCAGGATACCTCCCAGACCGAAAATACCACCACAGGCAACTGTGGTTGGTTTGACAGTGCCAAGTGCCTCCTGCAAACAGACATCAGGAACCTGGCCTGGTGACTTTTGTTTCTCTGGGGAAAGGCCATGGTTCGTGTCCAGTGCCCGGTGGCCTGGAGTGGCCAGCTGCCTGCTGAAATTCCGCACGTATGAGGATACGTCCCAGAAGCAAGGTGCCCCCACAGGCAACTGTGGCTGGTTTGACAGTGCCAAGTGCCTCCTGCAAACTGACATCAGGAACCTGGCCTGGTGACTTTTCTTTCTCTGGGGAAAGGCCATTGTACGTGTTCAGGGCCTGGTGGCCCCTAGTGGCCGGCCGCCTGCTGAAATTCCGCATGGATCAGGATACCTCCCAGACCGAAAGTACCACCACAGGCAACTGTGGCTGGTTTGACAGTGCCAAGTGCCTCCTGCAAACTGACATCAGGACCCTGGCCTGGCGAGTTGTCTTTCTCAGAGGAAAAGCCAGTGTTCTTGTCCCACGTCCTGTAGCCCGGAGTGGCCGGCTGCCTGCCGAAATACTCAACGTCTCAATATACATCCTAGAAGCAAGGCGCCACAATAGGCAATTGTGGCGGATTGGACAGTGCCAAATGCCTCCTGCAAATTGACATCAGGAACATGGCCTGCTGAGTTTTGCTTCTGTCAGAAAAATTTCATGGTTCATGTCCAGGTTGAGGTGACCCGGCGTGGCAGGGTGTCTCTTAAAATTCCAAACATCTCAGGATGGCTCCCAGAATCAAGGCGCCACCACAGGCACCTGTGGGTGGTTGGACAGTGCCAAGTGCCTCCTGCAAACTGACGTCAGGAACTTGGCCTGGTGACTTTTGTTTCTCACAGAAAAGGCCATCGTTGGTGTCCAGGGTCCGGTGGCCAGGAGAGGACTGGTGCCTGCTGAAATTGCGAACATCCCAATATACCAGCCTGAAGCAAGGTGCCACCAGAGGCAACTGTGGCTGGTTGGACAGTGCGAAGTTCCTTCAGAATATGGACATCAAGGACCTGGCCTGGTGACTTTTGTTTCTCTGGGGAACGGCCATAGTTCCTGGGCAGGTTCCGGTGGACCGTAGCGGCACGGTGCTTCTTAAAATTCCGAACATCTCAAGACATCTCACAGAAGAAAGGCACATCCATAGGCAAGTGTGGCTGGTTCGACAGGGCCAAGTGCCTCCTGCAAATCGACATCAGGAACCTGGCCTGGTGACTTTTGTTTCTCTGGGGAAAGGTCATCATTCTTGTCCAGGGCCCGCTGGCCCGGAGTGTCCGGCGTACTGCTGAAATTCCTCACGGTTGAGGATACCTCCCAGACGCAAGGTGCTCCCACAGGCAACTGTGGCTGGTTTGACAGTGCCAAGTGCCTCCTTCAAACTGACATCAGGAACCTGGCCTGGTGACTTTTGTTTCTCTGGGCAAGCGCCATCATCCTTGTCCGGGGTCCGGTGGCCCGTCGTGGCCGGCTGTCTGCTGAAATTCCGCATGGATCAGGATACCTCCCAGACCGAAAATACCACCACAGGCAACTGTGGTTGGTTTGACAGTGCCAAGTGCCTCCTGCAAACAGACATCAGGAACCTGGCCTGGTGACTTTTGTTTCTCTGGGGAAAGGCCATGGTTCGTGTCCAGTGCCCGGTGGCCTGGAGTGGCCAGCTGCCTGCTGAAATTCCGCACGTATGAGGATACGTCCCAGAAGCAAGGTGCCCCCACAGGCAACTGTGGCTGGTTTGACAGTGCCAAGTGCCTCCTGCAAACTGACATCAGGAACCTGGCCTGGTGACTTTTCTTTCTCTGGGGAAAGGCCATTGTACGTGTTCAGGGCCTGGTGGCCCCTAGTGGCCGGCCGCCTGCTGAAATTCCGCATGGATCAGGATACCTCCCAGACCGAAAGTACCACCACAGGCAACTGTGGCTGGTTTGACAGTGCCAAGTGCCTCCTGCAAACTGACATCAGGACCCTGGCCTGGCGAGTTGTCTTTCTCAGAGGAAAAGCCAGTGTTCTTGTCCCACGTCCTGTAGCCCGGAGTGGCCGGCTGCCTGCCGAAATACTCAACGTCTCAATATACATCCTAGAAGCAAGGCGCCACAATAGGCAATTGTGGCGGATTGGACAGTGCCAAATGCCTCCTGCAAATTGACATCAGGAACATGGCCTGCTGAGTTTTGCTTCTGTCAGAAAAATTTCATGGTTCATGTCCAGGTTGAGGTGACCCGGCGTGGCAGGGTGTCTCTTAAAATTCCAAACATCTCAGGATGGCTCCCAGAATCAAGGCGCCACCACAGGCACCTGTGGGTGGTTGGACAGTGCCAAGTGCCTCCTGCAAACTGACGTCAGGAACTTGGCCTGGTGACTTTTGTTTCTCACAGAAAAGGCCATCGTTGGTGTCCAGGGTCCGGTGGCCAGGAGAGGACTGGTGCCTGCTGAAATTGCGAACATCCCAATATACCAGCCTGAAGCAAGGTGCCACCAGAGGCAACTGTGGCTGGTTGGACAGTGCGAAGTTCCTTCAGAATATGGACATCAAGGACCTGGCCTGGTGACTTTTGTTTCTCTGGGGAACGGCCATAGTTCCTGGGCAGGTTCCGGTGGACCGTAGCGGCACGGTGCTTCTTAAAATTCCGAACATCTCAAGACATCTCACAGAAGAAAGGCACATCCATAGGCAAGTGTGGCTGGTTCGACAGGGCCAAGTGCCTCCTGCAAATCGACATCAGGAACCTGGCCTGGTGACTTTTGTTTCTCTGGGGAAAGGTCATCATTCTTGTCCAGGGCCCGCTGGCCCGGAGTGTCCGGCGTACTGCTGAAATTCCTCACGGTTGAGGATACCTCCCAGACGCAAGGTGCTCCCACAGGCAACTGTGGCTGGTTTGACAGTGCCAAGTGCCTCCTGCAAACTGACATCAGGAACCTGGCCTGGTGACTTTTGTTTCTCTTGGGAAAGGCCATGGTTCATGTCCAGGGCCAGGTGGCCCGGAGTGGCTGGCTGCCTGCTGAAATTCCTCACGGTTGAGGATACCTCCCAGATGAAAGGAGCCCGCAGAGGAAACTGTGGCTGGTTTGACAGTGCCAAGTGCCTCCTGCAAACTGACATCAGGAACCTGGACTGGTGACTTTTGTTTCTCTGGGGAAAGGCCATGGTTCATATCCTGGACCTGTTGGACCTGAGAGGCCGGCTGCCTGCTGAAATTCTGAACGAATCAGGATGCCGTCCAGATGCAAGGTGTCCCCAAAGGCACCTGCAGTTGGTTTGACAGTGCCAAGTGCCTCCTGCAAACTGACATCAGGAACCTGGCCTGGTGACTTTTGTTTCTCTGGGGAAAGGCCACTGTTCATGTCCAGGGCCGGGTGGCCCGGAGTGGCCAGCTGCCAGCTGAAATTCCACACGTGTGAGGATACATCCCAGATGCAAGGTGCCCCCAAAGGCAACTGTGGCTGGTTTGACAGTGCCAAGTACCTCCTGTAAACTGACATCAGGAACCTGGCCTGGTGACTTTTGTTTCTCTGGGGAAAGGCCATGGTTCATATCCTGGACCTGTAGGCCCGGAGTGGCCGGCTCCCTGCTGAAATTCCGAATGGATCAGGATGCCGCCCAGGTGCAAGGTGCCCCCACAGGCACCTGTGGCTGGTTTGACAGTGCCAAGTGCCTCCTGCAAACTGACATCAGGAACCTGGCCTGGTGACTTTCGTTTCTCTGGGGAAAGGCCATGGTTCGTGTCAAGTGCCCGTAGGCCCGGAGTGGCCGGCTGCCTGCTGAAATTCCGCACGGATCAGGATACCTCCCAGATGCAAGGTGCTTCCACAGGCACCTGTGGTTGGTTTGACAGTGCCAAGTGCCTCCTTCAAACTGACATCAGGAACCTGGCCTGGTGAGTTTTGTTTCTCTGGGCAAGCGCCATCATCCTTGTCCGGGGTCCGGTGGCCCGTCGTGGCCGGCTGTCTGCTGAAATTCCGCATGGATCAGGATACCTCACAGACCGAAAATACCACCACAGGCAACTGTGGTTGGTTTGACAGTGCCAAGTGCCTCCTGCAAACTGACATCAGGAACCTGGCCTGGTGACTTTTGTTTCTCTTGGGAAAGGCCATGGTTCATGTCCAGGGCCAGGTGGCCAGGAGTGGCCGGCTGCCTGCTGAAATTCCTCACGGTTGAGGATACCTCCCAGATGAAAGGAGCCCGCAGAGGAAACTGTGGCTGGTTTGACAGTGCCAAGTGCCTCCTGCAAACTGACATCAGGAACCTGGACTGGTGACTTTTGTTTCTCTTGGGAAAGGCCATGGTTCATATCCTGGACATGTTGGACCTGAGAGGCCGGCTGCCTGCTGAAATTCTGAACGAATCAGGATGCCGTCCAGATGCAAGGTGTCCCCAAAGGCACCTGCAGTTGTTTTGACAGTGCCAAGTGCCTCCTGCAAACTGACATCAGGAACCTGGCCTGGTGACTTTTGTTTCTCTGGGGAAAGGCCATGGTTCGTGTCAAGTGCCCGTAGGCCCGGAGTGGCCGGCTGCCTGCTGAAATTCCGCACGGATCAGGATACCTCCCAGATGCAAGGTGCTTCCACAGGCACCTGTGGTTGGTTTGACAGTGCCAAGTGCCTCCTTCAAACTGACATCAGGAACCTGGCCTGGTGACTTTTGTTTCTCTGGGCAAGCGCCATCATCCTTGTCCGGGGTCCGGTGGCCCGTCGTGGCCGGCTGTCTGCTGAAATTCCGCATGGATCAGGATACCTCCCAGACCGAAAATACCACCACAGGCAACTGTGGTTGGTTTGACAGTGCCAAGTGCCTCCTGCAAACAGACATCAGGAACCTGGCCTGGTGACTTTTGTTTCTCTGGGGAAAGGCCATGGTTCGTGTCCAGTGCCCGGTGGCCTGGAGTGGCCAGCTGCCTGCTGAAATTCCGCACGTATGAGGATACGTCCCAGAAGCAAGGTGCCCCCACAGGCAACTGTGGCTGGTTTGACAGTGCCAAGTGCCTCCTGCAAACTGACATCAGGAACCTGGCCTGGTGACTTTTCTTTCTCTGGGGAAAGGCCATTGTACGTGTTCAGGGCCTGGTGGCCCCTAGTGGCCGGCCGCCTGCTGAAATTCCGCATGGATCAGGATACCTCCCAGACCGAAAGTACCACCACAGGCAACTGTGGCTGGTTTGACAGTGCCAAGTGCCTCCTGCAAACTGACATCAGGACCCTGGCCTGGCGAGTTGTCTTTCTCAGAGGAAAAGCCAGTGTTCTTGTCCCACGTCCTGTAGCCCGGAGTGGCCGGCTGCCTGCCGAAATACTCAACGTCTCAATATACATCCTAGAAGCAAGGCGCCACAATAGGCAATTGTGGCGGATTGGACAGTGCCAAATGTCTCCTGCAAATTGACATCAGGAACATGGCCTGCTGAGTTTTGCTTCTGTCAGAAAAATTTCATGGTTCATGTCCAGGTTGAGGTGACCCGGCGTGGCAGGGTGTCTCTTAAAATTCCAAACATCTCAGGATGGCTCCCAGAATCAAGGCGCCACCACAGGCACCTGTGGGTGGTTGGACAGTGCCAAGTGCCTCCTGCAAACTGACGTCAGGAACTTGGCCTGGTGACTTTTGTTTCTCACAGAAAAGGCCATCGTTGGTGTCCAGGGTCCGGTGGCCAGGAGAGGACTGGTGCCTGCTGAAATTGCGAACATCCCAATATACCAGCCTGAAGCAAGGTGCCACCAGAGGCAACTGTGGCTGGTTGGACAGTGCGAAGTTCCTTCAGAATATGGACATCAAGGACCTGGCCTGGTGACTTTTGTTTCTCTGGGGAACGGCCATAGTTCCTGGGCAGGTTCCGGTGGACCGTAGCGGCACGGTGCTTCTTAAAATTCCGAACATCTCAAGACATCTCACAGAAGAAAGGCACATCCATAGGCAAGTGTGGCTGGTTCGACAGGGCCAAGTGCCTCCTGCAAATCGACATCAGGAACCTGGCCTGGTGACTTTTGTTTCTCTGGGGAAAGGTCATCATTCTTGTCCAGGGCCCGCTGGCCCGGAGTGTCCGGCGTACTGCTGAAATTCCTCACGGTTGAGGATACCTCCCAGACGCAAGGTGCTCCCACAGGCAACTGTGGCTGGTTTGACAGTGCCAAGTGCCTCCTTCAAACTGACATCAGGAACCTGGCCTGGTGACTTTTGTTTCTCTGGGCAAGCGCCATCATCCTTGTCCGGGGTCCGGTGGCCCGTCGTGGCCGGCTGTCTGCTGAAATTCCGCATGGATCAGGATACCTCCCAGACCGAAAATACCACCACAGGCAACTGTGGTTGGTTTGACAGTGCCAAGTGCCTCCTGCAAACAGACATCAGGAACCTGGCCTGGTGACTTTTGTTTCTCTGGGGAAAGGCCATGGTTCGTGTCCAGTGCCCGGTGGCCTGGAGTGGCCAGCTGCCTGCTGAAATTCCGCACGTATGAGGATACGTCCCAGAAGCAAGGTGCCCCCACAGGCAACTGTGGCTGGTTTGACAGTGCCAAGTGCCTCCTGCAAACTGACATCAGGAACCTGGCCTGGTGACTTTTCTTTCTCTGGGGAAAGGCCATTGTACGTGTTCAGGGCCTGGTGGCCCCTAGTGGCCGGCCGCCTGCTGAAATTCCGCATGGATCAGGATACCTCCCAGACCGAAAGTACCACCACAGGCAACTGTGGCTGGTTTGACAGTGCCAAGTGCCTCCTGCAAACTGACATCAGGACCCTGGCCTGGCGAGTTGTCTTTCTCAGAGGAAAAGCCAGTGTTCTTGTCCCACGTCCTGTAGCCCGGAGTGGCCGGCTGCCTGCCGAAATACTCAACGTCTCAATATACATCCTAGAAGCAAGGCGCCACAATAGGCAATTGTGGCGGATTGGACAGTGCCAAATGCCTCCTGCAAATTGACATCAGGAACATGGCCTGCTGAGTTTTGCTTCTGTCAGAAAAATTTCATGGTTCATGTCCAGGTTGAGGTGACCCGGCGTGGCAGGGTGTCTCTTAAAATTCCAAACATCTCAGGATGGCTCCCAGAATCAAGGCGCCACCACAGGCACCTGTGGGTGGTTGGACAGTGCCAAGTGCCTCCTGCAAACTGACGTCAGGAACTTGGCCTGGTGACTTTTGTTTCTCACAGAAAAGGCCATCGTTGGTGTCCAGGGTCCGGTGGCCAGGAGAGGACTGGTGCCTGCTGAAATTGCGAACATCCCAATATACCAGCCTGAAGCAAGGTGCCACCAGAGGCAACTGTGGCTGGTTGGACAGTGCGAAGTTCCTTCAGAATATGGACATCAAGGACCTGGCCTGGTGACTTTTGTTTCTCTGGGGAACGGCCATAGTTCCTGGGCAGGTTCCGGTGGACCGTAGCGGCACGGTGCTTCTTAAAATTCCGAACATCTCAAGACATCTCACAGAAGAAAGGCACATCCATAGGCAAGTGTGGCTGGTTCGACAGGGCCAAGTGCCTCCTGCAAATCGACATCAGGAACCTGGCCTGGTGACTTTTGTTTCTCTGGGGAAAGGTCATCATTCTTGTCCAGGGCCCGCTGGCCCGGAGTGTCCGGCGTACTGCTGAAATTCCTCACGGTTGAGGATACCTCCCAGACGCAAGGTGCTCCCACAGGCAACTGTGGCTGGTTTGACAGTGCCAAGTGCCTCCTGCAAACTGACATCAGGAACCTGGCCTGGTGACTTTTGTTTCTCTTGGGAAAGGCCATGGTTCATGTCCAGGGCCAGGTGGCCCGGAGTGGCTGGCTGCCTGCTGAAATTCCTCACGGTTGAGGATACCTCCCAGATGAAAGGAGCCCGCAGAGGAAACTGTGGCTGGTTTGACAGTGCCAAGTGCCTCCTGCAAACTGACATCAGGAACCTGGACTGGTGACTTTTGTTTCTCTGGGGAAAGGCCATGGTTCATATCCTGGACCTGTTGGACCTGAGAGGCCGGCTGCCTGCTGAAATTCTGAACGAATCAGGATGCCGTCCAGATGCAAGGTGTCCCCAAAGGCACCTGCAGTTGGTTTGACAGTGCCAAGTGCCTCCTGCAAACTGACATCAGGAACCTGGCCTGGTGACTTTTGTTTCTCTGGGGAAAGGCCACTGTTCATGTCCAGGGCCGGGTGGCCCGGAGTGGCCAGCTGCCAGCTGAAATTCCACACGTGTGAGGATACATCCCAGATGCAAGGTGCCCCCAAAGGCAACTGTGGCTGGTTTGACAGTGCCAAGTACCTCCTGTAAACTGACATCAGGAACCTGGCCTGGTGACTTTTGTTTCTCTGGGGAAAGGCCATGGTTCATATCCTGGACCTGTAGGCCCGGAGTGGCCGGCTCCCTGCTGAAATTCCGAATGGATCAGGATGCCGCCCAGGTGCAAGGTGCCCCCACAGGCACCTGTGGCTGGTTTGACAGTGCCAAGTGCCTCCTGCAAACTGACATCAGGAACCTGGCCTGGTGACTTTCGTTTCTCTGGGGAAAGGCCATGGTTCGTGTCAAGTGCCCGTAGGCCCGGAGTGGCCGGCTGCCTGCTGAAATTCCGCACGGATCAGGATACCTCCCAGATGCAAGGTGCTTCCACAGGCACCTGTGGTTGGTTTGACAGTGCCAAGTGCCTCCTTCAAACTGACATCAGGAACCTGGCCTGGTGAGTTTTGTTTCTCTGGGCAAGCGCCATCATCCTTGTCCGGGGTCCGGTGGCCCGTCGTGGCCGGCTGTCTGCTGAAATTCCGCATGGATCACGATACCTCCCAGACCGAAAATACCACCACAGGCAACTGTGGTTGGTTTGACAGTGCCAAGTGCCTCCTGCAAACAGACATCAGGAACCTGGCCTGGTGACTTTTGTTTCTCTGGGGAAAGGCCATGGTTCGTGTCCAGTGCCCGGTGGCCTGGAGTGGCCAGCTGCCTGCTGAAATTCCGCACGTATGAGGATACGTCCCAGAAGCAAGGTGCCCCCACAGGCAACTGTGGCTGGTTTGACAGTGCCAAGTGCCTCCTGCAAACTGACATCAGGAACCTGGCCTGGTGACTTTTCTTTCTCTGGGGAAAGGCCATTGTACGTGTTCAGGGCCTGGTGGCCCCTAGTGGCCGGCCGCCTGCTGAAATTCCGCATGGATCAGGATACCTCCCAGACCGAAAGTACCACCACAGGCAACTGTGGCTGGTTTGACAGTGCCAAGTGCCTCCTGCAAACTGACATCAGGACCCTGGCCTGGTGAGTTGTCTTTCTCAGAGGAAAAGCCAGTGTTCTTGTCCCACGTCCTGTAGCCCGGAGTGGCCGGCTGCCTGCCGAAATACTCAACGTCTCAATATACATCCTAGAAGCAAGGCGCCACAATAGGCAATTGTGGCGGATTGGACAGTGCCAAATGCCTCCTGCAAATTGACATCAGGAACATGGCCTGCTGAGTTTTGCTTCTGTCAGAAAAATTTCATGGTTCATGTCCAGGTTGAGGTGACCCGGCGTGGCAGGGTGTCTCTTAAAATTCCAAACATCTCAGGATGGCTCCCAGAATCAAGGCGCCACCACAGGCACCTGTGGGTGGTTGGACAGTGCCAAGTGCCTCCTGCAAACTGACGTCAGGAACTTGGCCTGGTGACTTTTGTTTCTCACAGAAAAGGCCATCGTTGGTGTCCAGGGTCCGGTGGCCAGGAGAGGACTGGTGCCTGCTGAAATTGCGAACATCCCAATATACCAGCCTGAAGCAAGGTGCCACCAGAGGCAACTGTGGCTGGTTGGACAGTGCGAAGTTCCTTCAGAATATGGACATCAGGGACCTGGCCTGGTGACTTTTGTTTCTCTGGGGAAAGGCCATCGTTCCTGGGCAGGTTCCGGTGGACTGTAGCGGCACGGTGCTTCTTAAAATTCCGAACATCTCAAGACATCTCCCAGAAGCAAGGCACAACCATAGGCAAGTGTGGCTGGTTTGACAGGGCCAAGTGCCTCCTGCAAACTGACATCAGGAACCTGGCCTGGTGACTTTTGTTTCTCTGGGGAAAGGTCATCATTCTTGTCCAGGGCCCGCTGGCCCGGAGTGGCCGGCGTAGTGCTGAAATTCCTCACGGTTGAGGATACCTCCCAGATGAAAGGAGGCCGCAGAGGAAACTGTGGCTGGTTTGACAGTGCCAAGTGCCTCCTGCAAACTGACATCAGGAACCTGGCCTGGTGACTTTTGTTTCTCTGGGGAAAGGCCATAGATTATGTCCAGTGCCCGGTGGCCCGGAGTGGCCGGCTGCCTGCTGAAATTCCGCACGGATCAGGATACGTCCCAGATGCAAGGTGCCCCCACAGCCAACTGTGGCTGGATTGACAGTGCCAAGTGCCTCCTGCAAACTGACATCAGGAACCAGGCCTGGTGAGTTTTGTTTCTCTGGGGAAAGGCCATGGTTCATATCCAGGACCCGTAGGCCAGGAGTGCCCCGCAGCCTGCTGAAATTCCGTACGGATCAGGATGACGCCCAGATTAAAGGTGCCCCCAAAGGCACCTGTGGCTGGTTTGACAGTGCCAAGTGCCTCCTGCAAACTGACATCAGGAACCTGGCCTGGCGAGTTGTCTTTCTCAGAGGAAAAGCCAGTGTTCTTGTCCCACGTCCTGTAGCCCGGAGTGGCCGGCTGCCTGCCGAAATACTCAACGTCTCAATATACATCCTAGAAGCAAGGCGCCACAATAGGCAATTGTGGCGGATTGGACAGTGCCAAATGCCTCCTGCAAATTGACATCAGGAACATGGCCTGCTGAGTTTTGCTTCTGTCAGAAAAATTTCATGGTTCATGTCCAGGTTGAGGTGACCCGGCGTGGCAGGGTGTCTCTTAAAATTCCAAACATCTCAGGATGGCTCCCAGAATCAAGGCGCCACCACAGGCACCTGTGGGTGGTTGGACAGTGCCAAGTGCCTCCTGCAAACTGACGTCAGGAACTTGGCCTGGTGACTTTTGTTTCTCACAGAAAAGGCCATCGTTGGTGTCCAGGGTCCGGTGGCCAGGAGAGGACTGGTGCCTGCTGAAATTGCGAACATCCCAATATACCAGCCTGAAGCAAGGTGCCACCAGAGGCAACTGTGGCTGGTTGGACAGTGCGAAGTTCCTTCAGAATATGGACATCAAGGACCTGGCCTGGTGACTTTTGTTTCTCTGGGGAACGGCCATAGTTCCTGGGCAGGTTCCGGTGGACCGTAGCGGCACGGTGCTTCTTAAAATTCCGAACATCTCAAGACATCTCACAGAAGAAAGGCACATCCATAGGCAAGTGTGGCTGGTTCGACAGGGCCAAGTGCCTCCTGCAAATCGACATCAGGAACCTGGCCTGGTGACTTTTGTTTCTCTGGGGAAAGGTCATCATTCTTGTCCAGGGCCCGCTGGCCCGGAGTGTCCGGCGTACTGCTGAAATTCCTCACGGTTGAGGATACCTCCCAGACGCAAGGTGCTCCCACAGGCAACTGTGTCTGGTTTGACAGTGCCAAGTGCCTCCTGCAAACTGACATCAGGAACCTGGCCTGGTGACTTTTGTTTCTCTTGGGAAAGGCCATGGTTCATGTCCAGGGCCAGGTGGCCCGGAGTGGCTGGCTGCCTGCTGAAATTCCTCACGGTTGAGGATACCTCCCAGATGAAAGGAGCCCGCAGAGGAAACTGTGGCTGGTTTGACAGTGCCAAGTGCCTCCTGCAAACTGACATCAGGAACCTGGACTGGTGACTTTTGTTTCTCTGGGGAAAGGCCATGGTTCATATCCTGGACCTGTTGGACCTGAGAGGCCGGCTGCCTGCTGAAATTCTGAACGAATCAGGATGCCGTCCAGATGCAAGGTGTCCCCAAAGGCACCTGCAGTTGGTTTGACAGTGCCAAGTGCCTCCTGCAAACTGACATCAGGAACCTGGCCTGGTGACTTTTGTTTCTCTGGGGAAAGGCCACTGTTCATGTCCAGGGCCGGGTGGCCCGGAGTGGCCAGCTGCCAGCTGAAATTCCACACGTGTGAGGATACATCCCAGATGCAAGGTGCCCCCAAAGGCAACTGTGGCTGGTTTGACAGTGCCAAGTACCTCCTGTAAACTGACATCAGGAACCTGGCCTGGTGACTTTTGTTTCTCTGGGGAAAGGCCATGGTTCATATCCTGGACCTGTAGGCCCGGAGTGGCCGGCTCCCTGCTGAAATTCCGAATGGATCAGGATGCCGCCCAGGTGCAAGGTGCCCCCACAGGCACCTGTGGCTGGTTTGACAGTGCCAAGTGCCTCCTGCAAACTGACATCAGGAACCTGGCCTGGTGACTTTCGTTTCTCTGGGGAAAGGCCATGGTTCGTGTCAAGTGCCCGTAGGCCCGGAGTGGCCGGCTGCCTGCTGAAATTCCGCACGGATCAGGATACCTCCCAGATGCAAGGTGCTTCCACAGGCACCTGTGGTTGGTTTGACAGTGCCAAGTGCCTCCTTCAAACTGACATCAGGAACCTGGCCTGGTGAGTTTTGTTTCTCTGGGCAAGCGCCATCATCCTTGTCCGGGGTCCGGTGGCCCGTCGTGGCCGGCTGTCTGCTGAAATTCCGCATGGATCAGGATACCTCCCAGACCGAAAATACCACCACAGGCAACTGTGGTTGGTTTGACAGTGCCAAGTGCCTCCTGCAAACAGACATCAGGAACCTGGCCTGGTGACTTTTGTTTCTCTGGGGAAAGGCCATGGTTCGTGTCCAGTGCCCGGTGGCCTGGAGTGGCCAGCTGCCTGCTGAAATTCCGCACGTATGAGGATACGTCCCAGAAGCAAGGTGCCCCCACAGGCAACTGTGGCTGGTTTGACAGTGCCAAGTGCCTCCTGCAAACTGACATCAGGAACCTAGCCTGGTGACTTTTCTTTCTCTGGGGAAAGGCCATTGTACGTGTTCAGGGCCTGGTGGCCCCTAGTGGCCGGCCGCCTGCTGAAATTCCCCATGGATCAGGATACCTCCCAGACCGAAAGTACCACCACAGGCAACTGTGGCTGGTTTGACAGTGCCAAGTGCCTCCTGCAAACTGACATCAGGACCCTGGCCTGGTGAGTTGTCTTTCTCAGAGGAAAAGCCAGTGTTCTTGTCCCACGTCCTGTAGCCCGGAGTGGCCGGCTGCCTGCCGAAATACTCAACGTCTCAATATACATCCTAGAAGCAAGGCGCCACAATAGGCAATTGTGGCGGATTGGACAGTGCCAAATGCCTCCTGCAAATTGACATCAGGAACATGGCCTGCTGAGTTTTGCTTCTGTCAGAAAAATTTCATGGTTCATGTCCAGGTTGAGGTGACCCGGCGTGGCAGGGTGTCTCTTAAAATTCCAAACATCTCAGGATGGCTCCCAGAATCAAGGCGCCACCACAGGCACCTGTGGGTGGTTGGACAGTGCCAAGTGCCTCCTGCAAACTGACGTCAGGAACTTGGCCTGGTGACTTTTGTTTCTCACAGAAAAGGCCATCGTTGGTGTCCAGGGTCCGGTGGCCAGGAGAGGACTGGTGCCTGCTGAAATTGCGAACATCCCAATATACCAGCCTGAAGCAAGGTGCCACCAGAGGCAACTGTGGCTGGTTGGACAGTGCGAAGTTCCTTCAGAATATGGACATCAGGGACCTGGCCTGGTGACTTTTGTTTCTCTGGGGAAAGGCCATCGTTCCTGGGCAGGTTCCGGTGGACCGTAGCGGCACGGTGCTTCTTAAAATTCCGAACATCTCAAGACATCTCCCAGAAGCAAGGCACAACCATAGGCAAGTGTGGCTGGTTTGACAGGGCCAAGTGCCTCCTGCAAATCGACATCAGGAACCTGGCCTGGTGACTTTTGTTTCTCTGGGGAAAGGTCATCATTCTTGTCCAGGGCCCGCTGGCCCGGAGTGGCCGGCGTAGTGCTGAAATTCCTCACGGTTGAGGATACCTCCCAGATGAAAGGAGGCCGCAGAGGAAACTGTGGCTGGTTTGACAGTGCCAAGTGCCTCCTGCAAACTGACATCAGGAACCTGGCCTGGTGACTTTTGTTTCTCTGGGGAAAGGCCATAGATTATGTCCAGTGCCCGGTGGCCCGGAGTGGCCGGCTGCCTGCTGAAATTCCGCACGGATCAGGATACGTCCCAGATGCAAGGTGCCCCCACAGCCAACTGTGGCTGGATTGACAGTGCCAAGTGCCTCCTGCAAACTGACATCAGGAACCAGGCCTGGTGAGTTTTGTTTCTCTGGGGAAAGGCCATGGTTCATATCCAGGACCCGTAGGCCAGGAGTGCCCCGCAGCCTGCTGAAATTCCGTACGGATCAGGATGACGCCCAGATTAAAGGTGCCCCCAAAGGCACCTGTGGCTGGTTTGACAGTGCCAAGTGCCTCCTGCAAACTGACATCAGGAACCTGGCCTGGTGACATTTGTTTCTCAGGGGCAAGGCCATCGTTCGTACCCAGTGCCCTTTGGCACGCAGTTGGCGGCTGCCTGCTGAAATTCCTCACGGTTGAGGATACCTCCCAGATGAAAGGAGCCCCAAAAGGGAACTGTGGCTGGTTGGACAGTGCCAAGTGCCTCCTGCAAACTGACATCAGGAACCTGGCCTGGTGACATTTGTTTCTCAGGGGAAAGGCCATCGTTCGTACCCAGTGCCCTTTGGCACGCAGTTGGCGGCTGCCTGCTGAAATTCCTCACGGTTGAGGATACCTCCCAGATGAAAGGAGCCCCAAAAGGGAACTGTGGCTGGTTGGACAGTGCCAAGTGCCTCCTGCAAACTGACATCAGGAACCTGGCCTAGTGACTTTTGTTTCTCTGGGGAAAGGCCATCATTCCTCTCCTGGACCCGAAGGCCCAGAGTGGACGGCCGCCTTCTGAAATTCCGCATGGATCAGGATACCTCCCAGATGGAAGGTGCCCCCACAGGCAACTGTGGCTGGTTTGACAGTGCCAAGTGCCTCCTGCAAACTGACATCAGGAACCTGGCCTGGTGACTTTTGTTTCTCTGGGGAAAGGCCATCATTCTTGTCCGGGGCCCGCTGGCCCGGAGTGGCTGCCTGCCTGCTGAAATTCCGAACGGATCAGGATACCTCCCAGACGCAAGGCGCCCCCACAGGCACCTGCGGTTGGTTTGACGGTGCCCAGAGCCTCCTGCTAACTGACATCAGGAACCTGGCCTGGTGACTTTTGTTTCTCTGGGGAATGGCCATGGTTCATGTCCAGCGCCAGGTGGCCCGCAGTGGCCGGCTGCCTGCTGAAATTCCGCATGGATCAGGATACCTCCCATACCGAAAGTACCACCACAGGCAACTGTGGCTGGTTTGACAGTGCCTAGTGCCTCCTGCAAACTGACATCAGGAACCTGGCCTGGTGACTTTTGTTTCTCTGGGAAAGGGCCATCATTCTTGTCCAGGGCCCGGTGGCCCGGCGTGGATGGCAGCCTGCAGAAATTCTTAACGGATGAGGATACCTCCCAGACCGAAAATACCACCACAGGCAACTGTGGCTGGTTTGAGAGTGCCAAGTGCCTCCTGCAAACTGACATCAGGAACCTGGCCTGGTGACTTTTGTTTCTCTGGGGAAAGGCCATGGTTCATGTCCGCGGCCCGGTGGCCCGGAGTTGCTGGCTGCCTTCTGAAATTCCTCACGGTTGAGGATACCTCCCAGATGCAAGGTGCCCACACAGGCAACTGCGGCTGGTTTGACAGTGCCAAGTGCCTCCTGCAAACTGACATCAGGAACCTGGCCTGGTGACTTTTGTTTCTCTGGGGAAAGGTCATCATTCTTGTCCGGGGCCCGCTGGCCCGGAGTGGTCGGCAGCCTGCTGAAATTCCTCACGGTTGAGGATACCTCCCAGACGCAACGTGCTCCCACAGGTAACTGTCACTTGTTTGACAGTGCCAAGTGCCTCCTGCAAACTGACATCAGGAACCTGGCCTGGTGAGTTTTGTTTCTCTGGGGAAAGGCCATCGTTCGTACCCAGTGCGCTTTGGCACGCAGTTGGCGGCTGCCTGCTGAAATTCCTCACGGTTGAGGATACCTCCCAGATGAAAGGAGCCCCAAAAGAGAACTGTGGCTGGTTTGACAGTGCCAAGTGCCTCCTGCAAACTGACATCAGGAACCTGGCCTAGTGACTTTTGTTTCTCTGGGGAAAGGCCATCGTTCCTCTCCTGGACCCGAAGGCCCAGAGTGGCCGGCCGCCTGCTGAAATTCCGCATGGATCAGGATACCTCCCAGATGGAAGGTGCCCCCACAGACAACTGTGGCTGGTTTGACAGTGCCAAGTGCCTCCTGCAAATTGACATCAGGAACCAGGCCTAGTGACTTTTGTTTCTCTGAGGAAAGGCCATAGATGATGTCCAGTGCCCAGTGGACCGGAGTGGCCGGCTGCCTGCTGAAATTCCGCACGGATCAGGATACCTCCCAGATGCAAGTTGCCCCCGCAGGCAACTGTGGCTGGTTTGACAGTGCCAAGTGCCTCCTGCAAACTGACATCAGGAACCTGGACTGGTGACTTTTGTTTCTCAGGGGAAAGGCCATGGTTCATATCCTGGACCAGTTGGACCTGAGAGGCCGGTTGCCTGCTGAAATTCCGAACGGATCAGGATGCCGCCCAGATGCAAGGTGCCCCCAAAGGCACCTGCAGTTGGTTTGACAGTGCCAAGTGCCTCCTGCAAACTGACATCAGGAACCTGGCCTGGTGACTTTTGTTTCTCTGGGGAAAGGCCATAGATGATGTCCAGTGCCCGGTGGCCCGGAGTGGCCGGCTGCCTGCTGAAATTCCGCACGGATCAGGATACGTCCCAGATGCAAGGTGCCCCCACAGCCAACTGTGGCTGGATTGACAGTGCCAAGTGCCTCCTGCAAACTGACATCAGGAACCAGGCCTGGTGAGTTTTGTTTCTCTGGGGAAAGGCCATGGTTCATATCCAGGACCCGTAGGCCAGGAGTGCCCCGCAGCCTGCTGAAATTCCGTACGGATCAGGATGACGCCCAGATTAAAGGTGCCCCCAAAGGCACCTGTGGCTGGTTTGACAGTGCCAAGTGCCTCCTGCAAACTGATATCAGCAGCCTGGCCTGGTGACTTTTGTTTCTCTGGGGAAAGGACATCGTTCCTATCCAGGGCCCGGCGGCCCGGAGTGGTCGGATGCCTGCTGAAATTCTGAACGGATCAGGATACCTCCCAGATGCAAGGTGCCCACACAGGCAACTGTGGCTGGTTTGACAGTGCCAAGTGCCTCCTGCAAACTGACATCAGGAACCTGGCCTAGTGACTTTTGTTTCTCTGGGGAAAGGCCATCGTTCCTCTCCTGGACCCGAAGGCCCAGAGTGGACGGCCGCCTGCTGAAATTCCGCATGGATCAGGATACCTCCCAGATGGAAGGTGCCCCCACAGGCAACTGTGGCTGGTTTGACAGTGCCAAGTGCCTCCTGCAAATCGACATCAGGAACCTGGCCTGGTGACTTTTGTTTCTCTGGGGAAAGGCCATCATTCTTGTCCGGGGCCCGCTGGCCCGGAGTGGCTGCCTGCCTGCTGAAATTCCGAACGGATCAGGATACCTCCCAGACGCAAGGCGCCCCCACAGGCACCTGCGGTTGGTTTGACGGTGCCCAGAGCCTCCTGCTAACTGACATCAGGAACCTGGCCTGGTGACTTTTGTTTCTCTGGGGAATGGCCATGGTTCATGTCCAGCGCCAGGTGGCCCACAGTGGCCGGCTGCCTGCTGAAATTCCGCATGGATCAGGATACCTCCCATACCGAAAGTACCACCACAGGCAACTGTGGCTGGTTTGACAGTGCCTAGTGCCTCCTGCAAACTGACATCAGGAACCTGGCCTGGTGACTTTTGTTTTTTTTGGGAAGGGCCATCATTCTTGTCCAGGGCCCGGTGGCCCGGCGTGGCCGGCAGCCTACAGAAATTCTTAACGGATGAGGATACCTCCCAGATCGAAAATACTGCAACAGGCAACTGTGGCTGGTTTGACAGTGCCAAGTGCCTCCTGCAAACTGACATCAGGAACCTAGCCTGGTGCTTTTGTTTCTCTGGGGAAAGGCCATTGTACGTTTCCAGGGACGGGTGGCCTGTAGTGGCCGGCTGCCTGCTGAAATTCCTCAAGGTTGAGGATACCTCCCAGACGCAAGGTGCCCCCAAAGGCACCTGCGGTTGGTTTGACAGTGCCAAGTGCCTCCTGCAAATTGACATCAGGAACCGGGCCTAGTGACTTTTGTTTATCTGGGGAAAGTCCATAGATGATGTCCAGTGCCCAGTGGACCGGAGTGGCCGGCTGCCTACTGAAATTCCGCATGGATCACGATACCTCCCAGACCGAAAGTACCACCACAGGCAACTGTGGCTGGTTTGAGAGTGCCAAGTGCCTCCTGCAAACTGACATCAGGAACCTGGCCTGGTGACTTTTGTTTCTCTGGGGAAAGGCCATGGTTCATGTCCGGGGCCCGGTGGCCCGGAGTGGCCGGCTGCCTGCTGAAATTCCTCACGGTTGAGGATACCTCCCAGACGCAAGGTGCCCCCAAAGGCACCTGCGGTTGGTTTGACAGTGCCAAGTGCCTCCTGCAAATTGACATCAGGAACCAGGCCTAGTGACTTTTGTTTCTCTGAGGAAAGGCCATAGATGATGTCCAGTGCCCAGTGGACCGGAGTGGCCGGCTGCCTGCTGAAATTCCGCACGGATCAGGATACCTCCCAGATGCAAGTTGCCCCCGCAGGCAACTGTGGCTGGTTTGACAGTGCCAAGTGCCTCCTGCAAACTGACATCAGGAACCTGGACTGGTGACTTTTGTTTCTCTGGGGAAAGGCCATGGTTCATATCCTGGACCAGTTGGACCTGAGAGGCCAGCTGCCTGCTGAAATTCCGAACGGATCAGGATGCCGCCCAGATGCAAGGTGCCCCCAAAGGCACCTGCAGTTGGTTTGACAGTGCCAAGTGCCTCCTGCAAACTGACATCAGGAACCTGGCCTGGTGACTTTTGTTTCTCTGGGGAAAGGCCATAGATGATGTCCAGTGCCCGGTGGCCCGGAGTGGCCGGCTGCCTGCTGAAATTCCGCACGGATCAGGATACGTCCCAGATGAAAGGTGCCCCCACAGCCAACTGTGGCTGGATTGACAGTGCCAAGTGCCTCCTGCAAACTGACATCAGGAACCAGGCCTGGTGAGTTTTGTTTCTCTGGGGAAAGGCCATGGTTCATATCCAGGACCCGTAGGCCAGGAGTGCCCCGCAGCCTGCTGAAATTCCGTACGGATCAGGATGACGCCCAGATTAAAGGTGCCCCCAAAGGCACCTGTGGCTGGTTTGACAGTGCCAAGTGCCTCCTGCAAACTGATATCAGCAGCCTGGCCTGGTGACTTTTGTTTCTCTGGGGAAAGGACATCGTTCCTATCCAGGGCCCGGCGGCCCGGAGTGGTCGGATGCCTGCTGAAATTCTGAACGGATCAGGATACCTCCCAGATGCAAGGTGCCCACACAGGCAACTGTGGCTGGTTTGACAGTGCCAAGTGCCTCCTGCAAACTGACATCAGGAACCTGGCCTAGTGACTTTTGTTTCTCTGGGGAAAGGCCATCGTTCCTCTCCTGGACCCGAAGGCCCAGAGTGGACGGCCGCCTGCTGAAATTCCGCATGGATCAGGATACCTCCCAGATGGAAGGTGCCCCCACAGGCAACTGTGGCTGGTTTGACAGTGCCAAGTGCCTCCTGCAAACTGACATCAGGAACCTGGCCTGGTGACTTTTGTTTCTCTGGGGAAAGGCCATCATTCTTGTCCGGGGCCCGCTGGCCCGGAGTGGCTGCCTGCCTGCTGAAATTCCGAACGGATCAGGATACCTCCCAGACGCAAGGCGCCCCCACAGGCACCTGCGGTTGGTTTGACGGTGCCCAGAGCCTCCTGCTAACTGACATCAGGAACCTGGCCTGGTGACTTTTGTTTCTCTGGGGAATGGCCATGGTTCATGTCCAGCGCCAGGTGGCCCACAGTGGCCGGCTGCCTGCTGAAATTCCGCATGGATCAGGATACCTCCCATACCGAAAGTACCACCACAGGCAACTGTGGCTGGTTTGACAGTGCCTAGTGCCTCCTGCAAACTGACATCAGGAACCTGGCCTGGTGACTTTTGTTTTTTTTGGGAAGGGCCATCATTCTTGTCCAGGGCCCGGTGGCCCGGCGTGGCCGGCAGCCTGCAGAAATTCTTAACGGATGAGGATACCTCCCAGATCGAAAATACTGCAACAGGCAACTGTGGCTGGTTTGACAGTGCCAAGTGCCTCCTGCAAACTGACATCAGGAACCTAGCCTGGTGCTTTTGTTTCTCTGGGGAAAGGCCATTGTACGTTTCCAGGGACGGGTGGCCTGTAGTGGCCGGCTGCCTGCTGAAATTCCTCAAGGTTGAGGATACCTCCCAGACGCAAGGTGCCCCCAAAGGCACCTGCGGTTGGTTTGACAGTGCCAAGTGCCTCCTGCAAATTGACATCAGGAACCGGGCCTAGTGACTTTTGTTTCTCTGGGGAAAGTCCATAGATGATGTCCAGTGCCCAGTGGACCGGAGTGGCCGGCTGCCTACTGAAATTCCGCATGGATCACGATACCTCCCAGACCGAAAGTACCACCACAGGCAACTGTGGCTGGTTTGAGAGTGCCAAGTGCCTCCTGCAAACTGACATCAGGAACCTGGCCTGGTGACTTTTGTTTCTCTGGGGAAAGGCCATGGTTCATGTCCGGGGCCCGGTGGCCCGGAGTGGCCGGCTGCCTGCTGAAATTCCTCACGGTTGAGGATACCTCCCAGACGCAAGGTGCCCCCAAAGGCACCTGCGGTTGGTTTGACAGTGCCAAGTGCCTCCTGCAAATTGACATCAGGAACCAGGCCTAGTGACTTTTGTTTCTCTGAGGAAAGGCCATAGATGATGTCCAGTGCCCAGTGGACCGGAGTGGCCGGCTGCCTGCTGAAATTCCGCACGGATCAGGATACCTCCCAGATGCAAGTTGCCCCCGCAGGCAACTGTGGTTGGTTTGACAGTGCCAAGTGCCTCCTGCAAACTGACATCAGGAACGTGGCCTGGTGACTTTTGTTTCTCTGGGGAAAGGTCATCATTCTTGTCCGGGGCATGCTGGCCCGGAGTGGCTGCCTGCCTCCTGAAATTCCGCACGGATCAGGATGCCTCCCAGATGCAAGGTGCTCCCACAGGCACCTGTGGCTGGTTTGACAGTGCCAAGTGCCTCCTGCAAACTGACATCAGGACCCTGGCCTGGGGAGTTGTCTTTCTCAGAGGAAAAACCAGTGTTCTTGTCCCACGTCCTGTAGCCCGGAGTGGCCGGCTGCCTGCCGAAATACTCAACGTCTCAATATACATCCTAGAAGCAAGGCGCCACAATAGGCAATTGTGGCGGATTGGACAGTGCCAAATGCCTCCTGCAAATTGACATCAGGAACATGGCCTGCTGAGTTTTGCTTCTGTCAGAAAAAGTTCATGGTTCATTTCCAGGTTGAGGTGACCCGGTGTGGCAGGGTGTCTCTTAAAATTCCAAACATCTCAGGATGGCTCCCAGAATCAAGGCGCCACCACAGGAACCTGTGGGTGGTTGGACAGTGCCAAGTGCCTCCTGCAAACTGACGTCAGGAACTTGGCCTGGTGACTTTTGTTTCTCACAGAAAAGGCCATCGTTGGTGTCCAGGGTCCGGTGGCCAGGAGAGGACTGGTGCCTGCTGAAATTGCGAACATCCCAATATACCAGCCTGAAGCAAGGTGCCACCAGAGGCAACTGTGGCTGGTTGGACAGTGCGAAGTTCCTTCAGAATATGGACATCAAGGACCTGGCCTGGTGACTTTTGTTTCTCTGGGGAACGGCCATAGTTCCTGGGCAGGTTCCGGTGGACCGTAGCGGCACGGTGCTTCTTAAAATTCCGAACATCTCAAGACATCTCACAGAAGAAAGGCACATCCATAGGCAAGAGTGGCTGGTTCGACAGGGCCAAGTGCCTCCTGCAAATCGACATCAGGAACCTGGCCTGGTGACTTTTGTTTCTCTGGGGAAAGGTCATCATTCTTGTCCAGGGCCCGCTGGCCCGGAGTGTCCGGCGTACTGCTGAAATTCCTCACGGTTGAGGATACCTCCCAGACGCAAGGTGCTCCCACAGGCAACTGTGGCTGGTTTGACAGTGCCAAGTGCCTCCTGCAAACTGACATCAGGAACTTGGCCTGGTGACTTTTGTTTCTCTGGGGAAAGGCCATGGTTCATGTCCAGGGCCAGGTGGCCCGGAGTGGCTGGCTGCCTGCTGAAATTCCTCACGGTTGAGGATACCTCCCAGATGAAAGGAGCCCGCAGAGGAAACTGTGGCTGGTTTGACAGTGCCAAGTGCCTCCTGCAAACTGACATCAGGAACCTGGCCTGGTGACTTTTGTTTCTCTGGGGAAAGGCCATGGTTCATATCCTGGACCTGTTGGACCTGAGAGGCCGGCTGCCTGCTGAAATTCTGAACGGATCAGGATGCCGTCCAGATGCAAGGTGTCCCCAAAGGCACCTGCAGTTGGTTTGACAGTGCCAAGTGCCTCCTGCAAACTGACATCAGGAACCTGGCCTGGTGACTTTTGTTTCTCTGGGGAAAGGCCATTGTTCATGTCCAGGGCCGGGTGGCCCGGAGTGGCCAGCTGCCAGCTGAAATTCCGCACGTGTTAGGATACATCCCAGATGCAAGGTGCCCCCAAAGGCAACTGTGGCTGGTTTGACAGTGCCAAGTGCCTCCTGCAAACTGACATCAGGAACCTGGCCTGGTGACTTTTGTTTCTCTGGGGAAAGGCCATGGTTCAGGTCCAGGTCCGGGTGGCCCGGAGTGGGCAGCTGCCTGCTGAAATTCCGCACTTATGAGGATACCGCCCAGATGCATGGTGCCCGCGCAGGCAACAGTGGCTGGTTTGAGAGTGCCAAGTGCCTCCTGCAAACTGACATCAGGAACCTGGCCTGGTGACTTTTGTTTCTCTGGGGAAAGGCCATCGTCCCTATCCAGTGCCCCGCGGCCCGGAGTGGCCGGCTGCCTGCTGAAGTTCCGTACGGATCAGGATACCTCCCAGAATGAAAATACCACCACAGGCAACTGTGGCTGGTTTGACAGTGCCAAGTGCCTCCTGCAAACTGACATCAGGAACCTGGCTTGGGGAGATTTCTTTCTCTGGTGAAAGGCCAATGTACGTGTCCAGGGCCTGCTGGCCCGGAGTGGCCGGCAGCCTGCTGAAATTCCTCACGGTTGAGGATACCTCCCAGATGCAAGGTGCCCCCACAGGCGACTGTGGCTGGTTTGACAGTGCCAAGTGCCTCCTGCAAACTGACATCAGGAACCTGGCCTGGTGACTTTTGTTTCTCTGGGGAAAGGCCATGGTTCATATACTGGGCACATAGGACCGGAGAGACCGGCTGCCTACTGAAATTCCGCACGTATGAGGATACGTCCCAGATGCAAGGTGCCCCCACAGGCAACTGTGGCTGGTTTGACAGTGCCAAGTGCCTCCTGCAAACTGACATCAGGAACCTGGCCTGGTGACTTTTCTTTCTCTGGGGAAAGGCCATTGTACGTGTTCAGGGCCTGGTGGCCCCTAGTGGCCGGCCGCCTGCTGAAATTCCCCATGGATCAGGATACCTCCCAGACCGAAAGTACCACCACAGGCAACTGTGGCTGGTTTGACAGTGCCAAGTGCCTCCTGCAAACTGACATCAGGACCCTGGCCTGGCGAGTTGTCTTTCTCAGAGGAAAAGCCAGTGTTCTTGTCCCACGTCCTGTAGCCCGGAGTGGCCGGCTGCCTGCCGAAATACTCAACGTCTCAATATACATCCTAGAAGCAAGGCGCCACAATAGGCAATTGTGGTGGATTGGACAGTGCCAAGTGCCTCCTGCAAACTGACGTCAGGAACTTGGCCTGGTGACTTTTGTTTCTCACAGAAAAGTCCATCGTTGGTGTCCAGGGTCCGGTGGCCAGGAGAGGACTGGTGCCTGCTGAAATTGCGAACATCCCAATATACCAGCCTGAAGCAAGGTGCCACCAGAGGCAACTGTGGCTGGTTGGACAGTGCGAAGTTCCTTCAGAATATGGACATCAAGGACCTGGCCTGGTGACTTTTGTTTCTCTGGGGAACGGCCATAGTTCCTGGGCAGGTTCCGGTGGACCGTAGCGGCACGGTGCTTCTTAAAATTCCGAACATCTCAAGACATCTCACAGAAGAAAGGCACATCCATAGGCAAGTGTGGCTGGTTCGACAGGGCCAAGTGCCTCCTGCAAATCGACATCAGGAACCTGGCCTGGTGACTTTTGTTTCTCTGGGGAAAGGTCATCATTCTTGTCCAGGGCCCGCTGGCCCGGAGTGTCCGGCGTACTGCTGAAATTCCTCACGGTTGAGGATACCTCCCAGACGCAAGGTGCTCCCACAGGCAACTGCGGCTGGTTTGACAGTGCCAAGTGCCTCCTGCAAACTGACATCAGGAACCTGGCCTGGTGACTTTTGTTTCTCTTGGGAAAGGCCATGGTTCATGTCCAGGGCCAGGTGGCCCGGAGTGGCTGGCTGCCTGCTGAAATTCCTCACGGTTGAGGATACCTCCCAGATGAAAGGAGCCCGCAGAGGAAACTGTGGCTGGTTTGACAGTGCCAAGTGCTTCCTGCAAACTGACATCAGGAACCTGGACTGGTGACTTTTGTTTCTCTGGGGAAAGGCCATGGTTCATATCCTGGACCTGTTGGACCTGAGAGGCCGGCTGCCTGCTGAAATTCTGAACGAATCAGGATGCCGTCCAGATGCAAGGTGTCCCCAAAGGCACCTGCAGTTGGTTTGACAGTGCCAAGTGCCTCCTGCAAACTGACATCAGGAACCTGGCCTGGTGACTTTTCTTTCTCTGGGGAAAGGCCATGGTTCATGTCCAGGGCCGGGTGGCCCGGAGTGGCCAGCTGCCAGCTGAAATTCGTCACGGCTGAGGATACCTCCCAGACGCAAGGAGCCCCCAGAGGAGACTGTGGCTGGTTTGACAGTGCCAAGTGCCTCCTGCAAACTGACATCAGGAACCTGGCCTGGTGACTTCTGTTTCTCTGGGGAAAGGCCACTGTTCATGTCCATGGCCGGGTGGCCCGGAGTGGCCAGCTGCCAGCTGAAATTCCACACGTGTGAGGATACATCCCAGATGCAAGGTGCCCCCAAAGGCAACTGTGGCTGGTTTGACAGTGCCAAGTACCTCCTGTAAACTGACATCAGGAACCTGGACTGGTGACTTTTGTTTCTCTGGGGAAAGGCCATGGTTCATATCCTGGACCTGTAGGCCCGGAGTGGCCGGCTCCCTGCTGAAATTCCGAATGGATCAGGATGCCGCCCAGATGCAAGGTGCCCCCACAGGCACCTGTGGCTGGTTTGACAGTGCCAAGTGCCTCCTGCAAACTGACATCAGGAACCTGGCCTGGTGACTTTCGTTTCTCTGGGGAAAGGCCATGGTTCGTGTCAAGTGCCCGTAGGCCCGGAGTGGCCGGCTGCCTGCTGAAATTCCGCACGGATCAGGATACCTCCCAGATGCAAGGTGCTTCCACAGGCACCTGTGGTTGGTTTGACAGTGCCAAGTGCCTCCTTCAAACTGACATCAGGAACCTGGCCTGGTGACTTTTGTTTCTCTGGGCAAGCGCCATCATCCTTGTCCGGGGTCCGGTGGCCCGTCGTGGCCGGCTGTCTGCTGAAATTCCGCATGGATCAGGATACCTCCCAGACCGAAAATACCACCACAGGCAACTGTGGTTGGTTTGACAGTGCCAAGTGCCTCCTGCAAACAGACATCAGGAACCTGGCCTGGTGACTTTTGTTTCTCTGGGGAAAGGCCATGGTTCGTGTCCAGTGCCCGGTGGCCTGGAGTGGCCAGCTGCCTGCTGAAATTCCGCACGTATGAGGATACGTCCCAGAAGCAAGGTGCCCCCACAGGCAACTGTGGCTAGTTTGACAGTGCCAAGTGCCTCCTGCAAACTGACATCAGGAACCTGGCCTGGTGACTTTTCTTTCTCTGGGGAAAGGCCATTGTACGTGTTCAGGGCCTGGTGGCCCCTAGTGGCCGGCCGCCTGCTGAAATTCCCCATGGATCAGGATACCTCCCAGACCGAAAGTACCACCACAGGCAACTGTGGCTGGTTTGACAGTGCCAAGTGCCTCCTGCAAACTGACATCAGGACCCTGGCCTGGTGAGTTGTCTTTCTCAGAGGAAAAGCCAGTGTTCTTGTCCCACGTCCTGTAGCCCGGAGTGGCCGGCTGCCTGCCGAAATACTCAACGTCTCAATATACATCCTAGAAGCAAGGCGCCACAATAGGCAATTGTGGCGGATTGGACAGTGCCAAATGCCTCCTGCAAATTGACATCAGGAACATGGCCTGCTGAGTTTTGCTTCTGTCAGAAAAATTTCATGGTTCATGTCCAGGTTGAGGTGACCCGGCGTGGCAGGGTGTCTCTTAAAATTCCAAACATCTCAGGATGGCTCCCAGAATCAAGGCGCCACCACAGGCACCTGTGGGTGGTTGGACAGTGCCAAGTGCCTCCTGCAAACTGACGTCAGGAACTTGGCCTGGTGACTTTTGTTTCTCACAGAAAAGGCCATCGTTGGTGTCCAGGGTCCGGTGGCCAGGAGAGGACTGGTGCCTGCTGAAATTGCGAACATCCCAATATACCAGCCTGAAGCAAGGTGCCACCAGAGGCAACTGTGGCTGGTTGGACAGTGCGAAGTTCCTTCAGAATATGGACATCAGGGACCTGGCCTGGTGACTTTTGTCTCTCTGGGGAAAGGCCATAGTTCCTGGGCAGGTTCCGGTGGACCGTAGCGGCACGGTGCTTCTTAAAATTCCGAACATCTCAAGACATCTCCCAGAAGCAAGGCACAACCATAGGCAAGTGTGGCTGGTTTGACAGGGCCAAGTGCCTCCTGCAAATCGACATCAGGAACCTGGCCTGGTGACTTTTGTTTCTCTGGGGAAAGGTCATCATTCTTGTCCAGGGCCCGCTGGCCCGGAGTGGCCGGCGTAGTGCTGAAATTCCTCACGGTTGAGGATACCTCCCAGATGAAAGGAGGCCGCAGAGGAAACTGTGGCTGTTTTGACAGTGCCAAGTGCCTCCTGCAAACTGACATCAGGAACCTGGACTGGTGACTTTTGTTTCTCTGGGGAAAGGCCATGGTTCATATCCTGGACCAATTGGACCTGAGAGGCCGGTTGCCTGCTGAAATTCCGAACGGATCAGGATTCCGCCCAGATGCAAGGTGCCCCCAAAGGCACCTGCAGTTGGTTTGACAGTGCCAAGTGCCTCCTGCAAACTGACATCAGGAACCTGGCCTGGTGACTTTTGTTTCTCTGGGGAAAGGCCATAGATGATGTCCAGTGCCCGGTGGCCCGGAGTGGCCGGCTGCCTGCTGAAATTCCGCACGGATCAGGATACGTCCCAGATGCAAGGTGCCCCCACAGCCAACTGTGGCTGGATTGACAGTGCCAAGTGCCTCCTGCAAACTGACATCAGGAACCAGGCCTGGTGAGTTTTGTTTCTCTGGGGAAAGGCCATGGTTCATATCCAGGACCCGTAGGCCAGGAGTGCCCCGCAGCCTGCAGAAATTCCGTACGGATCAGGATGACGCCCAGATTAAAGGTGCCCCCAAAGGCACCTGTGGCTGGTTTGACAGTGCCAAGTGCCTCCTGCAAACTGATATCAGCAGCCTGGCCTGGTGACTTTTGTTTCTCTGGGGAAAGGACATGGTTCATGTCAAGTGCCCGGTGGCCCTGAGTGGCCGGTTGCCTGCTGAAATTCCGCACGTATGAGGATACCGCCCAGATGCAAGGTGCACGCGCAGGCAACTGTGGCTGGTTTGACAGTGCCAAGTGCCTCCTGCAAACTGACATCAGGAACCTGGCCTGGTGACTTTTGTTTCTCTGGGGAAAGGCCATCGTTCCTATCCAGGGCCCGGCGGCCCGGAGTGGTCGGATGCCTGCTGAAATTCTGAACGGATCAGGATACCTCCCAGATGCAAGGTGCCCACACAGGCAACTGTGGCTGGTTTGACAGTGCCAAGTGCCTCCTGCAAACTGACATCAGGAACCTGGCCTGGTGACTTTTGTTTCTCTGGGGAAAGGCCATCGTTCGTACCCAGTGCCCTTTGGCACGCAGTTGGCGGCTGCCTGCTGAAATTCCTCACGGTTGAGGATACCTCCCAGATGAAAGGAGCCCCAAAAGGGAACTGTGGCTGGTTGGACAGTGCCAAGTGCCTCCTGCAAACTGACATCAGGAACCTGGCCTAGTGACTTTTGTTTCTCTGGGGAAAGGCCATCATTCCTCTCCTGGACCCGAAGGCCCAGAGTGGACGGCCGCCTGCTGAAATTCCGCATGGATCAGGATACCTCCCAGATGGAAGGTGCCCCCACAGGCAACTGTGGCTGGTTTGACAGTGCCAAGTGCCTCCTGCAAACTGACATCAGGAACCTGGCCTGGTGACTTTTGTTTCTCTGGGGAAAGGCCATCATTCTTGTCCGGGGCCCGCTGGCCCGGAGTGGCTGCCTGCCTGCTGAAATTCCGAACGGATCAGGATACCTCCCAGACGCAAGGCGCCCCCACAGGCACCTGCGGTTGGTTTGACGGTGCCCAGAGCCTCCTGCTAACTGACATCAGGAACCTGGCCTGGTGACTTTTGTTTCTCTGGGGAATGGCCATGGTTCATGTCCAGCGCCAGGTGGCCCACAGTGGCCGGCTGCCTGCTGAAATTCCGCATGGATCAGGATACCTCCCATACCGAAAGTACCACCACAGGCAACTGTGGCTGGTTTGACAGTGCCTAGTGCCTCCTGAAAACTGACATCAGGAACCTGGCCTGGTGACTTTTGTTTCTCTGGGAAAGGGCCATCATTCTTGTCCAGGGCCCGGTGGCCCGGCCTGGCCGGCAGCCTGCAGAAATTCTTAACGGATGAGGATACCTCCCAGATCGAAAATACTGCAACAGGCAACTGTGGCTGGTTTGACAGTGCCAAGTGCCTCCTGCAAACTGACATCAGGAACCTAGCCTGGTGCTTTTGTTTCTCTGGGGAAAGGCCATTGTACGTTTCCAGGGACGGGTGGCCTGTAGTGGCCGGCTGCCTGCTGAAATTCCTCAAGGTTGAGGATACCTCCCAGACGCAAGGTTCCCCCAAAGGCACCTGCGGTTGGTTTGACAGTGCCAAGTGCCTCCTGCAAATTGACATCAGGAACCGGGCCTAGTGACTTTTGTTTCTCTGGGGAAAGTCCATAGATGATGTCCAGTGCCCAGTGGACCGGAGTGGCCGGCTGCCTACTGAAATTCCGCATGGATCACGATACCTCCCAGACCGAAAGTACCACCACAGGCAACTGTGGCTGGTTTGAGAGTGCCAAGTGCCTCCTGCAAACTGACATCAGGAACCTGGCCTGGTGACTTTTGTTTCTCTGGGGAAAGGCCATGGTTCATGTCCGCGGCCCGGTGGCCCGGAGTGACTGGCTGCCTGCTGAAATTCCTCACGGTTGAGGATACCTCCCAGATGCAAGGTGCCCACACAGGCAACTGTGGCTGGTTTGACAGTGCCAAGTGCCTCCTGCAAACTGACATCAGGAACCTGGCCTGGTGACTTTTGTTTCTCTGGGGAAAGGTCATCATTCTTGTCCGGGGCCCGCTGGCCCGGAGTGGTCGGCAGCCTGCTGAAATTCCTCACGGTTGAGGATACCTCCCAGACGCAACGTGCTCCCACAGGTAACTGTCACTTGTTTGACAGTGCCAAGTGCCTCCTGCAAACTGACATCAGGAACCTGGCCTGGTGACTTTTGTTTCTCTGGGGAAAGGCCATCGTTCGTACCCAGTGAGCTTTGGCACGCAGTTGGCGGCTGCCTGCTGAAATTCCTCACGGTTGAGGATACCTCCCAGATGAAAGGAGCCCCAAAAGAGAACTGTGGCTGGTTTGACAGTGCCAAGTGCCTCCTGCAAACTGACATCAGGAACCTGGCCTAGTGACTTTTGTTTCTCTGGGGAAAGGCCATCGTTCCTCTCCTGGACCCGAAGGCCCAGAGTGGCCGGCCGCCTGCTGAAATTCCGCATGGATCAGGATACCTCCCAGATGGAAGGTGCCCCCACAGGCAACTGTGGCTGGTTTGACAGTGCCAAGTGCCTCCTGCAAACTGCCATCAGGAACCTGGCCTGGTGACTTTTGTTTCTCTGGGGAAAGGCCATGGTTCATGTCCGGGGCCCGGTGGCCCGGAGTGGCCGGCTGCCTGCTGAAATTCCTCACGGTTGAGGATACCTCCCAGACGCAAGGTGCCCCCAAAGGCACCTGCGGTTGGTTTGACAGTGCCAAGTGCCTCCTGCAAATTGACATCAGGAACCAGGCCTAGTGACTTTTGTTTCTCTGAGGAAAGGCCATAGATGATGTCCAGTGCCCAGTGGACCGGAGTGGCCGGCTGCCTGCTGAAATTCCGCACGGATCAGGATACCTCCCAGATGCAAGTTGCCCCCGCAGGCAACTGTGGCTGGTTTGACAGTGCCAAGTGCCTCCTGCAAACTGACATCAGGAACCTGGACTGGTGACTTTTGTTTCTCTGGGGAAAGGCCATGGTTCATATCCTGGACCAGTTGGACCTGAGAGGCCGGTTGCCTGCTGAAATTCCGAACGGATCAGGATGCCGCCCAGATGCAAGGTGCCCCCAAAGGCACCTTCAGTTGGTTTGACAGTGCCAAGTGCCTCCTGCAAACTGACATCAGGAACCTGGCCTGGTGACTTTTGTTTCTCTGGGGAAAGGCCATAGATTATGTCCAGTGCCCGGTGGCCCGGAGTGGCCGGCTGCCTGCTGAAATTCCGCACGGATCAGGATACGTCCCAGATGCAAGGTGCCCCCACAGCCAACTGTGGCTGGATTGACAGTGCCAAGTGCCTCCTGCAAACTGACATCAGGAACCAGGCCTGGTGAGTTTTGTTTCTCTGGGGAAAGGCCATGGTTCATATCCAGGACCCGTAGGCCAGGAGTGCCCCGCAGCCTGCTGAAATTCCGTACGGATCAGGATGACGCCCAGATTAAAGGTGCCCCCAAAGGCACCTGTGGCTGGTTGGACAGTGCCAAGTGCCTCCTGCAAACTGATATCAGCAGCCTGGCCTGGTGACTTTTGTTTCTCTGGGGAAAGGACATCGTTCCTATCCAGGGCCCGGCGGCCCGGAGTGGTCGGATGCCTGCTGAAATTCTGAACGGATCAGGATACCTCCCAGATGCAAGGTGCCCCTACAGGCAACTGTGGCTGGTTTGACAGTGCCAAGTGCCTCCTGCAAACTGACATCAGGAACCTGGCCTGGTGACTTTTGTTTCTCTGGGGAAAGGCCATCGTTCGTACCCAGTGCCCTTTGGCACGCAGTTGGCGGCTCCCTGTTGAAATTCCGAATGGATCAGGATGCCGCCCAGATGCAATGTGCCCCCACTAGGCAACTGTGGCTGGTTTGACAGTGCCAAGTGCCTCCTGCAAACTGACATCAGGAACCTGGCCTAGTGACTTTTGTTTCTCTGGGGAAAGGCCATCGTTCCTCTCCTGGACCCGAAGGCCCAGAGTGGACGGCCGCCTTCTGAAATTCCGCATGGATCAGGATACCTCCCAGATGGAAGGTGCCCCCACAGGCAACTGTGGCTGGTTTGACAGTGCCAAGTGCCTCCTGCAAACTGACATCAGGAACCTGGCCTGGTGACTTTTGTTTCTCTGGGGAAAGGCCATCATTCTTGTCCGGGGCCCGCTGGCCCGGAGTGGCTGCCTGCCTGCTGAAATTCCGAACGGATCAGGATACCTCCCAGACGCAAGGCGCCCCCACAGGCACCTGCGGTTGGTTTGACGGTGCCCAGAGCCTCCTGCTAACTGACATCAGGAACCTGGCCTGGTGACTTTTGTTTCTCTGGGGAATGGCCATGGTTCATGTCCAGCGCCAGGTGGCCCACAGTGGCCGGCTGCCTGCTGAAATTCCGCATGGATCAGGATACCTCCCATACCGAAAGTACCACCACAGGCAACTGTGGCTGGTTTGACAGTGCCTAGTGCCTCCTGCAAACTGACATCAGGATCCTGGCCTGGTGACTTTTGTTTCTCTGGGAAAGGGCCATCATTCTTGTCCAGGGCCCGGTGGCCCGGCGTGGCCGGCAGCCTGCAGAAATTCTTAACGGATGAGGATACCTCCCAGATCGAAAATACTGCAACAGGCAACTGTGGCTGGTTTGACAGTGCCAAGTGCCTCCTGCAAACTGACATCAGGAACCTAGCCTGGTGCTTTTGTTTCTCTGGGGAAAGGCCATTGTACGTTTCCAGGGACGGGTGGCCTGTAGTGGCCGGCTGCCTGCTGAAATTCCTCAAGGTTGAGGATACCTCCCAGACGCAAGGTGCCCCCAAAGGCACCTGCGGTTGGTTTGACAGTGCCAAGTGCCTCCTGCAAATTGACATCAGGAACCGGGCCTAGTGACTTTTGTTTCTCTGGAGAAAGTCCATAGATGATGTCCAGTGCCCAGTGGACCGGAGTGGCCGGCTGCCTACTGAAATTCCGCATGGATCACGATACCTCCCAGACCGAAAGTACCACCACAGGCAACTGTGGCTGGTTTGAGAGTGCCAAGTGCCTCCTGCAAACTGACATCAGGAACCTGGCCTGGTGACTTTTGTTTCTCAGGGGAAAGGCCATGGTTCATGTCCGGGGCCCGGTGGCCCGGAGTGGCCGGCTGCCTGCTGAAATTCCTCACGGTTGAGGATACCTCCCAGACGCAAGGTGCCCCCAAAGGCACCTGCGGTTGGTTTGACAGTGCCAAGTGCCTCCTGCAAATTGACATCAGGAACCAGGCCTAGTGACTTTTGTTTCTCTGAGGAAAGGCCATAGATGATGTCCAGTGCCCAGTGGACCTGAGTGGCCGGCTGCCTGCTGAAATTCCGCACGGATCAGGATACCTCCCAGATGCAAGTTGCCCCCGCAGGCAACTGTGGTTGGTTTGACAGTGCCAAGTGCCTCCTGCAAACTGACATCAGGAACGTGGCCTGGTGACTTTTGTTTCTCTGGGGAAAGGTCATCATTCTTGTCCGGGGCTCGGTGGCCCTGGGTGGCCGGCTGCCTCCTGAAATTCCGCACGGATCAGGATGCCGCCCAGATGCAAGGTGCCCCCACAGGCACCTGTGGCTGGTTTGACAGTGCCAAGTGCCTCCTGCAAACTGACATCAGGAACCTGGCCTGGTGACCTTTGTTTCTCTGGGGAAAGGCCATGGTTCCTCTCCAGGGCCCGGTGGCGCGGGGTGGCCGGATGCCTGCTGAAATTCAGCACGGATCATGATGCCGCCCAGATGCATGGTGCCCCCACAGGCAACTGTGGCTGGTTTGACAGTGCCAAGTGCCTCCTGCAAACTGACATCAGGAACCTGGCCTGGTGACTTTTGTTTCTCTGGGGAAAGGTCATCATTCTTGTCCGGGGCCCGCTGGCCCGGAGTGGCCGGCTGACTGCTGAAATTCCTCACGGTTGAGGATACCTCCCAGACGCAATGTGCTCCCACAGGTAACTGTCACTTGTTTGACAGTGCCAAGTGCCTCCGGCAAACTGACATCAGGAACCTGGCCTGGTGAGTTTTGTTTCTCTGGGGAAAGGCCATCGTTCGTACCCAGTGCGCTTTGGCACGCAGTTGGCCGGCTGCCTGCTGAAATTCCGAACGGATCAGGATACCTCCCAGATGGAAGGTGCCCCCAGATGCAACTGTGGCTGGTTTGACAGTGCCAAGTGCCTCCTGCAAACTGACATCAGGAACCTGGCCTGGTGACTTTTGTTTCTCTGGGGAAAGGCCATCATTCTTGTCCGGGGCCCGCTGGCCCGGAGTGGCCGGCTGACTGCTGAAATTCCTCACGGTTGAGGATACCTCCCAGACGCAATGTGCTCCCACAGGTAACTGTCACTTGTTTGACAGTGCCAAGTGCCTCCTGCAAATTGACATCAGGAACCGGGCCTAGTGACTTTTGTTTCTCTGAGGAAAGGCCATAGATGATGTCCAGTGCCCAGTGGACCGGAGTGGCCGGCTGCCTACTGAAATTCCGCATGGATCACGATACCTCCCAGACCGAAAGTACCACCACAGGCAACTGTGGCTGGTTTGAGAGTGCCAAGTGCCTCCTGCAAACTGACATCAGGAACCTGGCCTGGTGACTTTTGTTTCTCTGGGGAAAGGCCATGGTTCATGTCCGGGGCCCGGTGGCCCGGAGTGGCCGGCTGCCTGCTGAAATTCCTCACGGTTGAGGATACCTCCCAGACGCAAGGTGCCCCCAAAGGCACCTGCGGTTGGTTTGACAGTGCCAAGTGCCTCCTGCAAATTGACATCAGGAACCAGGCCTAGTGACTTTTGTTTCTCTGAGGAAAGGCCATAGATGATGTCCAGTGCCCAGTGGACCTGAGTGGCCGGCTGCCTGCTGAAATTCCTCACGGTTGAGGATACCTCCCAGACGCAAGGTGCCCCCAAAGGCACCTGTGGTTGGTTTGACAGTGCCAAGTGCCTCCTGCAAACTGACATCAGGAACGTGGCCTGGTGACTTTTGTTTCTCTGGGGAAAGGTCATCATTCTTGTCCGGGGCTCGGTGGCCCTGGGTGGCCGGCTGCCTCCTGAAATTCCGCACGGATCAGGATGCCGCCCAGATGCAAGGTGCCCCCACAGGCACCTGTGGCTGGTTTGACAGTGCCAAGTGCCTCCTGCAAACTGACATCAGGAACCTGGCCTGGTGACCTTTGTTTCTCTGGGGAAAGGCCATGGTTCCTCTCCAGGGCCCGGTGGCGCGGGGTGGCCGGATGCCTGCTGAAATTCAGCACGGATCATGATGCCGCCCAGATGCATGGTGCCCCCACAGGCAACTGTGGCTGGTTTGACAGTGCCAAGTGCCTCCTGCAAACTGACATCAGGAACCTGGCCTGGTGACTTTTGTTTCTCTGGGGAAAGGTCATCATTCTTGTCCGGGGCCCGCTGGCCCGGAGTGGCCGGCTGACTGCTGAAATTCCTCACGGTTGAGGATACCTCCCAGACGCAATGTGCTCCCACAGGTAACTGTCACTTGTTTGACAGTGCCAAGTGCCTCCGGCAAACTGACATCAGGAACCTGGCCTGGTGAGTTTTGTTTCTCTGGGGAAAGGCCATCGTTCGTACCCAGTGCGCTTTGGCACGCAGTTGGCCGGCTGCCTGCTGAAATTCCGAACGGATCAGGATACCTCCCAGATGGAAGGTGCCCCCAGAGGCAACTGTGGCTGGTTTGACAGTGCCAAGTGCCTCCTGCAAACTGACATCAGGAACCTGGCCTGGTGACTTTTGTTTCTCTGGGGAAAGGCCATCATTCTTGTCCGGGGCCCGCTGGCCCGGAGTGGCCGGCTGACTGCTGAAATTCCTCACGGTTGAGGATACCTCCCAGACGCAATGTGCTCCCACAGGTAACTGTCACTTGTTTGACAGTGCCAAGTGCCTCCTGCAAATTGACATCAGGAACCGGGCCTAGTGACTTTTGTTTCTCTGAGGAAAGGCCATAGATGATGTCCAGTGCCCAGTGGACCGGAGTGGCCGGCTGCCTACTGAAATTCCGCATGGATCACGATACCTCCCAGACCGAAAGTACCACCACAGGCAACTGTGGCTGGTTTGAGAGTGCCAAGTGCCTCCTGCAAACTGACATCAGGAACCTGGCCTGGTGACTTTTGTTTCTCTGGGGAAAGGCCATGGTTCATGTCCGGGGCCCGGTGGCCCGGAGTGGCCGGCTGCCTGCTGAAATTCCTCACGGTTGAGGATACCTCCCAGACGCAAGGTGCCCCCAAAGGCACCTGCGGTTGGTTTGACAGTGCCAAGTGCCTCCTGCAAATTGACATCAGGAACCAGGCCTAGTGACTTTTGTTTCTCTGAGGAAAGGCCATAGATGATGTCCAGTGCCCAGTGGACCTGAGTGGCCGGCTGCCTGCTGAAATTCCTCACGGTTGAGGATACCTCCCAGACGCAAGGTGCCCCCAAAGGCACCTGTGGTTGGTTTGACAGTGCCAAGTGCCTCCTGCAAACTGACATCAGGAACGTGGCCTGGTGACTTTTGTTTCTCTGGGGAAAGGTCATCATTCTTGTCCGGGGCTCGGTGGCCCTGGGTGGCCGGCTGCCTCCTGAAATTCCGCACGGATCAGGATGCCTCCCAGATGCAAGGTGCCCCCACAGGCACCTGTGGCTGGTTTGACAGTGCCAAGTGCCTCCTGCAAACTGACATCAGGAACCTGGCCTGGTGACCTTTGTTTCTCTGGGGAAATCCATCTTTCGTGTCCAGGGCCCGGTGGCCCGGAGTGGCCGGCTGCCTGCTGAAATTCTGAACGGATCAGGATGCCGCCGAGATGAAATGTGCCCCCCAGGCAACTGTGGCTGGTTTGACAGTGCCAATGCCTCCTGCAAACTGAAATCAGGAACCTGGCCTGGTGACTTTTGTTTCTCTGGGATAAGGCCATCATTCTTGTCTGGTGCCCGGTGGCCCAGAGTGGCCGGCTGCCTGCTGAAATTCTGAACGGATCAGGATACCTCCGAGATGCAAGGTGCCCCCACAGGCAACTGTGGCTGGTTTGACAGTGCCAAGTGCCTCCTGCAAACTGACATCAGGAACCTGGCCTGGTGACTTTTGTTTCTCTGGGGAAAAGGGCCAGCTACCCCGTCCATGGGAATATGGCCTGGAATGTCTGGTGGCCTGCTGAAATTCCGAACCTCACAGGATGCCTCCCAGACCCATGTTGTCACGACATGCAACGAGTGCTGGATTAACAGTGCCAAGTGCCTCCTGCAAACGGGCTGGTCAGTTTCATTTCCCGGGTGAAAGAGCCCGCGTTTTTTGGCTATTGGCCAGTGGCCCAGAGAGGATTGGTGGCTGCTGAACTTCCAAACTTGCAGGATTCCTCCCGGACGCAAGGTAACACCAGAGGCAACTGTGGCTGTTTTGACAGTGCCAAGTGCCTCCTGTAAACGGACATCAGAAACTTGGGCTAGTGAGTTTCCTTTCCCAGGGAAAAGGGACAGCGTTCGTGTCCAGGGGCCAGTGGCACTGAGTGGCCAGCTGCCTGCTGTAATTCTAAATCTCACAGGATGCCTCTTAGATGCAAGGGGCCACCATCAGCAACTATGGCTAGTTGGACATCGCCAAGTGCCTCCTGCAAACTGAAATCAGGAATTTGGGCTCACGAGCTTCATTTCCCACCTTAAACAGCCAACATTTGTGTCCAGGGGCCAGTGGCCCAGAGAGGATTTGTGCCTGATGGAATTTCAAATGTCTCAGGATGTCTCCTGGATGCAAGGTGCCACTGTCAGCAACTGTGAGTGTTGACAGTGCCAAGAGCCTCCTGCAAATTGACATCAGTAACCTGGCCTGGTATGTTTTGTTTCTCAGTGAAATGTGACGTCATTTGTGTCCAATGACCAGTGCCACAGAGTGACTGTTTCCCAGCAGAAAATCCGAAAATCGCGGGATGCCTCCGAGAAGAAGGTGACACCCCGAGCAACTGTGGCTGGATTTTAAGTGCCAAGTGCCTGCTACAAACGGACATCAGGAACCAGGGATGGTGTTTTATGTTTCCTGGACAGAAGGGAAGCGGCTCTTCACACAGAGATGACGGTGCCGGTTGCAGTGCGCTCCGGGACGCTCCTTCTGCCAAAAGATGCCTGGCAGCTGCCCTTAACTTTTGACAGCTCCGTGTCTCTGTATTCTGCATTTCTCGTCTTCTGCATCTCAGCAAAAAACTTTTCCACTGTGCCTAGCAAGCAGAAACTGTGCCAGCACAGTATATGTCCCCCGACTTGTGTTTTAAAGTTCCCCATTTTTCGGCATCTTTCAGCCTAAAGGGAAGACCGGGGTTATCTGCTGTAAGCTGGAGTAGAACCAGCAGCAAACACAGAAAAGTTGTCCAAGAATTTAAGAGGCCAAACCCGCCAAAATATTTTTAAACTTGCCTAAATGAATCAAAATATTCTAAAACCCTCCAAACCATATTAAAAACAAATGAAAACCAACCAAAACATTCTAAAAACCCCACCAAAATATACCGAAAACCAGCCAAAACATAATAAGAACAAATGAAAACCAACCAAAACATCCAAACACCAACCAAAATAGTTTAGAATCGGCCAAGACTGATCAAAACATTCTGAAAAGATGCCAAAATATTATAACACCAGTCAGAAGTGATAAAAACATTCAATAACTTGCAAAAACATACTAAAAACAAATATCAACAAACCAAAACATTCCAAAATATGACTAAATATTGTCAAACCAGCCAGAACTGATCAAAACATTCAAAAAAACTCGTCAAAACATTGTCAAAACAAGTCAAGACCAACCAAAACATTCAAAAAACCTGCCAAAACATTTTAAAACCTGCCAAAAACAAATCAAAACGTTCCAAAACCCACCAAAATATTATAAAACCAGACAGAAGTGATGAAAACTTTCTGAAAACCCGATAAAACATAATAAAAACCCGCCAAATCAAATCAAAATTTTCCAAAACCTGCTAACACAATTAAAACAACACAAGAGAATACAAAACATTCTAAAACCCCACCAAAATAGTCTGAAAACCCACCAAAACATAATAAAAACAAAACATATCAAAACATCATAAAAACCTGCCAAATTTTTTAGAACCTGCCAAAACTGATCAAAATATTCTGAAAAGACACCAAAACACTAGAAAACCAGTTAGAAGTGATCAAAACATTCAAAAAACTGGCCAAAACATTCAAAAAACAAAACAAAACCAACCAAAACATTCTAAAAACCTACTAAAATGTTTTAAAATCCTCCAAAACTGATCAAAATATATTGAAAAGAAAACAAAAAATACTATAAAACCAGCCAGAACTGATCAAAACATACAAAAAACATGCCAAAACATAAAACAAATCTAAACAAAAAAACATTCCACAAACTAAACAAAATATTTTAGAACTCCCCAAAAACTGATCAAAACATACTGAAAACCTGCCAAAATATTATAAAATTAGTCAGAAGTGAACAAAACATTCAAAAAACCCGCTAAAACATGATAAAGCCCACCAAAACTAATCCAAACACACCAAAAACCTGACTAAACATAAAAAAAACAAATCAAAACCAACCAAAAAAATCCTAAAAACCCGCCCAAAGTAATCAAACCATTCCAAAAGCCCTCCAAAACATAATAAAGACATAGGAAAACCAAACAAAATATTCTAAAAACCTGCCAAAATATATTAAAACCTACCAAAACGGATCAAAACATTCTGAAGAGATGCCAAAATACTAGAAAACCAGCCAGAACTGATCCAAATATTTCAAAAAGCTTGCCAAAACATAATAAAAACAAATCAAAACCAGCTAAAACATTGTAAAAACTCGCCAAATTATTTTAAGCCCGCCAAATTATTTTAAAACCTGCCAAAACGAATCAAAATTTTCCAAAAACTTTATAAAAACAAATCAAAACAAACCAAGAAATTCCAAACACCAGGCAAAATATTGTAAAACAAATCAAAAGTAATCAAAATTTCCCAAACCAGCTGAAATATTGTAAAAAAAAATCAAAACAAATCACAACATTCCAAAAACCTGCCAAAATGTTAATACACCCGCCGAAACTGATCACAACATTCCCAATAGACGTAAAAAACATTCAAAAAATCCATCAAAACATTAGAAAGAAAATCAATGCAAACCAAAACATTCCAAAAACCCGCTAAAATAATTTAAAATACGCAAAAATGAACCAAACCTTTCCAAGAACCCACCAAAACATAAGAAAAACAAATCAAAACAAATTAAAACAATCAAAACACCAGACGAAATACTTTAGAACCCACCAAAAGTGATCAAAACATTCGGAAAACAAGCAAAATACTAGAAAACCAGCCAGAACTGATCAAAACACACAAAAAACATGCCAAAAAATAATAAAAACAAATAAAAACATTTAAAAATCCGGGCAAATAATTTCAAAACCCGCCGAAAGGAACCGAAATATTACAAAACTTTCCAAAACATCACAAAAACGAACCAAAACATCCCAAATACCCACAAAAATATTTAGAACCGCGATCAGCACAGCGTTCTCTGCGCAAACACCCGCTAGATGGCATCCGAGAGACGGAGCGCGCGGCACCTTCCAGGATGCGAAGAGTGAAGCCGCACAACACCCGGACTGTGTCCGCATCTTTCTAACTGCTAGAATTTCAAGGCTTAGCACACGCCTGCCTCTTCAATTGCCATTAGCATTCCAATGGAAAGTATTCTTGGACAACTTTGCTCTGCTTGCTTCTAGTTCTGCCCCAGCCTACCACAGATAACCTTGCTCTTCCCTTTAGTTTCTGAGATGCCGAGAACTCGGGAATTGAGAACACAAGTCCGGGGACGTATCCTGTGCTGGCACAGTTTCTCCTTGCTAGACACAGTGGAAAAGCATTTTGCTGAGCCGCAGAAGACAAGAAATGCGGAAAACGGAGATACGGAGCTGTCCGAAGTTAAGTGCCTCTGCCAGGCGTCTTTCGGCAGAAAGAGAGCTCCGGAGCGCACAGTGACCGGCACAGTGCTCTCTGCGCGAAGAGCCGCTTGATCGCATCCGAGAGACGGAGAGCGCGGTACCTTCTAGGAAGCGAAGAGTGAAGCCGCACAACACCCGGACTGTGTCCGCAGCTTTCTAACTGCTAGAATTTCAAGGCTTAGCACACGCCTGCCTCTTCAATTGCCATTAGCATTCCAATGGAAGGTATTCTTGGACAACTTTGCTCTGCTTGCTTCTAGTTCTGCCCCAGCCTACCACAGATAACCTTGCTCTTCCCTTTAGTTTCTGAGATGCCGAGAACTCGGGAATTGAGAACACAAGTCCGGGGACGTATCCTGTGCTGGCACAGTTTCTTCTTGCTAGACACAGTGGAAAAGCATTTTGCTGAGCCGCAGAAGACAAGAAATGTTGAAAACGGAGATACGGAGCTGTCCGAAGTTAAGTGCCGCTGCCAGGCGTCTTTCGGCAGAAAGAGAGCTCCGGAGCGCACAGTGACCGGCACAGTGCTCTCTGCGCGAAGAGCCGCTTGATCGCATCCGAGAGACGGAGAGCGCGGCACCTTCTAGGATGCGAAGAGTGAAGCCGCACAACACCCGGACTGTGTCCGCAGCTTTCTAACTGCTAGAAGATCATGGCTTAGCACACGCCTGCCTCTTCAATTGCCATTAGCATTTCAATGGAAGGTATTCTTGGACAACTTTGCTCTGCTTGCTTCTAGTTCTGCCCCAGCCTACCACAGATAACCTTGCTCTTCCCTTTAGTTTCTGAGATGCCGAGAACTCGGGAATTGAGAACACAAGTCCGGGGACGTATACTGTGCTGGCACAGTTTCTCCTTGCTAGACACAGTGGAAAAGCATTTTGCTGAGCCGCAGAAGACAAGAAATGCGGAAAACGGAGATACGGAGCTGTCCGAAGTTAAGTGCCTCTGCCAGGCGTCTTTCGGCAGAAAGAGAGCTCCGGAGCGCACAGTGACCGGCACAGTGCTCTCTGCGTGAAGAGCCGCTTGATCGCATCCGAGAGACGGAGAGCGCGGTACCTTCTAGGATGCGAAGAGTGAAGCCGCACAACACCCGGACTGTGTCCGCAGCTTTCTAACTGCTAGAATTTCAAGGCTTAGCACACGCCTGCCTCTTCAATTGCCATTAGCATTCCAATGGAAGGTATTCTTGGACAACTTTGCTCTGCTTGCTTCTAGTTCTGCCCCAGCCTACCACAGATAACCTTGCTCTTCCCTTTAGTTTCTGAGATGCCGAGAACTCGGGAATTGAGAACACAAGTCCGTGGACGTATCCTGTGCTGGCACAGTTTCTTCTTGCTAGACACAGTGGAAAAGCATTTTGCTGAGCCGCAGAAGACAAGAAATGCGGAAAACGGAGATACGGAGCTGTCCGAAGTTAAGTGCCGCTGCCAGGCGTCTTTCGGCAGAAAGAGAGCTCCGGAGCGCACAGTGACCGGCACAGTGCTCTCTGCGCGAAGAGCCGCTTGATCGCGTCCGAGAGACGGAGAGCGCGGCACCTTCTAGGAAGCGAAGAGTGAAGCCGCACAACACCCGGACTGTGTCCGCAGCTTTCTAACTGCTAGAAGATCATGGCTTAGCACACGCCTGCCTCTTCAATTGCCATTAGCATTCCAATGGAAGGTATTCTTGGACAACTTTGCTCTGCTTGCTTCTAGTTCTGCCCCAGCCTACCACAGATAACCTTGCTCTTCCCTTTAGTTTCTGAGATGCCGAGAACTCGGGAATTGAGAACACAAGTCCGTGGACGTATCCTGTGCTGGCACAGTTTCTTCTTGCTAGACACAGTGGAAAAGCATTTTGCTGAGCCGCAGAAGACAAGAAATGCGGAAAACGGAGATACGGAGCTGTCCGAAGTTAAGTGCCGCTGCCAGGCGTCTTTCGGCAGAAAGAGAGCTCCGGAGCGCACAGTGACCGGCACAGTGCTCTCTGCGTGAAGAGCCGCTTGATCGCATCCGAGAGACGGAGAGCGCGGTACCTTCTAGGATGCGAAGAGTGAAGCCGCACAACACCCGGACTGTGTCCGCAGCTTTCTAACTGCTAGAATTTCAAGGCTTAGCACACGCCTGCCTCTTCAATTGCCATTAGCATTCCAATGGAAGGTATTCTTGGACAACTTTGCTCTGCTTGCTTCTAGTTCTGCCCCAGCCTACCACAGATAACCTTGCTCTTCCCTTTAGTTTCTGAGATGCCGAGAACTCGGGAATTGAGAACACAAGTCCGTGGACGTATCCTGTGCTGGCACAGTTTCTTCTTGCTAGACACAGTGGAAAAGCATTTTGCTGAGCCGCAGAAGACAAGAAATGCGGAAAACGGAGATACGGAGCTGTCCGAAGTTAAGTGCCTCTGCCAGGCGTCTTTCGGCAGAAAGAGAGCTCCGGAGCGCACAGTGACCGGCACAGTGCTCTCTGCGCGAAGAGCCGCTTGATCGCATCCGAGAGACGGAGAGCGCGGTACCTTCTAGGAAGCGAAGAGTGAAGCCGCACAACACCCGGACTGTGTCCGCAGCTTTCTAACTGCTAGAAGATCATGGCTTAGCACACGCCTGCCTCTTCAATTGCCATTAGCATTCCAATGGAAGGTATTCTTGGACAACTTTGCTCTGCTTGCTTCTAGTTCTGCCCCAGCCTACCACAGATAACCTTGCTCTTCCCTTTAGTTTCTGAGATGCCGAGAACTCGGGAATTGAGAACACAAGTCCGGGGACGTATACTGTGCTGGCACAGTTTCTCCTTGCTAGACACAGTGGAAAAGCATTTTGCTGAGCCGCAGAAGACAAGAAATGCGGAAAACGGAGATACGGAGCTGTCCGAAGTTAAGTGCCTCTGCCAGGCGTCTTTCGGCAGAAAGAGAGCTCCGGAGCGCACAGTGACCGGCACAGTGCTCTCTGCGCGAAGAGCCGCTTGATCGCATCCGAGAGACGGAGAGCGCGGTACCTTCTAGGATGCGAAGAGTGAAGCCGCACAACACCCGGACTGTGTCCGCAGCTTTCTAACTGCTAGAATTTCAAGGCTTAGCACACGCCTGCCTCTTCAATTGCCATTAGCATTCCAATGGAAGGTATTCTTGGACAACTTTGCTCTGCTTGCTTCTAGTTCTGCCCCAGCCTACCACAGATAACCTTGCTCTTCCCTTTAGTTTCTGAGATGCCGAGAACTCGGGAATTGAGAACACAAGTCCGTGGACGTATCCTGTGCTGGCACAGTTTCTTCTTGCTAGACACAGTGGAAAAGCATTTTGCTGAGCCGCAGAAGACAAGAAATGCGGAAAACGGAGATACGGAGCTGTCCGAAGTTAAGTGCCGCTGCCAGGCGTCTTTCGGCAGAAAGAGAGCTCCGGAGCGCACAGTGACCGGCACAGTGCTCTCTGCGCGAAGAGCCGCTTGATCGCATCCGAGAGACGGAGAGCGCGGTACCTTCTAGGATGCGAAGGATGAAGCCGCACAACACCCGGACTGTGTCCGCATCTTTCTAACTGCTAGAATTTCATGGCTTAGCACACGCCTGCCTCTTCAATTGCCATTAGTATTCCAATGGAAGGTATTCTTGGACAACTTTGCTCTGCTTGCTTCTAGTTTTGCCCCAGCCCACCATAGATAACCTTGCTCTTCCCTTTAGTTTCTGAGATGCCGAGAACTCGGGAATTGAGAACACAAGTCCGTGGACGTATCCTGTGCTGGCACAGTTTCTCCTTGCTAGACACAGTGGAAAAGCATTTTGCTGAGCCCCAGAAGACAAGAAATGCAGAAAACGGAGATACGGAGCTGTCCGAAGTTAAGTGCCGCTGCCAGGCGTCTTTTGGCAGAAAGAGAGCTCCGGAGCGCACAGTGACCGGCACAGTGCTCTCTGCGCGAAGAGCCGCTTGATCGCATCCGAGAGACGGAGAGCGCGGCACCTTCTAGGAAGCGAAGAGTGAAGCCGCACAACACCCGGACTGTGTCCGCAGCTTTCTAACTGCTAGAATTTCATGGCTTAGCACACGCCTGCCTCTTCAATTGCCATTAGCATTCCAATGGAAGGCATTCTTGGACAACTTTGCTCTGTTTGCTTCTAGTTCTGCCCCAGCCCACCATAGATAACCTTGCTCTTCCCTTTAGTTTCTGAGATGCCGAGAACTCGGGAATTGAGAACACAAGTCCGGGGACGTATCCTGTGCTGGCACAGTTTCTCCTTGCTAGACACAGTGAAAAGCATTTTGCTGAGCCGCAGAAGACAAGAAATGCAGAAAACGGAGATACGGAGCTGTCCGAAGTTAAGTGCCGCTGCCAGGCGTCTTTCGGCAGAAAGAGAGCTCCGGAGCGCACAGTGACCGGCACAGTGCTCTCTGCGCGAAGAGCCGCTTGATCGCATCCGAAAGACGGAGAGCGCGGTACCTTCTAGGATGCGAAGAGCGAAGCCGTACAACACCCGGACTGTGTCCGCATCTTTCTAACTGCTACAAGATCATGGCTTCCCACGGGATTTGTTTAGATAGTCCTTAATTAAATTTTGATGTGTTTGGATAATTTTTGCTGGGCTTTTTCCTGTGTTGTCGGGTTTTGCCAATATTTTGTTCAGTTTTTGGGGATTTTACAACTCTATCGCCGGTTTCTGTAATGTTTTGATGTCTTTTCAGAATGTTTTTTTGATTTTGATTAGTTTTTAATATGATATGGGTGGGTTTTAGAATGTTTTGATTCATTTGGGCAAGTTTAAAAATCTTTTTTTAGGTTTTTAGAATGTTTTGATTTGTTTTGTTTTTCTAAAACGTTGTCGGGTTTTTCTTGTGTTTCGATTAGTTTTTGTGGGCTTTGTCATGTTTTGGCGGGTATTTATTTTTGTTTGACTGGGTTTTAGAATATTTGGTGACTTATGACGGGTTTCGAAATACTTGGTGTTTTTTAAGAATGTTTTCTTTGCCTTAATTTTTTTTTATTAAGTTTTTCCGCCTATGGGATATTTTAGCTGGTTTTTGTAATGTTTCGATTGGTTTTGATTTGTTTTTATGATGTTTTGGCGGGTTTTCGGGATGTTTTGGTGGTGTTTTAGAATGTTTTGTTTTCTCTTGTGTTGTTTTTATTGTGTTGGCCGGTTGTGGAACGTTTGGATTCGTTTTGGCGGGTTTTAAAATATTTTGGCGGGTATTTGGAATGTTTTGGTTTGCTTTCATTTGTTTTGATTATGTTTTGGCAAGTTATTGAATGTTTTGATCACTTCTGACTGGTTTTCTAGTATTTTGGCATCTTTTCAGAATGTTTTGATCAGTTCTGGCAGGTTCTAAACTATTTTGTCGGGTTTTTGGAATGTTTTGATTGGTTTTGATTCCTTTTTATGATATTTTGGCAGGATTTCGGAATATTTTGTCGGGTTTTTGGAATGTTTTGGTTGGTTTTGATTTGTTTTTATGATGTTTTGCCACGTTTTTTGAATGTTGTGATCAGTTCTGGCTGGTTTTCTAATGTTTTGGCATCTTTTCAGAATGTTTTGATCAGTTTTGCGGGTCTAAATTATTTTGGCGAGTTTTCAGAGTGTTTTGGTTGGTTTTGATTTGTTTTTATGATGTTTTGGCGGGTTTTCGGAATGTTTTGGTTGGGTTTTAGAATGTTTTGTATTCTCTTGAGTTGTTTTTATTGTGTGGGCAGGTTTTGGAATGTTTGGATTGATTTTGGCGGGTTTTAAAATATTTTGGCGGGTATTTGGAATGTTTTGATTTGTTTTGTCTAGTTTAAAATATTTTGGCATGTATTTTGAAGGTTTTGCTTGGTTTTCATGTTTTTTTGTTATTTTTTGGCAAGGGTGTTTTTTGGTTTGATCAGTTCTGGCTGGTTTTCTAATATGTTGGCCGATTTTCAGAATGTTTTGATCAGTTTTGGCGGGTTTTAAGATATTTTAGAGGTTGTTTATAATATTTTGGTTTCTTTAGCTTTGTTTTTACTATATTTTGGCGGGTTTTTTGAAAGTTTTGATCACTTCTGACTGGTTTTCTAGTATTTTGGCATCTTTTCAGAATGTTTTGATCAGTTTTGGCAGGTTCTAAACTATTTTGTCGGGTTTTTGGAATGTTTTGGTTGGTTTTGATTTGTTTTTATGATGTTTTGGCAGGTTTTCGGAATGTTTTGGCGGTGTTTTAGAATGTTTTGTATTCTCTTGAGTTGTTTTTATTGTGTTGGTAGGTTTTGGTATGTTTGGATTCCTTTTGGCGGGTTTTGAAATATTTTGGCGGGTATTTGGAATGTTGTGGTTTGCTTTCATTTGTTTTGATTATGTTTTGGTAAGTTATTGAATGTTTTGATCACTTCTGACTGGTTTTCTAGTATTTTGGCATCTTTTTAGAATGTTTTGATCAGTTTTGGCGGCTTCTAAACTATTTTGTCGCGTTTTTGGAATGTTTTGGTTGGTTTTTATTCGTTTTTATTTTGATTTTGCGGGTTTTCATAATGTTTTGGTCGGTTTTCCAGAATGTTTTGGTTGGTTTTGATTTCTTTTTAATATTATTTTGCAGGTTTTGGAATGTTTTGATTTGTTTTGTCTAGTTTAAAATATTTTGGCATGTATTTTGAAGGTTTTGGTTGGTTTTCATGTTTTTTTGTTATTTTTTGGCAAGGGTTTTTTTTGGTTTGATCAGTTCTGGCTGGTTTTCTAATATGTTGGCCGATTTTCAGAATGTTTTGATCAGTTTTGGCGGGTTTTAAGATATTTTAGAGGTTGTTTATAATATTTTGGTTTCTTTAGCTTTGTTTTTACTATATTTTGGCGGGTTTTTTGAATGTTTGGATCACTTCTGGCTGGTGTTATATTTTGGCGTGTTTTTAGAATTTTGAATATTTTGGCTCTTCCGCAGAGATTATGGTGCCAGTTGCGGGGCGCTTCGTGGCGCTTCTGTGGCATGACGCCTGGGAGTGGAACTTACATTCTAAGGCTCTGTATCCATACGCAATGTGCCACCAGACGCCACTGTGGCCACTTTGACAGTGCCACGTGCCTCCTGTAAACTGACATCAGGAACATAGGCACATGAGTTTTTTTTCCCAGGGAAAATGGTCGCGTCCCTGTTCATGGGAAAGAGTTCTGGAGTGAATGGCTGCCTGCTGAAATTCCAAAGATCACAGGATGCCTCCCAGATGCAGCTGCCACCAAATGCAACCTTGGCTGTGTTGCAGTCCATTTTGGGAGGGGGCACCCCGGGGGGTTACCGTAGGGCCCCCTAGGCTGTGAGTGCACTGGCCGCAGCAGGCAGGCAAGGAGATTCCACAGGGATTCTGAGGGTGCAGATTAAATGAGGGTTTATTGGGGGTCCCCATCCCCGGGAACAGCACGGTTTCTGAGGGAAAAAGGGGGAAGGGGGAGGGGGAAGGAGGGGGAGCCTAGGGGAGGGAAGGGCCAACAGGGTAGGAAGGCGAAGAGGGAGGAAAGGATAAGAGAGCAACCGGTCTCACTCGCACGGTTTCTAAGGCAGATTGAAAGTGGGCACGGAATGAGACTTGTGCCAATGGGATTACAGATACGGGATGCTCCAGGACAGGACCACAGGCTTGGGATAGACAATAACTTTTGGAGGGGTGAGACAGAGAATACCATTTAAATAAAATGCAATACTACATGGATGGTTTGACAGTGCCAAGTGTCTCCTGCAAATTGACATCAGGAACCTGGACTGGTAAGTTTTGTTTCCCAGTTAAAAGGGCCAGCAGTTGTGTAAAACGGCCAGTGGAAGGGAGTGGCCTGCTGCCTGCTGAAATTCCAAAGGTAGCAGGATGCCGCCAGGACACAAAGTGCAAAGATCAGCAAGTCTGGCTGGTATGACAGTAACACGTGCCTCCTGCGAACTATCAGGAAACTGGGCTGATGAGTTTTATTTCCCAGGGAAAAGGGCCAGCATTTGGGCCCAGTCACCAGTGGCCCAGACAGGCTGGATGCCTGCTGAAATTCCAAAGGTCGCAGGATGCCACCCAGACCCAATGTGCCACCATCAGCAACGGTGGCTGGTTTGAAAGTTCCAAGTGCCTCCTGTAAACTGACATCAGGTACCTGGCCTGGTGAGTTTTGTTTCCCAGGGAAAAGGGTCAGGGTTCATGTTGAGGGGCAAGGGGCATGGAATGGACAACTGCCTGCTGAAATTCCAAAGGTGGCAGGATGCATCTCAGACGCAAGGTGCCACCAGAGGCAACTGTGGCTGGATTGACAGTGTCACGTGCCTCCTGCAAACGGACATCAAGAACCATGGCTGATCAGTTTTGTTCCCCAGCCAAAAGGTCCATTGTTTTATGCAAGGTGCCAATGGCGCAGGATGGCCAGCTGCCTCCAGAAATTCCGAATGTCGCATGATGCCTCCCAGACGAAGGTACCAACATGAGCAACTGTGGCTGGTTTGACAGTGCCAAGTGCCTGCTGCAAACTGACATCAGGAACATGGCCTGGTCAGATTCGTTTCCCAGGCAAAAGGCCCAGTGTTCGTTTGCAGGTGACAGTGGCCCAGAGTGGTTGACTGACTACCAAAATTCCGAACATCGCAGGATGCCTCCCAGATGCAAGCTGCCAGAAAATGTAACTGTGGCTGATTTTTACAGTGAAAAGTGCCTCCTGCAAACAGACAACAGGATTTTGCCTGGTGAGTTTTGTTTCTCTGGGGAATGGCCAGAGTTCCTCGGCGGGTTCTGGTGGACCGTAGCTGCAGGGTGCTCCTGAAAATTCCGAACATCTCAGGAGACCTGCCAGAAGCAAGGCACCACCAGAGGCAAGTGTGGCTGGTTGGACAGTGTCAAGTGCCTCTTGCAAACTGACATCAGGAACTTGGCCGGGTGAGTTTTGCTTCTCTGGGGAAAGGCCATGGCTCAAGTCCGGGGCCAGCTGGCACGCAACGGCCGGCATATTCTGATATTCCGAATGTCCCAGGGTGCCTCCAAGACGCAAGATGCCAGCAGAGGCAACGGTGGCTTGTTTGACAGTGCCAAGTGCGTCCTGCAAACTGACATCAGGAACTAGGCCTGGTGACTTTTGTTTCTCTGGGGAAAGGCCATGGTTCAAGTCCAGGGCCCGGTGGCCCGGATTGGCCGGCTGTCTGTTGAAATTCCGCACGGATCAGGATGCCTCCCAGACCAAAGGTACCACCACAGGCGCCTGTGGCTGGTTTGACAGTGCCAAGTGCCTCCTGCTAACTGACATCAGGAACCTGGCCTGGTGACTTTTGTTTCTCTGGGGAAAGGCCATGGTTCTTGTCAAGTGCCCGGTGGCCTGGAGTGGCCGGCTGCCTGCTGAAATTCTGCACGGATCAGGATACCTCCCAGATGCAAGGTGCCCCCACAGGCACCTGTGGCTGGTTTGACAGTGCCAATTGCCTCCTGCAAACTGACATCATCAACCTGGCCGGCTGAGTTTTGTTTCTCAGGGGAATGGCCATCGTTGTTATCCAGGGCCCGGTGGCCCGGAGTGGCCGGATGCCTGCTGAAATTCTGCACGGATCAGTATACTGCCTGGATGCAAGGTGCCCGCACAGGCAACTGTGGCTGGTTAGACAGTGCCAAGTGCCTCCTGCAAACTGACATCAGGAACCTGGCCTGGTAACTTTTCTTTCTCTGGGGAAAGGCCATCGTTCGTGTCCAGGGCCTGGTGGCCCGGAGTGGCCGTCCGCCTGCTGAAATTCCGCACGGACCAGGATGCCTCCTGACCGAAAGTACCACTATATGCACCTGTGGCTGGTTTGACAGTGCCAAGTGCCTCCTGCAAACTGACATCAGGAACCTGGCCTGGTGACTTTTGTTTCTCTGGGGAATGGCCATGGTTTCTGTACAGGGCCTGGTGGCCAGTAGAGGTCGGCCGCCTGCTGAAATTCCTCACGGTTGAGGATACCACCTAGTTGCAAGGTGCCCCCACAGGCAACTGTGGCTGGTTTGACAGTGCCAAGTGCTTCCTGCAAACTGACATCAGGAACCTGGCCTGGTGAGTTCTGTTTCTCAGGGGAAAGGCCATGGTTCATGTCCAGGGCCCGGTCTCCTGGAGTGGCCGGCTGCCTGCTGAAATTCCGAACGGATCATGATACCACCCAGATGAAAGGAGCCCCCACAGGCAAGTGTGGCTGGTTTGACAGTGCCAAGTGGCTCCTGCAAACTGACATCAGGAACCTGGCCTGGTGACTTTTGTTTCCCAGGGGAAAGGCCATGGTTCCTGTCCAGGGCCTAGTCGCCAGTAGTGGCGGGTCGCGTGCTGAAATTCCTCACCATTGAGGATACCTCCGAGACGCAAGGTGCCCCCACAGGCAACAGTGGCTGGTTTGACAGTGCGAAGTGCGTCCTGCAAACTGACATCAGGAACCTGGCATGGTGACTTTTGTTTCTCTGGGGAAACGCCATGATTCATGTCCAGTGCCCGGTGGCATGGAGTGGCCGGCTGCCTGCTGAAATTCCGAACGGATCAGGATGCCTCCCAGATGCAAGGGGCCCCCACAGGCAACTGTGGCTGGTTTGACAGTGCCAAGTGCCTCCTGCAAACTGACATCAGGAACCTGGCATGGTGACTTTTGTTTCCCAGGGGAAAGGCTATGGCTCGTGTCCTGGGCCCGGTGGCCCGGATTGGCCGGCTGCCTGCTGAAATTCTGCACGGATCATGATACCACCCAGATGAAAGGAGCCCCCAGAGGCAACAGTGGCTGGTTTGACTGTGCCAAGTGCCTCCTTCAAACTGACATCAGGAACCTGGCCTGGTGACTTTTGTTTCTCTGGGGAAAGGCCATCGTTCCTAGCCAGGGCGGGGTGGCCCGGATTGGCAGGCTGCCTGCTGAAATTCCGAACGGATCAGGATATCTCCCAGATGAAAGCAGGCCCCACAGGCAACTGTGGCTGGTTTGACAGTGCCAAGTGCCTCCTGCAAACTGACATCAGGAACCTGGCCTGGTGATTTTTGTTTCTCTGGGGAAACGCCATGGTTCGTGTCAAGTGCACCGTGGCCTGGAGTGGCCGGCTGCCTGCTGAAATTCCGCACGGATGAGGATACCACAAGGATGCAAGGGGCCCCCACAGGCACCTGCGGCTGGTTTGACAGTGCCAAGTGCCTCCTGCAAACTGACATCAGCAACCTGGCCGGCTGAGTTTTGTTTCTCTGGGGAAAGGCCATCGTTGTTATCCAGGGCACGGTGGACCGGAGTGGCCGGATGCCTGCGGAAATTCCGAACGGATCAGTATACCGCCTAGATGCAGGGTGCCCGCACAGGCAACTGTGGCTGGTTAGACAGTGTCAAGTGCCTCCTGCAAGCTGACATCAGGAACCTGGCCTGGTGACTTTTGTTTCTCTGGGGAAAGGCCATCGTTCATGTCCAGTGCCCGGTGGCATGGAGTGGCCGGCTGCCTTCTGAAATTCCGCACGGATGAGGATACCACAAGGATGCAAGATGCCCCCACAGGCACCTGTGGCTGGTTTGACAGTGCCAAGTGCCTCCTGCAAACTGACATCAGGAACCTGGCCTGGTGACTTTTGTTTCTCTGGGGAAAGGCCATGGTTCCTGTGCAGGGCTTGGTGGCGAGTAGTGGCCGGCCGCCAGCTGAAATTCCTCACGGTTGAGGATACCTCCCAGATGAAAGGAGCCCGCACAGGCAACTGTGGCTGGTTTGACAGTGCCAAGTGCTTCCTGCAAACTGACATCAGCAACCTGGCCGGGGGAGTTTTGTTTCTCTGGGGAAAGGCCATCGTTCCTGTCCAGTGCACGGCGGCCTGGAGTGGCCGGTTGCCTGCTGAAATTCCTCCCGGTTGAGGATAGCTCGCAGATGCAAGCTGCCCCCACAGACAACTGTTGGTAGTTTGACAGTGCCAAGTGCCTCCTGCAAACTGACATCAGTGACCTGGCATGGTGACTTTTGTTTCTCTGGGGAAAGGCCATGGTTCATGTCCAGTGCCCGGTGGCTAGGAGTGGCCGGCTGCCTGCTGAAATTCCGCACAGATGAGGATACCACCTAGAAGCAAATGCCCCCACAGGCAATTGTGTCTGGTTTGACAGTGCCAAGTGCCTCCTGCAAACTGACATCAGGAACCTGGCCTGGTGACTTTTGCTTCTCAGGGGAATGGCCATCGTATGTGTCCAGGGCCTAGTGGCCAGTAGTGGCCGGTCGCCTGCTGAAATTCCTCACGTTTGAGGATACCTCCGAGATGCAAGGTGCACCCACAGGCAACAGTGGCTGGTTTGACAGTGCCAAGTGCCTCCTGCAAACTGACATCAGGAACCTGGCCTGCTGACTTTTGTTTCCCAGGGGAAAGGCTATGGCTCGTGTCCTGGGCCCGGTGGCCCGGAGTGGCCGGCTGCCTGCGGAAATTCCGAACGGATCAGGATACCTCCCAGATGCAAGGTGCCCCCACAGGCACCTGTGGCTGGTTTGACAGTGCCAAGTGCCTCCTGCAAACTGACATCAGCAACGTGGCCTGGTGACTTTTGTTTCTCTGTGAAAAGGCCATGGTTCAAGTCCAGGGCCGGGTGGCCTGGATTGGCCGGCTGTCTGTTGAAATTCCGCACGGATGAGGATGCCTCCAAGACCAAAGGTACCACCACAGGCGCCTGTGGCTGGTTTGACAGTGCCAAGTGCCTCCTGCAAACTGACATCAGGAACCTGGCCTGGTGACTTTTGTTTCACTGGGGAAAAGCCATGGTTCATGTCCAGGCCCCGGTGGCCCAGAGTGGCCGCCTGCCTGCTGAAATTCCGCATGGACCACAATGCCTCCCTGACCGAAAGTACCACTATAGGCAACTGTGGCTGGTTTGACAGTGCCAAGTGCCTCCTGCAAACTGACATCAGGAACCTGGCCTGGTGCCTTTTGCTTCTTAGGGGAAATGCCATGGTATGTGTCCAGGGCCTAGTGGCCAGTAGTGGCCGGTCGCCTGCTGAAATTCCTCACGATTTAGGATACCTCCGAGTTGCAAGGTGCCCCCACAGGCAACAGTGGCTGGTTTGACAGTGCCAAGTGCCTCCTGCAAACTGACATCAGGAACCTGGCCTGGTGACTTTTGTTTCTCTGGGGAAACGCCATGATTCATGTCCAGTGCCCGGTGGCAAGGAGTGGCCGGCTGCCTGCTGAAATTCCGAACGGATGAGGATGCCTCCCAGATGCAAGGGGCCCCCACAGGCACCTGTGGCTGGTTTGACAGTGCCAAGTGCCTCCTGCAAACTGACATCAGGAACCTGGCATGGTGACTTTTGTTTCTCTGGGGAAAGGCCATCGTTCCTAGCCAGGGCGGGGTGGCCCGGATTGGCCGGCTGCCTGCTGCAATTCCGGACGGATCAGGATATCTCCCAGATGAAAGGAGGCCCCACAGGCAACTGTGGCTGGTTTGACAGTGCCACGTGCCTCCTGCAAACTGACATCAGGAACCTGGCCTGGTGCCTTTTGTTTCTCTGGGGAAACGCCATGGTTCGTGTCAAGTGCACCGTGGCCTGGAGTGGCCGGCTGCCTGCTGAAATTCCGCACGGATGAGGATACCACAAGGATGCAAGGGGCCCCCACAGGCACCTGTGGCTGGTTTGACAGTGCCAAGTGCCTCCTGCAAACTGACATCAGCAACCTGGCCGGCTGAGTTTTGTTTCTCTGGGGAAAGGCCATCGTTGTTATCCAGGGCACGGTGGACCGGAGTGGCCGGATGCCTGCGGAAATTCCGAACGGATCAGTATACCGCCTAGATGCAAGGTGCCCGCACAGGCAACTGTGGCTGGTTAGACAGTGCCAAGTGCCTCCTGCAAACTGACATCAGGAACCTGGCCTGGTGACTTTTGTTTCTCTGGGGAAAGGCCATCGTTCGTGTCCAGTGCCCGGTGGCATGGAGTGGCCGGCTGCCTTCTGAAATTCCGCACGGATGAGGATACCACAAGGATGCAAGATGCCCCCACAGGCACCTGTGGCTGGTTTGACAGTGCCAAGTGCCTCCTGCAAACTGACATCAGGAACCTGGCCTGGTGACTTTTGTTTCTCTGGGGAAAGGCCATGGTTCCTGTGCAGGGCTTGGTGGCGAGTAGTGGCCGGCCGCCAGCTGAAATTCCTCACGGTTGAGGATACCTCCCAGATGAAAGGAGCCCGCACAGGCAACTGTGGCTGGTTTGACAGTGCCAAGTGCTTCCTGCAAACTGACATCAGCAACCTGGCCGGGGGAGTGTTGTTTCTCTGGGGAAAGGCCATCGTTCGTGTCCAGTGCACGGCGGCCTGGAGTGGCCGGTTGCCTGCTGAAATTCCTCCCGGTTGAGGATAGCTCCCAGATGCAAGGTGCCCCCACAGGCAACAGTGGCTGGTTTGACAGTGCCAAGTGCCTCCTGCAAACTGACATCAGGAACCTGGCCTGCTGACTTTTGTTTCCCAGGGGAAAGGCTATGGCTCGTGTCCTGGGCCCGGTGGCCCGGATTGGCCGGCTGTCTGTTGAAATTCCGCACGGATGAGGATGCCTCCCAGACCAAAGGTACCACCACAGGCGCCTGTGGCTGGTTTGACAGTGCCAAGTGCCTCCTGCAAACTGACATCAGGAACCTGGCCTGGTGACTTTTGTTTCTCTGGGGAAAGGCCATGGTTCATGTCCAGGCCCCGGTGGCCCAGAGTGGCCGCCTGCCAGCTGAAATTCCGCATGGACCACAATGCCTCCCTGACCGAAAGTACCACTATAGGCAACTGTGGCTGGTTTGAGAGTGCCAAGTGCCTCCTGCAAACTGACATCAGGAACCTGGCCTGGTGCCTTTTGCTTCTTAGGGGAAATGCCATGGTATGTGTCCAGGGCCTAGTGGCCAGTAGTGGCCGGTCGCCTGCTGAAATTCCTCACGATTTAGGATACCTCCGAGTTGCAAGGTGCCCCCACAGGCAACAGTGGCTGGTTTGACAGTGCCAAGTGCCTCCTGCAAACTGACATCAGGAACCTGGCCTGGTGACTTTGTTTCCCTGGGGCAAGGCCATCGTTCCACTTCTGAGCCCCGTATCCCGGAGTGGCTAGATGCCTGCTGAAATTCTGCACGGATCAGGATATCTCTCAGATGCAAGGCGCGCCCACAGGCACCTGTGGCTGGTTTGACAGTGCCAAGTGCCTCCTGCAAACTGACATCAGGAACCTGGCCTGCTGACTTTTGTTTCTCTGGGGAAACGCCATGATTCATGTCCAGTGCCCGGTGGCATGGAGTGGCTGGCTGCCTGCTGAAATTCCGAACGGATCAGGATGCCTCCCAGATGCAGGGGGCCCCCACAGGCACCTGTGGCTGGTTTGACAGTGCCAAGTGCCTCTTGCAAACTGACATCAGGAACCTGGCCTGGTGACTTTTGTTTCTCTGGGGAAAGGCCATGGTTCAAGTCCAGGGCCGGGTGGCCCGGATTGACCGGCTGTCTGCTGAAATTCCGCACGGATCAGGATGCCTCCCAGACCAAAGGTACCACCACAGGCGCCTGTGGCTGGTTTGACAGTGCCAAGTGCCTCCTGCAAACTGACATCAGGAACCTGGCCTGGTGACTTTTGTTTCTCTGGGGAATGGCCATGTTTCGTGTCAAGTGCCCCGTGGCCTGGAGTGGCCGGCTGCCTGCTGAAATTCCGCACGGATCAGGATACCACAAGGATGCAAGATGCCCCCACAGGCACCTTTGGCTGGTTTGACAGTGCCAAGTGCCTCCTGCAAACTGACATCAGGAACCTGGCCTGGTGACTTTTGTTTCTCAGGGGAAAGGCCATCGTTTTTATCCAGGGCACGATGGACCGGAGTGGCCGGATGCCTGCGGAAATTCCGAACGGATCAGTATACCGCCTAGATGCAAGGTGCTCGCACAGGCAACTGTGGCTGGTTTGACAGTGCCAAGTGCCTCCTGCAAACTGACATCAGGAACCTGGCCTGGTGACTTTTGTTTCTCTGGGGAAAGGCCATCGTTCGTGTCCAGTGCCCGGTGGCCTGGAGTGGCCGGCTGTCTGCTGAAATTCCGCACGGATGAGGATACCACAAGGATTCAAGATGCCCCCACAGGCACCTGTGGCTGGTTTGACAGTGCCAAGTGCCTCCTGCAAACTGACATCAGGAACCTGGCCTGGTGACTTTTGTTTCTCTGGGGAAAGGCCATCGTTCGTGTCCAGTGCCCGGTGGCCCGGCGTGGCCACCTGCCTGCTGAAATTCCGCACGGATGAGGATACCACAAGGATGTAAGATGCAAGGGGCCCCCACAGGCAACTGTGGCTGGTTTGACAGTGCCAAGTGCCTCCTGCAAACTGACATCAGGAACCTGGCCTGGTGACTTTGTTTCTCTGGGGAAAGGCCATCGTTCCACTTCTGAGCCCCGTAGCCCGGAGTGGCTAGATGCCTGCTGAAATTCTGCACGGATCAGGATATCTCTCAGATGCAAGGCGGCCCCACAGGCACCTGTGGCTGGTTTGACAGTGCCAAGTGCCTCCTGCAAACTGACATCAGGAACCTGGCCTGCTGACTTTTGTTTCTCTGGGGAAACGCCATGATTCATGTCCAGTGCCCGGTGGCATGGAGTGGCCGGCTGCCTGCTGAAATTCCGAACAGATCAGGATGTCTCCCAGATGCAAGGGGCCCCCACAGGCAACTGTGGTTGGTTTGACAGTGCCAAGCGCCTTCTGCAAACTGACATCAGGAACCTGGCATGGTGACTTTTGTTTCCCAGGGGAAAGGCTATGGCTCGTGTCCTGGGCCTGGTGGCCCGGAGTGGCCGGCTGCCTGCTGAAATTCCGAACGGATCAGGATACCTCCCAGATGCAAGGGGCCCCCACAGGCAACTGTGGTTGGTTTGACAGTGCCAAGTGCCTCCTGCAAACTGACATCAGGAACCTGGCCTGGTGACTTTTGTTTCTCTGGGGAAAGGCCATGGTTCAAGTCCAGGGCCGGGTGGCCCGGATTGACCGGCTGTCTGTTGAAATTCCGCACGGATCAGGATGCCTCCCAGACCAAAGGTACCACCACAGGCGCCTGCGGCTGGTTTAACAGTGCCAAGTGCCTCCTGCAAACTGACATCAGGAACGTGGCCTGGTGACTTTGTTTCTCTGGGGCAAGGCCATCGTTCCACTTCTGAGCCCCGTAGCCCGGAGTGGCTAGATGCCTGCTGAAATTCTGCACGGATCAGGATATCTCTCAGATGCAAGGCGCCCCCACAGGCACCTGTGGCTGGTTTGACAGTGCCAAGTGCCTCCTGCAAACTGACATCAGGAACCTGGCCTGCTGACTTTTGTTTCTCTGGGGAAACGCCATGATTCATGTCCAGTGCCCGGTGGCATGGAGTGGCCGGCTGCCTGCTGAAATTCCGAACAGATCAGGATGTCTCCCAGATGCAAGGGGCCCCCACAGGCAACTGTGGTTGGTTTGACAGTGCCAAGCGCCTTCTGCAAACTGACATCAGGAACCTGGCATGGTGACTTTTGTTTCCCAGGGGAAAGGCTATGGCTCGTGTCCTGGGCCTGGTGGCCCGGAGTGGCCGGCTGCCTGCTGAAATTCCGAACGGATCAGGATACCTCCCAGATGCAAGGGGCCCCCACAGGCAACTGTGGTTGGTTTGACAGTGCCAAGTGCCTCCTGCAAACTGACATCAGGAACCTGGCCTGGTGACTTTTGTTTCTCTGGGGAAAGGCCATGGTTCAAGTCCAGGGCCGGGTGGCCCGGATTGACCGGCTGTCTGTTGAAATTCCGCACGGATCAGGATGCCTCCCAGACCAAAGGTACCACCACAGGCGCCTGCGGCTGGTTTAACAGTGCCAAGTGCCTCCTGCAAACTGACATCAGGAACGTGGCCTGGTGACTTTGTTTCTCTGGGGCAAGGCCATCGTTCCACTTCTGAGCCCCGTAGCCCGGAGTGGCTAGATGCCTGCTGAAATTCTGCACGGATCAGGATATCTCTCAGATGCAAGGCGCCCCCACAGGCACCTGTGGCTGGTTTGACAGTGCCAAGTGCCTCCTGCAAACTGACATCAGGAACCTGGCCTGCTGACTTTTGTTTCTCTGGGGAAACGCCATGATTCATGTCCAGTGCCCGGTGGCATGGAGTGGCCGGCTGCCTGCTGAAATTCCGAACAGATCAGGATGTCTCCCAGATGCAAGGGGCCCCCACAGGCAGCTGTGGTTGGTTTGACAGTGCCAAGCGCCTTCTGCAAACTGACATCAGGAACCTGGCATGGTGACTTTTGTTTCCCAGGGGAAAGGCTATGGCTCGTGTCCTGGGCCCGGTGGCCCGGAGTGGCCGGCTGCCTGCTGAAATTCCGAACGGATCAGGATGCCTCCCAGATGCAAGGGGCCCCCACAGGCAACTGTGGTTGGTTTGACAGTGCCAAGTGCCTCCTGCAAACTGACATCAGGAACCTGGCATGGTGACTTTTGTTTCCCAGGGGAAAGGCTATGGCTCGTGTCCTGGGCCCGGTGGCCCGGAGTGGCCGGCTGCCTGCTGAAATTCCGAACGGATCAGGATACCTCCCAGATGCAAGGGGCCCCCACAGGCACCAGTGGCTGGTTTGACAGTGCCAAGTGCCTCCTGCAAACTGACATCAGGAACGTGGCCTGGTGACTTTGTTTCTCTGGGGCAAGGCCATCGTTCCACTTCTGAGCCCCGTAGCACGGAGTGGCTAGATGCCTGCTGAAATTCTGCACGGATCAGGATATCTCTCAGATGCAAGGCGGCCCCACAGGCACCTGTGGCTGGTTTGACAGTGCCAAGTGCCTCCTGCAAACTGACATCAGGAACCTGGCCTGCTGACTTTTGTTTCTCTGGGGAAACGCAATGATTCATGTCCAGTGCCCGGTGGCATGGAGTGGCCGGCTGCCTGCTGAAATTCCGAACGGATCAGGATGTCTCCCAGATGCAAGGGGCCCCCACAGGCAACTGTGGTTGGTTTGACAGTGCCAAGCGCCTTCTGCAAACTGACATCAGGAACCTGGCATGGTGACTTTTGTTTCCCAGGGGAAAGGCTATGGCTCGTGTCCTGGGCCTGGTGGCCCGGAGTGGCCGGCTGCCTGCTGAAATTCCGAACGGATCAGGATACCTCCCAGATGCAAGGGGCCCCCACAGGCAACTGTGGTTGGTTTGACAGTGCCAAGTGCCTCCTGCAAACTGACATCAGGAACCTGGCCTGGTGACTTTTGTTTCTCTGGGGAAAGGCCATGGTTCAAGTCCAGGGCCGGGTGGCCCGGATTGACCGGCTGTCTGTTGAAATTCCGCACGGATCAGGATGCCTCCCAGACCAAAGGTACCACCACAGGCGCCTGCGGCTGGTTTAACAGTGCCAAGTGCCTCCTGCAAACTGACATCAGGAACGTGGCCTGGTGACTTTGTTTCTCTGGGGCAAGGCCATCGTTCCACTTCTGAGCCCCGTAGCCCGGAGTGGCTAGATGCCTGCTGAAATTCTGCACGGATCAGGATATCTCTCAGATGCAAGGCGCCCCCACAGGCACCTGTGGCTGGTTTGACAGTGCCAAGTGCCTCCTGCAAACTGACATCAGGAACCTGGCCTGCTGACTTTTGTTTCTCTGGGGAAACGCCATGATTCATGTCCAGTGCCCGGTGGCATGGAGTGGCCGGCTGCCTGCTGAAATTCCGAACGGATCAGGATGTCTCCCAGATGCAAGGGGCCCCCACAGGCAACTGTGGTTGGTTTGACAGTGCCAAGCGCCTTCTGCAAACTGACATCAGGAACCTGGCATGGTGACTTTTGTTTCCCAGGGGAAAGGCTATGGCTCGTGTCCTGGGCCTGGTGGCCCGGAGTGGCCGGCTGCCTGCTGAAATTCCGAACGGATCAGGATGTCTCCCAGATGCAAGGGGCCCCCACAGGCAACTGTGGTTGGTTTGACAGTGCCAAGTGCCTCCTGCAAACTGACATCAGGAACCTGGCCTGGTGACTTTTGTTTCTCTGGGGAAAGGCCATGGTTCAAGTCCAGGGCCGGGTGGCCCGGATTGACCGGCTGTCTGTTGAAATTCCGCACGGATCAGGATGCCTCCCAGACCAAAGGTACCACCACAGGCGCCAGCGGCTGGTTTAACAGTGCCAAGTGCCTCCTGCAAACTGACATCAGGAACCTGGCCTGGTGCCTTTTGCTTCTCAGGGGAAATGCCATGGTATGTGTTCAGGGCCTAGTGGCAAGTAGTGGCCGGTCGCCTGATGAAATTCCTCACGATTTAGGATACCTCCGAGATGCAAGGTGCCCCCACAGGCAACAGTGGCTGGTTTAACAGTGCCAAGTGCCTCCTGCAAACTGACATCAGGAACCTGGCCTGGTGACTTTTGTTTCTCTGGGGAAACGCCATGATTCATGTCCAGTGCCCGGTGGCCCGGAGTGGCTGGCTGCCTGCTGAAATTCCGAACGGATCAGGATGCCTCCCAGATGCAAGGGGCCCCCACAGGCAACTGTGGTTGGTTTGACAGTGCCAAGCGCCTTCTGCAAACTGACATCAGGAACCTGGCATGGTGACTTTTGTTTCTCTGGGGAAAGGCTATGGCTCGTGTCCTGGGCCCGTTGGCCCGGAGTGGCCGGCTGCCTGCTGAAATTCCGAACGGATCAGGATACCACCCAGATGCAAGGGGCCCCCACAGGCACCTGTGGCTGGTTTGACAGTGCCAAGTGCCTCCTGCAAACTGACATCAGGAACCTGGCCTGGTGACTTTTGTTTCTCTGGGGAATGGCCATGGTTCCTGTACAGGGCCCGGTGGCCTGGAGAGGCCGGCTGCCTGCTGAAATTCCGAACGGATGAGGATACCAGAAGGATGCAAGATGCCCCCACAGGCAACTGTGGCTGGTTTGACAGTGCCAAGTGCCTCCTGCAAACTGACATCAGGAACCTGGCCTGGTGACTTTTGTTTCTCTGGGGAAAGGCCATGGTTCCTGTGCAGGGCTTGGTGGCGAGTAGTGGCCGGCCGCCAGCTGAAATTCCTCACGGTTGAGGATACCTCCCAGATGAACGGAATCCGCACAGGCAACTGTGGCTGGTTTGACAGTGCCAAGTGCCTCCTGCAAACTGACATCAGCAACCTGGCCGGGGGAGCTTTGTTTCTCTGGGGAAAGGCCATCGTTCGTGTCCAGTGCACGGCGGCCTGGAGTGGCCGGCTGCCTGTTGAAATTCCTCACGGTTGAGGATAGCTCCCAGATGCAAGCTGCCCCCACAGGCAACTGTTGGTAGTTTGACAGTGCCAAGTGCCTCCTGCAAACTGACATCAGTGACCTGGCCTGGTGACTTTTGTTTCCCAGGGGAAAGGCTATGGCTCGTGTCCTGGGCCCGTTGGCCCGGAGTGGCCGGCTGCCTGCTGAAATTCCGAACGGATCAGGATACCTCCCAGATGCAAGGGGCCCCCACAGGCACCTGTGGCTGGTTTGACAGTGCCAAGCGCCTCCTGCAAACTGACATCAGGAACCTGGCCTGCTGACTTTTGTTTCTCTGGGGAAACGCCATGATTCATGTCCAGTGCCCGGTGGCATGGAGTGGCCGGCTGCCTGCTGAAATTCCGAACAGATCAGGATGTCTCCCAGATGCAAGGGGCCCCCACAGGCAACTGTGGTTGGTTTGACAGTGCCAAGCGCCTTCTGCAAACTGACATCAGGAACCTGGCATGGTGACTTTTGTTTCCCAGGGGAAAGGCTATGGCTCGTGTCCTGGGCCCGGTGGCCCGGAGTGGCCGGCTGCCTGCTGAAATTCCGAACGGATCAGGATACCTCCCAGATGCAAGGGGCCCCCACAGGCACCTGTGGCTGGTTTGACAGTGCCAAGTGCCTCCTGCAAACTGACATCAGGAACCTGGCCTGGTGACTTTGTTTCTCTGGGGCAAGGCCATCGTTCCACTTCTGAGCCCCGTAGCACGGAGTGGCTAGATGCCTGCTGAAATTCTGCACGGATCAGGATATCTCTCAGATGCAAGGCGCCCCCACAGGCACCTGTGGCTGGTTTGACAGTGCCAAGTGCCTCCTGCAAACTGACATCAGGAACCTGGCCTGCTGACTTTTGTTTCTCTGGGGAAACGCCATGATTCATGTCCAGTGCCCGGTGGCATGGAGTGGCCGGCTGCCTGCTGAAATTCCGAACAGATCAGGATGTCTCCCAGATGCAAGGGGCCCCCACAGGCAACTGTGGTTGGTTTGACAGTGCCAAGTGCCTCCTGCAAACTGACATCAGGAACCTGGCATGGTGACTTTTGTTTCCCAGGGGAAAGGCTATGGCTCGTGTCCTGGGCCTGGTGGCCCGGAGTGGCCGGCTGCCTGCTGAAATTCCGAACGGATCAGGATACCTCCCAGATGCAAGGGGCCCCCACAGGCAACTGTGGTTGGTTTGACAGTGCCAAGTGCCTCCTGCAAACTGACATCAGGAACCTGGCCTGGTGACTTTTGTTTCTCTGGGGAAAGGCCATGGTTCAAGTCCAGGGCCGGGTGGCCCGGATTGACCGGCTGTCTGTTGAAATTCCGCACGGATCAGGATGCCTCCCAGACCAAAGGTACCACCACAGGCGCCTGCGGCTGGTTTAACAGTGCCAAGTGCCTCCTGCAAACTGACATCAGGAACGTGGCCTGGTGACTTTGTTTCTCTGGGGCAAGGCCATCGTTCCACTTCTGAGCCCCGTAGCCCGGAGTGGCTAGATGCCTGCTGAAATTCTGCACGGATCAGGATATCTCTCAGATGCAAGGCGCCCCCACAGGCACCTGTGGCTGGTTTGACAGTGCCAAGTGCCTCCTGCAAACTGACATCAGGAACCTGGCCTGCTGACTTTTGTTTCTCTGGGGAAACGCCATGATTCATGTCCAGTGCCCGGTGGCATGGAGTGGCCGGCTGCCTGCTGAAATTCCGAACAGATCAGGATGTCTCCCAGATGCAAGGGGCCCCCACAGGCAGCTGTGGTTGGTTTGACAGTGCCAAGCGCCTTCTGCAAACTGACATCAGGAACCTGGCCTGGTGACTTTTGTTTCCCAGGGGAAAGGCTATGGCTCGTGTCCTGGGCCCGGTGGCCCGGAGTGGCCGGCTGCCTGCTGAAATTCCGAACGGATCAGGATACCTCCCAGATGCAAGGGGCCCCCACAGGCAACTGTGGTTGGTTTGACAGTGCCATGTGCCTCCTGCAAACTGACATCAGGAACCTGGCATGGTGACTTTTGTTTCCCTGGGGAAAGGCTATGGCTCGTGTCCTGGGCCCGGTGGCCCGGAGTGGCCGGCTGCCTGCTGAAATTCCGAACGGATCAGGATACCTCCCAGATGCAAGGGGCCCCCACAGGCACCAGTGGCTGGTTTGACAGTGCCAAGTGCCTCCTGCAAACTGACATCAGGAACGTGGCCTGGTGACTTTGTTTCTCTGGGGCAAGGCCATCGTTCCACTTCTGAGCCCCGTAGCACGGAGTGGCTAGATGCCTGCTGAAATTCTGCACGGATCAGGATATCTCTCAGATGCAAGGCGGCCCCACAGGCACCTGTGGCTGGTTTGACAGTGCCAAGTGCCTCCTGCAAACTGACATCAGGAACCTGGCCTGCTGACTTTTGTTTCTCTGGGGAAACGCAATGATTCATGTCCAGTGCCCGGTGGCATGGAGTGGCCGGCTGCCTGCTGAAATTCCGAACGGATCAGGATGTCTCCCAGATGCAAGGGGCCCCCACAGGCAACTGTGGTTGGTTTGACAGTGCCAAGCGCCTCCTGCAAACTGACATCAGGAACCTGGCATGGTGACTTTTGTTTCCCAGGGGAAAGGCTATGGCTCGTGTCCTGGGCCTGGTGGCCCGGAGTGGCCGGCTGCCTGCTGAAATTCCGAACGGATCAGGATACCTCCCAGATGCAAGGGGCCCCCACAGGCAACTGTGGTTGGTTTGACAGTGCCAAGTGCCTCCTGCAAACTGACATCAGGAACCTGGCCTGGTGACTTTTGTTTCTCTGGGGAAAGGCCATGGTTCAAGTCCAGGGCCGGGTGGCCCGGATTGACCGGCTGTCTGTTGAAATTCCGCACGGATCAGGATGCCTCCCAGACCAAAGGTACCACCACAGGCGCCTGCGGCTGGTTTAACAGTGCCAAGTGCCTCCTGCAAACTGACATCAGGAACGTGGCCTGGTGACTTTGTTTCTCTGGGGCAAGACCATCGTTCCACTTCTGAGCCCCGTAGCACGGAGTGGCTAGATGCCTGCTGAAATTCTGCACGGATCAGGATATCTCTCAGATGCAAGGCGGCCCCACAGGCACCTGTGGCTGGTTTGACAGTGCCAAGTGCCTCCTGCAAACTGACATCAGGAACCTGGCCTGCTGACTTTTGTTTCTCTGGGGAAACGCAATGATTCATGTCCAGTGCCCGGTGGCATGGAGTGGCCGGCTGCCTGCTGAAATTCCGAACGGATCAGGATGTCTCCCAGATGCAAGGGGCCCCCACAGGCAACTGTGGTTGGTTTGACAGTGCCAAGCGCCTCCTGCAAACTGACATCAGGAACCTGGCATGGTGACTTTTGTTTCCCAGGGGAAAGGCTATGGCTCGTGTCCTGGGCCTGGTGGCCCGGAGTGGCCGGCTGCCTGCTGAAATTCCGAACGGATCAGGATACCTCCCAGATGCAAGGGGCCCCCACAGGCAACTGTGGTTGGTTTGACAGTGCCAAGTGCCTCCTGCAAACTGACATCAGGAACCTGGCCTGGTGACTTTTGTTTCTCTGGGGAAAGGCCATGGTTCAAGTCCAGGGCCGGGTGGCCCGGATTGACCGGCTGTCTGTTGAAATTCCGCACGGATCAGGATGCCTCCCAGACCAAAGGTACCACCACAGGCGCCTGCGGCTGGTTTAACAGTGCCAAGTGCCTCCTGCAAACTGACATCAGGAACGTGGCCTGGTGACTTTGTTTCTCTGGGGCAAGGCCATCGTTCCACTTCTGAGCCCCGTAGCCCGGAGTGGCTAGATGCCTGCTGAAATTCTGCACGGATCAGGATATCTCTCAGATGCAAGGCGGCCCCACAGGCACCTGTGGCTGGTTTGACAGTGCCAAGTGCCTCCTGCAAACTGACATCAGGAACCTGGCCTGCTGACTTTTGTTTCTCTGGGGAAACGCCATGATTCATGTCCAGTGCCCGGTGGCATGGAGTGGCCGGCTGCCTGCTGAAATTCCGAACAGATCAGGATGTCTCCCAGATGCAAGGGGCCCCCACAGGCAGCTGTGGTTGGTTTGACAGTGCCAAGCGCCTTCTGCAAACTGACATCAGGAACCTGGCATGGTGACTTTTGTTTCCCAGGGGAAAGGCTATGGCTCGTGTCCTGGGCCCGGTGGCCCGGAGTGGCCGGCTGCCTGCTGAAATTCCGAACGGATCAGGATACCTCCCAGATGCAAGGGGCCCCCACAGGCAACTGTGGTTGGTTTGACAGTGCCAAGTGCCTCCTGCAAACTGACATCAGGAACCTGGCATGGTGACTTTTGTTTCCCAGGGGAAAGGCTATGGCTCGTGTCCTGGGCCCGGTGGCCCGGAGTGGCCGGCTGCCTGCTGAAATTCCGAACGGATCAGGATACCTCCCAGATGCAAGGGGCCCCCACAGGCACCAGTGGCTGGTTTGACAGTGCCAAGTGCCTCCTGCAAACTGACATCAGGAACCTGGCCTGGTGACTTTGTTTCTCTGGGGCAAGGCCATCGTTCCACTTCTGAGCCCCGTAGCCCGGAGTGGCTAGATGCCTGCTGAAATTCTGCACGGATCAGGATATCTCTCAGATGCAAGGCGGCCCCACAGGCACCTGTGGCTGGTTTGACAGTGCCAAGTGCCTCCTGCAAACTGACATCAGGAACCTGGCCTGCTGACTTTTGTTTCTCTGGGGAAACGCCATGATTCATGTCCAGTGCCCGGTGGCATGGAGTGGCCGGCTGCCTGCTGAAATTCCGAACAGATCAGGATGTCTCCCAGATGCAAGGGGCCCCCACAGGCAACTGTGGTTGGTTTGACAGTGCCAAGCGCCTTCTGCAAACTGACATCAGGAACCTGGCATGGTGACTTTTGTTTCCCAGGGGAAAGGCTATGGCTCGTGTCCTGGGCCTGGTGGCCCGGAGTGGCCGGCTGCCTGCTGAAATTCCGAACGGATCAGGATACCTCCCAGATGCAAGGGGCCCCCACAGGCAACTGTGGTTGGTTTGACAGTGCCAAGTGCCTCCTGCAAACTGACATCAGGAACCTGGCCTGGTGACTTTTGTTTCTCTGGGGAAAGGCCATGGTTCAAGTCCAGGGCCGGGTGGCCCGGATTGACCGGCTGTCTGTTGAAATTCCGCACGGATCAGGATGCCTCCCAGACCAAAGGTACCACCACAGGCGCCTGCGGCTGGTTTAACAGTGCCAAGTGCCTCCTGCAAACTGACATCAGGAACGTGGCCTGGTGACTTTGTTTCTCTGGGGCAAGGCCATCGTTCCACTTCTGAGCCCCGTAGCCCGGAGTGGCTAGATGCCTGCTGAAATTCTGCACGGATCAGGATATCTCTCAGATGCAAGGCGCCCCCACAGGCACCTGTGGCTGGTTTGACAGTGCCAAGTGCCTCCTGCAAACTGACATCAGGAACCTGGCCTGGTGACTTTTGTTTCTCTGGGGAAACGCCATGATTCATGTCCAGTGCCCGGTGGCATGGAGTGGCCGGCTGCCTGCTGAAATTCCGAACAGATCAGGATGTCTCCCAGATGCAAGGGGCCCCCACAGGCAGCTGTGGTTGGTTTGACAGTGCCAAGCGCCTTCTGCAAACTGACATCAGGAACCTGGCATGGTGACTTTTGTTTCCCAGGGGAAAGGCTATGGCTCGTGTCCTGGGCCCGGTGGCCCGGAGTGGCCGGCTGCCTGCTGAAATTCCGAACGGATCAGGATACCTCCCAGATGCAAGGGGCCCCCACAGGCAACTGTGGTTGGTTTGACAGTGCCAAGTGCCTCCTGCAAACTGACATCAGGAACCTGGCATGGTGACTTTTGTTTCCCAGGGGAAAGGCTATGGCTCGTGTCCTGGGCCCGGTGGCCCGGAGTGGCCGGCTGCCTGCTGAAATTCCGAACGGATCAGGATACCTCCCAGATGCAAGGGGCCCCCACAGGCACCAGTGGCTGGTTTGACAGTGCCAAGTGCCTCCTGCAAACTGACATCAGGAACGTGGCCTGGTGACTTTGTTTCTCTGGGGCAAGGCCATCGTTCCACTTCTGAGCCCCGTAGCACGGAGTGGCTAGATGCCTGCTGAAATTCTGCACGGATCAGGATATCTCTCAGATGCAAGGCGGCCCCACAGGCACCTGTGGCTGGTTTGACAGTGCCAAGTGCCTCCTGCAAACTGACATCAGGAACCTGGCCTGCTGACTTTTGTTTCTCTGGGGAAACGCCATGATTCATGTCCAGTGCCCGGTGGCATGGAGTGGCCGGCTGCCTGCTGAAATTCCGAACAGATCAGGATGTCTCCCAGATGCAAGGGGCCCCCACAGGCAACTGTGGTTGGTTTGACAGTGCCAAGCGCCTTCTGCAAACTGACATCAGGAACCTGGCATGGTGACTTTTGTTTCCCAGGGGAAAGGCTATGGCTCGTGTCCTGGGCCTGGTGGCCCGGAGTGGCCGGCTGCCTGCTGAAATTCCGAACGGATCAGGATACCTCCCAGATGCAAGGGGCCCCCACAGGCAACTGTGGTTGGTTTGACAGTGCCAAGTGCCTCCTGCAAACTGACATCAGGAACCTGGCCTGGTGACTTTTGTTTCTCTGGGGAAAGGCCATGGTTCAAGTCCAGGGCCGGGTGGCCCGGATTGACCGGCTGTCTGTTGAAATTCCGCACGGATCAGGATGCCTCCCAGACCAAAGGTACCACCACAGGCGCCTGCGGCTGGTTTAACAGTGCCAAGTGCCTCCTGCAAACTGACATCAGGAACGTGGCCTGGTGACTTTGTTTCTCTGGGGCAAGGCCATCGTTCCACTTCTGAGCCCCGTAGCCCGGAGTGGCTAGATGCCTGCTGAAATTCTGCACGGATCAGGATATCTCTCAGATGCAAGGCGCCCCCACAGGCACCTGTGGCTGGTTTGACAGTGCCAAGTGCCTCCTGCAAACTGACATCAGGAACCTGGCCTGCTGACTTTTGTTTCTCTGGGGAAACGCCATGATTCATGTCCAGTGCCCGGTGGCATGGAGTGGCCGGCTGCCTGCTGAAATTCCGAACAGATCAGGATGTCTCCCAGATGCAAGGGGCCCCCACAGGCAACTGTGGTTGGTTTGACAGTGCCAAGCGCCTTCTGCAAACTGACATCAGGAACCTGGCATGGTGACTTTTGTTTCCCAGGGGAAAGGCTATGGCTCGTGTCCTGGGCCTGGTGGCCCGGAGTGGCCGGCTGCCTGCTGAAATTCCGAACGGATCAGGATGTCTCCCAGATGCAAGGGGCCCCCACAGGCAACTGTGGTTGGTTTGACAGTGCCAAGTGCCTCCTGCAAACTGACATCAGGAACCTGGCCTGGTGACTTTTGTTTCTCTGGGGAAAGGCCATGGTTCAAGTCCAGGGCCGGGTGGCCCGGATTGACCGGCTGTCTGTTGAAATTCCGCACGGATCAGGATGCCTCCCAGACCAAAGGTACCACCACAGGCGCCAGCGGCTGGTTTAACAGTGCCAAGTGCCTCCTGCAAACTGACATCAGGAACCTGGCCTGGTGCCTTTTGCTTCTCAGGGGAAATGCCATGGTATGTGTTCAGGGCCTAGTGGCAAGTAGTGGCCGGTCGCCTGATGAAATTCCTCACGATTTAGGATACCTCCGAGATGCAAGGTGCCCCCACAGGCAACAGTGGCTGGTTTAACAGTGCCAAGTGCCTCCTGCAAACTGACATCAGGAACCTGGCCTGGTGACTTTTGTTTCTCTGGGGAAACGCCATGATTCATGTCCAGTGCCCGGTGGCCCGGAGTGGCTGGCTGCCTGCTGAAATTCCGAACGGATCAGGATGCCTCCCAGATGCAAGGGGCCCCCACAGGCAACTGTGGTTGGTTTGACAGTGCCAAGCGCCTTCTGCAAACTGACATCAGGAACCTGGCATGGTGACTTTTGTTTCTCTGGGGAAAGGCTATGGCTCGTGTCCTGGGCCCGTTGGCCCGGAGTGGCCGGCTGCCTGCTGAAATTCCGAACGGATCAGGATACCACCCAGATGCAAGGGGCCCCCACAGGCACCTGTGGCTGGTTTGACAGTGCCAAGTGCCTCCTGCAAACTGACATCAGGAACCTGGCCTGGTGACTTTTGTTTCTCTGGGGAATGGCCATGGTTCCTGTACAGGGCCCGGTGGCCTGGAGAGGCCGGCTGCCTGCTGAAATTCCGAACGGATGAGGATACCACAAGGATGCAAGATGCCCCCACAGGCAACTGTGGCTGGTTTGACAGTGCCAAGTGCCTCCTGCAAACTGACATCAGGAACCTGGCCTGGTGACTTTTGTTTCTCTGGGGAAAGGCCATGGTTCCTGTGCAGGGCTTGGTGGCGAGTAGTGGCCGGCCGCCAGCTGAAATTCCTCACGGTTGAGGATACCTCCCAGATGAACGGAATCCGCACAGGCAACTGTGGCTGGTTTGACAGTGCCAAGTGCCTCCTGCAAACTGACATCAGCAACCTGGCCGGGGGAGCTTTGTTTCTCTGGGGAAAGGCCATCGTTCGTGTCCAGTGCACGGCGGCCTGGAGTGGCCGGCTGCCTGTTGAAATTCCTCAAGGTTGAGGATAGCTCCCAGATGCAAGCTGCCCCCACAGGCAACTGTTGGTAGTTTGACAGTGCCAAGTGCCTCCTGCAAACTGACATCAGTGACCTGGCCTGGTGACTTTTGTTTCCCAGGGGAAAGGCTATGGCTCGTGTCCTGGGCCCGTTGGCCCGGAGTGGCCGGCTGCCTGCTGAAATTCCGAACGGATCAGGATACCTCCCAGATGCAAGGGGCCCCCACAGGCACCTGTGGCTGGTTTGACAGTGCCAAGCGCCTCCTGCAAACTGACATCAGGAACCTGGCCTGCTGACTTTTGTTTCTCTGGGGAAACGCCATGATTCATGTCCAGTGCCCGGTGGCATGGAGTGGCCGGCTGCCTGCTGAAATTCCGAACAGATCAGGATGTCTCCCAGATGCAAGGGGCCCCCACAGGCAACTGTGGTTGGTTTGACAGTGCCAAGCGCCTTCTGCAAACTGACATCAGGAACCTGGCATGGTGACTTTTGTTTCCCAGGGGAAAGGCTATGGCTCGTGTCCTGGGCCCGGTGGCCCGGAGTGGCCGGCTGCCTGCTGAAATTCCGAACGGATCAGGATACCTCCCAGATGCAAGGGGCCCCCACAGGCACCTGTGGCTGGTTTGACAGTGCCAAGTGCCTCCTGCAAACTGACATCAGGAACCTGGCCTGGTGACTTTGTTTCTCTGGGGCAAGGCCATCGTTCCACTTCTGAGCCCCGTAGCACGGAGTGGCTAGATGCCTGCTGAAATTCTGCACGGATCAGGATATCTCTCAGATGCAAGGCGCCCCCACAGGCACCTGTGGCTGGTTTGACAGTGCCAAGTGCCTCCTGCAAACTGACATCAGGAACCTGGCCTGCTGACTTTTGTTTCTCTGGGGAAACGCCATGGTTCATGTCCAGTGCCCGGTGGCATGGAGTGGCCGGCTGCCTGCTGAAATTCCGAACAGATCAGGATGTCTCCCAGATGCAAGGGGCCCCCACAGGCAACTGTGGTTGGTTTGACAGTGCCAAGTGCCTCCTGCAAACTGACATCAGGAACCTGGCATGGTGACTTTTGTTTCCCAGGGGAAAGGCTATGGCTCGTGTCCTGGGCCTGGTGGCCCGGAGTGGCCGGCTGCCTGCTGAAATTCCGAACGGATCAGGATACCTCCCAGATGCAAGGGGCCCCCACAGGCAACTGTGGTTGGTTTGACAGTGCCAAGTGCCTCCTGCAAACTGACATCAGGAACCTGGCCTGGTGACTTTTGTTTCTCTGGGGAAAGGCCATGGTTCAAGTCCAGGGCCGGGTGGCCCGGATTGACCGGCTGTCTGTTGAAATTCCGCACGGATCAGGATGCCTCCCAGACCAAAGGTACCACCACAGGCGCCTGCGGCTGGTTTAACAGTGCCAAGTGCCTCCTGCAAACTGACATCAGGAACGTGGCCTGGTGACTTTGTTTCTCTGGGGCAAGGCCATCGTTCCACTTCTGAGCCCCGTAGCCCGGAGTGGCTAGATGCCTGCTGAAATTCTGCACGGATCAGGATATCTCTCAGATGCAAGGCGCCCCCACAGGCACCTGTGGCTGGTTTGACAGTGCCAAGTGCCTCCTGCAAACTGACATCAGGAACCTGGCCTGCTGACTTTTGTTTCTCTGGGGAAACGCCATGATTCATGTCCAGTGCCCGGTGGCATGGAGTGGCCGGCTGCCTGCTGAAATTCCGAACAGATCAGGATGTCTCCCAGATGCAAGGGGCCCCCACAGGCAGCTGTGGTTGGTTTGACAGTGCCAAGCGCCTTCTGCAAACTGACATCAGGAACCTGGCATGGTGACTTTTGTTTCCCAGGGGAAAGGCTATGGCTCGTGTCCTGGGCCCGGTGGCCCGGAGTGGCCGGCTGCCTGCTGAAATTCCGAACGGATCAGGATACCTCCCAGATGCAAGGGGCCCCCACAGGCAACTGTGGTTGGTTTGACAGTGCCAAGTGCCTCCTGCAAACTGACATCAGGAACCTGGCATGGTGACTTTTGTTTCCCAGGGGAAAGGCTATGGCTCGTGTCCTGGGCCCGGTGGCCCGGAGTGGCCGGCTGCCTGCTGAAATTCCGAACGGATCAGGATACCTCCCAGATGCAAGGGGCCCCCACAGGCACCAGTGGCTGGTTTGACAGTGCCAAGTGCCTCCTGCAAACTGACATCAGGAACGTGGCCTGGTGACTTTGTTTCTCTGGGGCAAGGCCATCGTTCCACTTCTGAGCCCCGTAGCACGGAGTGGCTAGATGCCTGCTGAAATTCTGCACGGATCAGGATATCTCTCAGATGCAAGGCGGCCCCACAGGCACCTGTGGCTGGTTTGACAGTGCCAAGTGCCTCCTGCAAACTGACATCAGGAACCTGGCCTGCTGACTTTTGTTTCTCTGGGGAAACGCCATGATTCATGTCCAGTGCCCGGTGGCATGGAGTGGCCGGCTGCCTGCTGAAATTCCGAACAGATCAGGATGTCTCCCAGATGCAAGGGGCCCCCACAGGCAACTGTGGTTGGTTTGACAGTGCCAAGCGCCTTCTGCAAACTGACATCAGGAACCTGGCATGGTGACTTTTGTTTCCCAGGGGAAAGGCTATGGCTCGTGTCCTGGGCCTGGTGGCCCGGAGTGGCCGGCTGCCTGCTGAAATTCCGAACGGATCAGGATACCTCCCAGATGCAAGGGGCCCCCACAGGCAACTGTGGTTGGTTTGACAGTGCCAAGTGCCTCCTGCAAACTGACATCAGGAACCTGGCCTGGTGACTTTTGTTTCTCTGGGGAAAGGCCATGGTTCAAGTCCAGGGCCGGGTGGCCCGGATTGACCGGCTGTCTGTTGAAATTCCGCACGGATCAGGATGCCTCCCAGACCAAAGGTACCACCACAGGCGCCTGCGGCTGGTTTAACAGTGCCAAGTGCCTCCTGCAAACTGACATCAGGAACGTGGCCTGGTGACTTTGTTTCTCTGGGGCAAGGCCATCGTTCCACTTCTGAGCCCCGTAGCCCGGAGTGGCTAGATGCCTGCTGAAATTCTGCACGGATCAGGATATCTCTCAGATGCAAGGCGCCCCCACAGGCACCTGTGGCTGGTTTGACAGTGCCAAGTGCCTCCTGCAAACTGACATCAGGAACCTGGCCTGGTGACTTTTGTTTCTCTGGGGAAACGCCATGATTCATGTCCAGTGCCCGGTGGCATGGAGTGGCCGGCTGCCTGCTGAAATTCCGAACAGATCAGGATGTCTCCCAGATGCAAGGGGCCCCCACAGGCAACTGTGGTTGGTTTGACAGTGCCAAGCGCCTTCTGCAAACTGACATCAGGAACCTGGCATGGTGACTTTTGTTTCCCAGGGGAAAGGCTATGGCTCGTGTCCTGGGCCTGGTGGCCCGGAGTGGCCGGCTGCCTGCTGAAATTCCGAACGGATCAGGATGTCTCCCAGATGCAAGGGGCCCCCACAGGCAACTGTGGTTGGTTTGACAGTGCCAAGTGCCTCCTGCAAACTGACATCAGGAACCTGGCCTGGTGACTTTTGTTTCTCTGGGGAAAGGCCATGGTTCAAGTCCAGGGCCGGGTGGCCCGGATTGACCGGCTGTCTGTTGAAATTCCGCACGGATCAGGATGCCTCCCAGACCAAAGGTACCACCACAGGCGCCAGCGGCTGGTTTAACAGTGCCAAGTGCCTCCTGCAAACTGACATCAGGAACCTGGCCTGGTGCCTTTTGCTTCTCAGGGGAAATGCCATGGTATGTGTTCAGGGCCTAGTGGCAAGTAGTGGCCGGTCGCCTGATGAAATTCCTCACGATTTAGGATACCTCCGAGATGCAAGGTGCCCCCACAGGCAACAGTGGCTGGTTTAACAGTGCCAAGTGCCTCCTGCAAACTGACATCAGGAACCTGGCCTGGTGACTTTTGTTTCTCTGGGGAAACGCCATGATTCATGTCCAGTGCCCGGTGGCCCGGAGTGGCTGGCTGCCTGCTGAAATTCCGAACGGATCAGGATGCCTCCCAGATGCAAGGGGCCCCCACAGGCAACTGTGGTTGGTTTGACAGTGCCAAGCGCCTTCTGCAAACTGACATCAGGAACCTGGCATGGTGACTTTTGTTTCTCTGGGGAAAGGCTATGGCTCGTGTCCTGGGCCCGTTGGCCCGGAGTGGCCGGCTGCCTGCTGAAATTCCGAACGGATCAGGATACCACCCAGATGCAAGGGGCCCCCACAGGCACCTGTGGCTGGTTTGACAGTGCCAAGTGCCTCCTGCAAACTGACATCAGGAACCTGGCATGGTGACTTTTGTTTCTCTGGGGAATGGCCATGGTTCCTGTACAGGGCCCGGTGGCCTGGAGAGGCCGGCTGCCTGCTGAAATTCCGAACGGATGAGGATACCAGAAGGATGCAAGATGCCCCCACAGGCAACTGTGGCTGGTTTGACAGTGCCAAGTGCCTCCTGCAAACTGACATCAGGAACCTGGCCTGGTGACTTTTGTTTCTCTGGGGAAAGGCCATGGTTCCTGTGCAGGGCTTGGTGGCGAGTAGTGGCCGGCCGCCAGCTGAAATTCCTCACGGTTGAGGATACCTCCCAGATGAACGGAATCCGCACAGGCAACTGTGGCTGGTTTGACAGTGCCAAGTGCCTCCTGCAAACTGACATCAGCAACCTGGCCGGGGGAGCTTTGTTTCTCTGGGGAAAGGCCATCGTTCGTGTCCAGTGCACGGCGGCCTGGAGTGGCCGGCTGCCTGTTGAAATTCCTCACGGTTGAGGATAGCTCCCAGATGCAAGCTGCCCCCACAGGCAACTGTTGGTAGTTTGACAGTGCCAAGTGCCTCCTGCAAACTGACATCAGTGACCTGGCCTGGTGACTTTTGTTTCCCAGGGGAAAGGCTATGGCTCGTGTCCTGGGCCCGTTGGCCCGGAGTGGCCGGCTGCCTGCTGAAATTCCGAACGGATCAGGATACCTCCCAGATGCAAGGGGCCCCCACAGGCACCTGTGGCTGGTTTGACAGTGCCAAGCGCCTCCTGCAAACTGACATCAGGAACCTGGCCTGCTGACTTTTGTTTCTCTGGGGAAACGCCATGATTCATGTCCAGTGCCCGGTGGCATGGAGTGGCCGGCTGCCTGCTGAAATTCCGAACAGATCAGGATGTCTCCCAGATGCAAGGGGCCCCCACAGGCAACTGTGGTTGGTTTGACAGTGCCAAGCGCCTTCTGCAAACTGACATCAGGAACCTGGCATGGTGACTTTTGTTTCCCAGGGGAAAGGCTATGGCTCGTGTCCTGGGCCCGGTGGCCCGGAGTGGCCGGCTGCCTGCTGAAATTCCGAACGGATCAGGATACCTCCCAGATGCAAGGGGCCCCCACAGGCACCTGTGGCTGGTTTGACAGTGCCAAGTGCCTCCTGCAAACTGACATCAGGAACCTGGCCTGGTGACTTTGTTTCTCTGGGGCAAGGCCATCGTTCCACTTCTGAGCCCCGTAGCACGGAGTGGCTAGATGCCTGCTGAAATTCTGCACGGATCAGGATATCTCTCAGATGCAAGGCGCCCCCACAGGCACCTGTGGCTGGTTTGACAGTGCCAAGTGCCTCCTGCAAACTGACATCAGGAACCTGGCCTGCTGACTTTTGTTTCTCTGGGGAAACGCCATGATTCATGTCCAGTGCCCGGTGGCATGGAGTGGCCGGCTGCCTGCTGAAATTCCGAACAGATCAGGATGTCTCCCAGATGCAAGGGGCCCCCACAGGCAACTGTGGTTGGTTTGACAGTGCCAAGTGCCTCCTGCAAACTGACATCAGGAACCTGGCATGGTGACTTTTGTTTCCCAGGGGAAAGGCTATGGCTCGTGTCCTGGGCCCAGTGGCCCGGAGTGGCCGGCTGCCTGCTGAAATTCCGAACGGATCAGGATACCTCCCAGATGCAAGGGGCCCCCACAGGCAACTGTGGCTGGTTTGACAGTGCCAAGTGCCTCCTGCAAACTGACATCAGGAACCTGGCCTGGTGACTTTTGTTTCTCTGGGGAAAGGCCATGGTTCAAGTCCAGGGCCGGGTGGCCCGGATTGACCGGCTGTCTGTTGAAATTCCGCACGGATCAGGATGCCTCCCAGACCAAAGGTACCACCACAGGCGCCTGCGGCTGGTTTAACAGTGCCAAGTGCCTCCTGCAAACTGACATCAGGAACGTGGCCTGGTGACTTTGTTTCTCTGGGGCAAGGCCATCGTTCCACTTCTGAGCCCCGTAGCCCGGAGTGGCTAGATGCCTGCTGAAATTCTGCACGGATCAGGATATCTCTCAGATGCAAGGCGCCCCCACAGGCACCTGTGGCTGGTTTGACAGTGCCAAGTGCCTCCTGCAAACTGACATCAGGAACCTGGCCTGCTGACTTTTGTTTCTCTGGGGAAACGCCATGATTCATGTCCAGTGCCCGGTGGCATGGAGTGGCCGGCTGCCTGCTGAAATTCCGAACAGATCAGGATGTCTCCCAGATGCAAGGGGCCCCCACAGGCAGCTGTGGTTGGTTTGACAGTGCCAAGCGCCTTCTGCAAACTGACATCAGGAACCTGGCATGGTGACTTTTGTTTCCCAGGGGAAAGGCTATGGCTCGTGTCCTGGGCCCGGTGGCCCGGAGTGGCCGGCTGCCTGCTGAAATTCCGAACGGATCAGGATACCTCCCAGATGCAAGGGGCCCCCACAGGCAACTGTGGTTGGTTTGACAGTGCCAAGTGCCTCCTGCAAACTGACATCAGGAACCTGGCATGGTGACTTTTGTTTCCCAGGGGAAAGGCTATGGCTCGTGTCCTGGGCCCGGTGGCCCGGAGTGGCCGGCTGCCTGCTGAAATTCCGAACGGATCAGGATACCTCCCAGATGCAAGGGGCCCCCACAGGCACCAGTGGCTGGTTTGACAGTGCCAAGTGCCTCCTGCAAACTGACATCAGAAACGTGGCCTGGTGACTTTGTTTCTCTGGGGCAAGGCCATCGTTCCACTTCTGAGCCCCGTAGCCCGGAGTGGCTAGATGCCTGCTGAAATTCTGCACGGATCAGGATATCTCTCAGATGCAAGGCGGCCCCACAGGCACCTGTGGCTGGTTTGACAGTGCCAAGTGCCTCCTGCAAACTGACATCAGGAACCTGGCCTGCTGACTTTTGTTTCTCTGGGGAAACGCCATGATTCATGTCCAGTGCCCGGTGGCATGGAGTGGCCGGCTGCCTGCTGAAATTCCGAACAGATCAGGATGTCTCCCAGATGCAAGGGGCCCCCACAGGCAACTGTGGTTGGTTTGACAGTGCCAAGCGCCTTCTGCAAACTGACATCAGGAACCTGGCATGGTGACTTTTGTTTCCCAGGGGAAAGGCTATGGCTCGTGTCCTGGGCCTGGTGGCCCGGAGTGGCCGGCTGCCTGCTGAAATTCCGAACGGATCAGGATACCTCCCAGATGCAAGGGGCCCCCACAGGCAACTGTGGTTGGTTTGACAGTGCCAAGTGCCTCCTGCAAACTGACATCAGGAACCTGGCCTGGTGACTTTTGTTTCTCTGGGGAAAGGCCATGGTTCAAGTCCAGGGCCGGGTGGCCCGGATTGACCGGCTGTCTGTTGAAATTCCGCACGGATCAGGATGCCTCCCAGACCAAAGGTACCACCACAGGCGCCTGCGGCTGGTTTAACAGTGCCAAGTGCCTCCTGCAAACTGACATCAGGAACGTGGCCTGGTGACTTTGTTTCTCTGGGGCAAGGCCATCGTTCCACTTCTGAGCCCCATAGCCCGGAGTGGCTAGATGCCTGCTGAAATTCTGCACGGATCAGGATATCTCTCAGATGCAAGGCGCCCCCACAGGCACCTGTGGCTGGTTTGACAGTGCCAAGTGCCTCCTGCAAACTGACATCAGGAACCTGGCCTGGTGACTTTTGTTTCTCTGGGGAAACGCCATGATTCATGTCCAGTGCCCGGTGGCATGGAGTGGCCGGCTGCCTGCTGAAATTCCGAACAGATCAGGATGTCTCCCAGATGCAAGGGGCCCCCACAGGCAACTGTGGTTGGTTTGACAGTGCCAAGCGCCTTCTGCAAACTGACATCAGGAACCTGGCATGGTGACTTTTGTTTCCCAGGGGAAAGGCTATGGCTCGTGTCCTGGGCCTGGTGGCCCGGAGTGGCCGGCTGCCTGCTGAAATTCCGAACGGATCAGGATGTCTCCCAGATGCAAGGGGCCCCCACAGGCAACTGTGGTTGGTTTGACAGTGCCAAGTGCCTCCTGCAAACTGACATCAGGAACCTGGCCTGGTGACTTTTGTTTCTCTGGGGAAAGGCCATGGTTCAAGTCCAGGGCCGGGTGGCCCGGATTGACCGGCTGTCTGTTGAAATTCCGCACGGATCAGGATGCCTCCCAGACCAAAGGTACCACCACAGGCGCCAGCGGCTGGTTTAACAGTGCCAAGTGCCTCCTGCAAACTGACATCAGGAACCTGGCCTGGTGCCTTTTGCTTCTCAGGGGAAATGCCATGGTATGTGTTCAGGGCCTAGTGGCAAGTAGTGGCCGGTCGCCTGATGAAATTCCTCACGATTTAGGATACCTCCGAGATGCAAGGTGCCCCCACAGGCAACAGTGGCTGGTTTAACAGTGCCAAGTGCCTCCTGCAAACTGACATCAGGAACCTGGCCTGGTGACTTTTGTTTCTCTGGGGAAACGCCATGATTCATGTCCAGTGCCCGGTGGCCCGGAGTGGCTGGCTGCCTGCTGAAATTCCGAACGGATCAGGATGCCTCCCAGATGCAAGGGGCCCCCACAGGCAACTGTGGTTGGTTTGACAGTGCCAAGCGCCTTCTGCAAACTGACATCAGGAACCTGGCATGGTGACTTTTGTTTCTCTGGGGAAAGGCTATGGCTCGTGTCCTGGGCCCGTTGGCCCGGAGTGGCCGGCTGCCTGCTGAAATTCCGAACGGATCAGGATACCACCCAGATGCAAGGGGCCCCCACAGGCACCTGTGGCTGGTTTGACAGTGCCAAGTGCCTCCTGCAAACTGACATCAGGAACCTGGCCTGGTGACTTTTGTTTCTCTGGGGAATGGCCATGGTTCCTGTACAGGGCCCGGTGGCCTGGAGAGGCCGGCTGCCTGCTGAAATTCCGAACGGATGAGGATACCAGAAGGATGCAAGATGCCCCCACAGGCAACTGTGGCTGGTTTGACAGTGCCAAGTGCCTCCTGCAAACTGACATCAGGAACCTGGCCTGGTGACTTTTGTTTCTCTGGGGAAAGGCCATGGTTCCTGTGCAGGGCTTGGTGGCGAGTAGTGGCCGGCCGCCAGCTGAAATTCCTCACGGTTGAGGATACCTCCCAGATGAACGGAATCCGCACAGGCAACTGTGGCTGGTTTGACAGTGCCAAGTGCCTCCTGCAAACTGACATCAGCAACCTGGCCGGGGGAGCTGTGTTTCTCTGGGGAAAGGCCATCGTTCGTGTCCAGTGCACGGCGGCCTGGAGTGGCCGGCTGCCTGTTGAAATTCCTCACGGTTGAGGATAGCTCCCAGATGCAAGCTGCCCCCACAGGCAACTGTTGGTAGTTTGACAGTGCCAAGTGCCTCCTGCAAACTGACATCAGTGACCTGGCCTGGTGACTTTTGTTTCCCAGGGGAAAGGCTATGGCTCGTGTCCTGGGCCCGTTGGCCCGGAGTGGCCGGCTGCCTGCTGAAATTCCGAACGGATCAGGATACCTCCCAGATGCAAGGGGCCCCCACAGGCACCTGTGGCTGGTTTGACAGTGCCAAGCGCCTCCTGCAAACTGACATCAGGAACCTGGCCTGCTGACTTTTGTTTCTCTGGGGAAACGCCATGATTCATGTCCAGTGCCCGGTGGCATGGAGTGGCCGGCTGCCTGCTGAAATTCCGAACAGATCAGGATGTCTCCCAGATGCAAGGGGCCCCCACAGGCAACTGTGGTTGGTTTGACAGTGCCAAGCGCCTTCTGCAAACTGACATCAGGAACCTGGCATGGTGACTTTTGTTTCCCAGGGGAAAGGCTATGGCTCGTGTCCTGGGCCCGGTGGCCCGGAGTGGCCGGCTGCCTGCTGAAATTCCGAACGGATCAGGATACCTCCCAGATGCAAGGGGCCCCCACAGGCACCTGTGGCTGGTTTGACAGTGCCAAGTGCCTCCTGCAAACTGACATCAGGAACCTGGCCTGGTGACTTTGTTTCTCTGGGGCAAGGCCATCGTTCCACTTCTGAGCCCCGTAGCACGGAGTGGCTAGATGCCTGCTGAAATTCTGCACGGATCAGGATATCTCTCAGATGCAAGGCGCCCCCACAGGCACCTGTGGCTGGTTTGACAGTGCCAAGTGCCTCCTGCAAACTGACATCAGGAACCTGGCCTGCTGACTTTTGTTTCTCTGGGGAAACGCCATGATTCATGTCCAGTGCCCGGTGGCATGGAGTGGCCGGCTGCCTGCTGAAATTCCGAACAGATCAGGATGTCTCCCAGATGCAAGGGGCCCCCACAGGCAACTGTGGTTGGTTTGACAGTGCCAAGTGCCTCCTGCAAACTGACATCAGGAACCTGGCATGGTGACTTTTGTTTCCCAGGGGAAAGGCTATGGCTCGTGTCCTGGGCCCGGTGGCCCGGAGTGGCCGGCTGCCTGCTGAAATTCCGAACGGATCAGGATACCTCCCAGATGCAAGGGGCCCCCACAGGCAACTGTGGCTGGTTTGACAGTGCCAAGTGCCTCCTGCAAACTGACATCAGGAACCTGGCCTGGTGACTTTTGTTTCTCTGGGGAAAGGCCATGGTTCAAGTCCAGGGCCGGGTGGCCCGGATTGACCGGCTGTCTGTTGAAATTCCGCACGGATCAGGATGCCTCCCAGACCAAAGGTACCACCACAGGCGCCTGCGGCTGGTTTAACAGTGCCAAGTGCCTCCTGCAAACTGACATCAGGAACGTGGCCTGGTGACTTTGTTTCTCTGGGGCAAGGCCATCGTTCCACTTCTGAGCCCCGTAGCCCGGAGTGGCTAGATGCCTGCTGAAATTCTGCACGGATCAGGATATCTCTCAGATGCAAGGCGCCCCCACAGGCACCTGTGGCTGGTTTGACAGTGCCAAGTGCCTCCTGCAAACTGACATCAGGAACCTGGCCTGCTGACTTTTGTTTCTCTGGGGAAACGCCATGATTCATGTCCAGTGCCCGGTGGCATGGAGTGGCCGGCTGCCTGCTGAAATTCCGAACAGATCAGGATGTCTCCCAGATGCAAGGGGCCCCCACAGGCAGCTGTGGTTGGTTTGACAGTGCCAAGCGCCTTCTGCAAACTGACATCAGGAACCTGGCATGGTGACTTTTGTTTCCCAGGGGAAAGGCTATGGCTCGTGTCCTGGGCCCGGTGGCCCGGAGTGGCCGGCTGCCTGCTGAAATTCCGAACGGATCAGGATACCTCCCAGATGCAAGGGGTCCCCACAGGCAACTGTGGTTGGTTTGACAGTGCCAAGTGCCTCCTGCAAACTGACATCAGGAACCTGGCATGGTGACTTTTGTTTCCCAGGGGAAAGGCTATGGCTCGTGTCCTGGGCCCGGTGGCCCGGAGTGGCCGGCTGCCTGCTGAAATTCCGAACGGATCAGGATACCTCCCAGATGCAAGGGGCCCCCACAGGCACCAGTGGCTGGTTTGACAGTGCCAAGTGCCTCCTGCAAACTGACATCAGAAACGTGGCCTGGTGACTTTGTTTCTCTGGGGCAAGGCCATCGTTCCACTTCTGAGCCCCGTAGCCCGGAGTGGCTAGATGCCTGCTGAAATTCTGCACGGATCAGGATATCTCTCAGATGAAAGGCGGCCCCACAGGCACCTGTGGCTGGTTTGACAGTGCCAAGTGCCTCCTGCAAACTGACATCAGGAACCTGGCCTGCTGACTTTTGTTTCTCTGGGGAAACGCCATGATTCATGTCCAGTGCCCGGTGGCATGGAGTGGCCGGCTGCCTGCTGAAATTCCGAACAGATCAGGATGTCTCCCAGATGCAAGGGGCCCCCACAGGCAACTGTGGTTGGTTTGACAGTGCCAAGCGCCTTCTGCAAACTGACATCAGGAACCTGGCATGGTGACTTTTGTTTCCCAGGGGAAAGGCTATGGCTCGTGTCCTGGGCCTGGTGGCCCGGAGTGGCCGGCTGCCTGCTGAAATTCCGAACGGATCAGGATACCTCCCAGATGCAAGGGGCCCCCACAGGCAACTGTGGTTGGTTTGACAGTGCCAAGTGCCTCCTGCAAACTGACATCAGGAACCTGGCCTGGTGACTTTTGTTTCTCTGGGGAAAGGCCATGGTTCAAGTCCAGGGCCGGGTGGCCCGGATTGACCGGCTGTCTGTTGAAATTCCGCACGGATCAGGATGCCTCCCAGACCAAAGGTACCACCACAGGCGCCTGCGGCTGGTTTAACAGTGCCAAGTGCCTCCTGCAAACTGACATCAGGAACGTGGCCTGGTGACTTTGTTTCTCTGGGGCAAGGCCATCGTTCCACTTCTGAGCCCCATAGCCCGGAGTGGCTAGATGCCTGCTGAAATTCTGCACGGATCAGGATATCTCTCAGATGCAAGGCGCCCCCACAGGCACCTGTGGCTGGTTTGACAGTGCCAAGTGCCTCCTGCAAACTGACATCAGGAACCTGGCCTGGTGACTTTTGTTTCTCTGGGGAAACGCCATGATTCATGTCCAGTGCCCGGTGGCATGGAGTGGCCGGCTGCCTGCTGAAATTCCGAACAGATCAGGATGTCTCCCAGATGCAAGGGGCCCCCACAGGCAACTGTGGTTGGTTTGACAGTGCCAAGCGCCTTCTGCAAACTGACATCAGGAACCTGGCATGGTGACTTTTGTTTCCCAGGGGAAAGGCTATGGCTCGTGTCCTGGGCCTGGTGGCCCGGAGTGGCCGGCTGCCTGCTGAAATTCCGAACGGATCAGGATACCTCCCAGATGCAAGGGGCCCCCACAGGCAACTGTGGTTGGTTTGACAGTGCCAAGTGCCTCCTGCAAACTGACATCAGGAACCTGGCCTGGTGACTTTTGTTTCTCTGGGGAAAGGCCATGGTTCAAGTCCAGGGCCGGGTGGCCCGGATTGACCGGCTGTCTGTTGAAATTCCGCACGGATCAGGATGCCTCCCAGACCAAAGGTACCACCACAGGCGCCAGCGGCTGGTTTAACAGTGCCAAGTGCCTCCTGCAAACTGACATCAGGAACCTGGCCTGGTGCCTTTTGCTTCTCAGGGGAAATGCCATGGTATGTGTTCAGGGCCTAGTGGCAAGTAGTGGCCGGTCGCCTGATGAAATTCCTCACGATTTAGGATACCTCCGAGATGCAAGGTGCCCCCACAGGCAACAGTGGCTGGTTTAACAGTGCCAAGTGCCTCCTGCAAACTGACATCAGGAACCTGGCCTGCTGACTTTTGTTTCTCTGGGGAAACGCCATGATTCATGTCCAGTGCCCGGTGGCCCGGAGTGGCTGGCTGCCTGCTGAAATTCCGAACGGATCAGGATGCCTCCCAGATGCAAGGGGCCCCCACAGGCAACTGTGGTTGGTTTGACAGTGCCAAGCGCCTTCTGCAAACTGACATCAGGAACCTGGCATGGTGACTTTTGTTTCTCTGGGGAAAGGCTATGGCTCGTGTCCTGGGCCCGTTGGCCCGGAGTGGCCGGCTGCCTGCTGAAATTCCGAACGGATCAGGATACCACCCAGATGCAAGGGGCCCCCACAGGCACCTGTGGCTGGTTTGACAGTGCCAAGTGCCTCCTGCAAACTGACATCAGGAACCTGGCCTGGTGACTTTTGTTTCTCTGGGGAATGGCCATGGTTCCTGTACAGGGCCCGGTGGCCTGGAGAGGCCGGCTGCCTGCTGAAATTCCGAACGGATGAGGATACCACAAGGATGCAAGATGCCCCCACAGGCAACTGTGGCTGGTTTGACAGTGCCAAGTGCCTCCTGCAAACTGACATCAGGAACCTGGCCTGGTGACTTTTGTTTCTCTGGGGAAAGGCCATGGTTCCTGTGCAGGGCTTGGTGGCGAGTAGTGGCCGGCCGCCAGCTGAAATTCCTCACGGTTGAGGATACCTCCCAGATGAACGGAATCCGCACAGGCAACTGTGGCTGGTTTGACAGTGCCAAGTGCCTCCTGCAAACTGACATCAGCAACCTGGCCGGGGGAGCTTTGTTTCTCTGGGGAAAGGCCATCGTTCGTGTCCAGTGCACGGCGGCCTGGAGTGGCCGGCTGCCTGTTGAAATTCCTCAAGGTTGAGGATAGCTCCCAGATGCAAGCTGCCCCCACAGGCAACTGTTGGTAGTTTGACAGTGCCAAGTGCCTCCTGCAAACTGACATCAGTGACCTGGCCTGGTGACTTTTGTTTCCCAGGGGAAAGGCTATGGCTCGTGTCCTGGGCCCGTTGGCCCGGAGTGGCCGGCTGCCTGCGGAAATTCCGAACGGATCAGGATACCTCCCAGATGCAAGGGGCCCCCACAGGCACCTGTGGCTGGTTTGACAGTGCCAAGCGCCTCCTGCAAACTGACATCAGGAACCTGGCCTGGTGACTTTTGTTTCTCTGGGGAAACGCCATGATTCATGTCCAGTGCCCGGTGGCATGGAGTGGCCGGCTGCCTGCTGAAATTCCGAACAGATCAGGATGTCTCCCAGATGCAAGGGGCCCCCACAGGCAACTGTGGTTGGTTTGACAGTGCCAAGCGCCTTCTGCAAACTGACATCAGGAACCTGGCATGGTGACTTTTGTTTCCCAGGGGAAAGGCTATGGCTCGTGTCCTGGGCCCGGTGGCCCGGAGTGGCCGGCTGCCTGCTGAAATTCCGAACGGATCAGGATACCTCCCAGATGCAAGGGGCCCCCACAGGCACCTGTGGCTGGTTTGACAGTGCCAAGTGCCTCTTGCAAACTGACATCAGGAACCTGGCCTGGTGACTTTGTTTCTCTGGGGCAAGGCCATCGTTCCACTTCTGAGCCCCGTAGCACGGAGTGGCTAGATGCCTGCTGAAATTCTGCACGGATCAGGATATCTCTCAGATGCAAGGCGCCCCCACAGGCACCTGTGGCTGGTTTGACAGTGCCAAGTGCCTCCTGCAAACTGACATCAGGAACCTGGCCTGCTGACTTTTGTTTCTCTGGGGAAACGCCATGATTCATGTCCAGTGCCCGGTGGCATGGAGTGGCCGGCTGCCTGCTGAAATTCCGAACAGATCAGGATGTCTCCCAGATGCAAGGGGCCCCCACAGGCAACTGTGGTTGGTTTGACAGTGCCAAGTGCCTCCTGCAAACTGACATCAGGAACCTGGCCTGGTGACTTTTGTTTCTCTGGGGAAAGGCCATAGATCGTGTACAGTGCCCGGTGGCCAGGAGTGGCCGGCTGCCTGCTGAAATTCCTCACGGTTGAGGATACCTCCCAGATGAAAGGAGCCCGCCCAGGCAACTGTGGCTGGTTTGACAGTGCCAAGTGCCTCCTGCAAAATGACATCAGCAACCTGGCCGGGGGAGTTTTGTTTCTCTGGGGAAAGGCCATCGTTCGTGTCCAGTGCACGGCGGCCTGGAGTGGCCGGCTGCCTGCTGAAATTCCGAACGGATCAGGATACCTCCCAGATGCAAGGTGCCCCCACAGGCAAATGTTGGTAGTTTGACAGTGCCAAGTGCCTCCTGCAAACTGACATCAGTGACCTGGCCTGGTGACTTTTCTTTCTCTGGGGAAAGGCCATGGTTCATGTGCAGTGCCCGGTGGCTAGTAGCGGCCGGCTGCCTGCTGAAATTCCGCACAGATGAGGATACCACCTAGAAGCAAATGCCCCCACAGGCACCAGTGGCTGGTTTAACAGTGCCAAGTGCCTCCTGCAAACTGACATCAGGAACCTGGCCTGCTGACTTTTGTTTCTCTGGGGAAACGCCATGATTCATGTCCAGTGCCCGGTGGCATGGAGTGGCCGGCTGCCTGCTGAAATTCCGAACGGATCAGGATGCCTCCCAGATGCAAGGGGCCCGCAAAGGCAACTGTGGTTGGTTTGACAGTGCCAAGTGCCTCCTGCAAACTGACATCAGGAACCTGGCCTGGTGACTTTTGTTTCTCAGGGGAAAGGCCATCGTTTTTATCCAGGGCACGGTGGACCGGAGTGGCCGGATGCCTGCGGAAATTCCGAACGGATCAGTATACCGCCTAGATGCAAGGTGCCCGCACAGGCAACTGTGGCTGGTTTGACAGTGCCAAGTGCCTCCTGCAAACTGACATCAGGAACCTGGCCTGGTGACTTTTGTTTCTCTGGGGAAAGGCCATCGTTCGTGTCCAGTGCCCGGTGGCCAGGAGTGGCCGGCTGCCTGCTGAAATTCCGCACGGATGAGGTTACCACAAGGATGCAAGATGCCCCCACAGGCAACTGTGGCTGGTTTGACAGTGCCAAGTGCCTCCTGCAAACTGACATCAGGAACCTGGCCTGGTGACTTTTGTTTCTCTGGGGAAAGGCCATGGTTCCTGTGCAGGGCTTGGTGGCGAGTAGTGGCCGGCCGCCAGCTGAAATTCCTCACGGTTGAGGATACCTCCCAGATGAAAGGAGCCCGCACAAGCAACTGTGGCTGGTTTGACAGTGCCAAGTGCCTCCTGCAAACTGACATCAGGAACCTGGCCGGGGGAGTTTTGTTTCTCTGGGGAAAGGCCATCGTTCGTGTCCAGTGCACGGCGGCCTGGAGTGGCCGGCTGCCTGCTGAAATTCCGCACAGATGAGGATACCAGCTAGAAGCAAATGCCCCCACAGGCACCAGTGGCTGGTTTAACAGTGCCAAGTGCCTCCTGCAAACTGACATCAGGAACCTGGCCTGCTGACTTTTGTTTCTCTGGGGAAACGCCATGATTCATGTCCAGTGCCCGGTGGCATGGAGTGGCCGGCTGCCTGCTGAAATTCCGAACGGATCAGGATGCCTCCCAGATGCAAGGGGCCCGCACAGGCAACTGTGGTTGGTTTGACAGTGCCAAGTGCCTCCTGCAAACTGACATCAGCAACCTGGCCTGGTGACTTTTGTTTCTCAGGGGAAAGGCCATCGTTTTTATCCAGGGCACGGTGGACCGGAGTGGCCGGATGCCTGCGGAAATTCCGAACGGATCAGTATACCGCCTAGATGCAAGGTGCCCGCACAGGCAACTGTGGCTGGTTTGACAGTGCCAAGTGCCTCCTGCAAACTGACATCAGGAACCTGGCCTGGTGACTTTTGTTTCTCTGGGGAAAGGCCATCGTTCGTGTCCAGTGCCCGGTGGCCTGGAGTGGCCGGCTGCCTGCTGAAATTCCGCACGGATGAGGATACATCCAAGATGCAAGGGGCCCCCACAGGCACCTGTGGCTGGTTTGACAGTGCCAAGTGCCTCCTGCAAACTGACATCAGGAACCTGGCCTGGTGACTTTGTTTCTCTGGGGCAAGGCCATCGTTCCACTTCTGAGCCCCGTAGCCCGTAGTGCCTAGATGCCTGCTGAAATTCTGCACGGATCAGGATATCTCTCAGATGCAAGGCGCCCCCACAGGCACCTGTGGCTGGTTTGACAGTGCCAAGTGCCTCCTGCAAACTGACATCAGGAACCTGGCCTGCTGACTTTTGTTTCTCTGGGGAAACGCCATGATTCATGTCCAGTGCCCGGTGGCATGGAGTGGCTGGCTGCCTGCTGAAATTACGAACGGATCAGGATACGTCCCAGATGCAGGGGGCCCCCACAGGCACCTGTGGGTGGTTTGATAGTGCCAAGTGCCTCCTGAAAACTGACATCAGGAACCTGGCCTGTGACTTTTGTTTCTCTGGGGAAAGGCCATGGTTCAAGTCCAGGGCCGGGTGGCCCGGATTGACCTGCTGTCTGTTGAAATTCCGCACGGATCAGGATGCCTCCCTGACCAAAGGTACCACCACAGGCGCCTGTGGCTGGTTTGACAGTGCCAAGTGCCTCCTGCAAACTGACATCAGGAACCTGACCTGGTGACTTTTGTTTCTCTGGGGAATGGCCATGTTTCGTGTCAAGTGCCCCGTGGCCTGGAGTGGCTGGCTGCCTGCTGAAATTCCGCACGGATCAGGATACCACAAGGATGCAAGATGCCCCCACAGGCACCTGTGGTTGGTTTGACAGTGCCAAGTGCCTCCTGCAAACTGACATCAGGAACCTGGCCTGGTGACTTTTGTTTCTCAGGGGAAAGGCCATCGTTGTTATCCAGGGCACGGTGGACCGGAGTGGCCGGATGCCTGCGGAACTTCCGAACGGATCAGTATACCGCCTAGATGCAAGGTGCCCGCACAGGCAACTGTGGCTGGTTTGACAGTGCCAAGTGCCTCCTGCAAACTGACATCAGGAACCTGGCCTGGTGACTTTTGTTTCTCTGGGGAAAGGCCATCATTCGTGTCCAGTGCCCGGTGGCCTGGAGTGGCCGGCTGCCTGCTGAAATTCCGCACGGATGAGGATACCAGAAGGATGCAAGATGCCCCCACAGGCAACTGTGGCTGGTTTGACAGTGCCAAGTGCCTCCTGCAAACTGACATCAGGAACCTGGCCTGGTGACTTTTGTTTCTCTGGGGAAAGGCCATGGTTCCTGTGCAGGGCTTGGTGGCGAGTAGTGGCCGGCCGCCAGCTGAAATTCCTCACGGTTGAGGATACCTCCCAGATGAAAGGAGCCCGCACAGGCAACTGTGGCTGGTTTGACAGTGCCAAGTGCCTCCTGCAAACTGACATCAGCAACCTGGCCGGGGGAGTTTTGTTTCTCTGGGGAAAGGCCATCGTTCGTGTCCAGTGCACGGCGGCCTGGAGTGGCCGGCTGCCTGCTGAAATTCCTCACGGTTGAGGATAGCTCCCAGATGCAAGGTGCCCCCACAGGCAACTGTTGGTAGTTTGACAGTGCCAAGTGCCTCCTGCAAACTGACATCAGTGACCTGGCCTGGTGACTTTTGTTTCTCTGGGGAAAGGCCATGGTTCATGTCCAGTGCCCGGTGGCCTGGAGTGGCCGGCTGCCTGCTGAAATTCCGCACAGATGAGGATACCACCTAGAAGCAAATTCCCCCACAGGCACCAGTGGCTGGTTTAACAGTGCCAAGTGCCTCCTGCAAACTGACATCAGGAACCTGGCCTGCTGTCTTTCGTTTCTCTGGGGAAACGCCGTGATTCATGTCCAGTGCCCGGTGGCATGGAGTGGCCGGCTGCCTACTGAAATTCCGAACGGATCAGGATACCTCCCAGATGCAAGGGGCCCCCACAGGCACCTGTGGCTGGTTTGACAGTGCCAAGTGCCTCCTGCAAACTGACATCAGGAACCTGGCCTGGTGACTTTTGTTTCTCTGGGGAAAGGCCATGGTTCAAGTCCAGGGCCGGGTGGCCCGGATTGGCTGGCTGTCTGTTGAAATTCCGCACGGATCAGGATGCCTCCCAGACCAAAGGTACCACCACAGGCGCCTGTGGCTGTTTTGACAGTGCCAAGTGCCTCCTGCAAACTGACATCAGGAACCTGGCATGGTGACTTTTGTTTCTCTGGGGAATGGCCATGTTTCGTGTCAAGTGCCCCGTGGCCTGGAGTGGCCAGCTGCCTGCTGAAATTCCGCACGGATGAGGATACCAGAAGGATGCAAGATGCCCCCACAGGCAACTGTGGCTGGTTTGACAGTGCCAAGTGCCTCCTGCAAACTGACATCAGGAACCTGGCCTGGTGACTTTTGTTTCTCTGGGGAAAGGCCATGGTTCCTGTGCAGGGCTTGGTGGCGAGTAGTGGCCGGCCGCCAGCTGAAATTCCTCACGGTTGAGGATACCTCCCAGATGAAAGGAGCCCGCACAGGCAACTGTGGCTGGTTTGACAGTGCCAAGTGCCTCCTGCAAACTGACATCAGCAACCTGGCCGGGGGAGTTTTGTTTCTCTGGGGAAAGGCCATCGTTCGTGTCCAGTGCACGGCGGCCTGGAGTGGCCGGCTGCCTGCTGAAATTCCTCATGGTTGAGGATAGCTCCCAGATGCAAGGTGCCCCCACAGGCAACTGTTGGTAGTTTGACAGTGCCAAGTGCCTCCTGCAAACTGACATCAGTGACCTGGCCTGGTGACTTTTGTTTCTCTGGGGAAAGGCCATGGTTCATGTCCAGTGCCCGGTGGCCTGGAGTGGCCGGCTGCCTGCTGAAATTCCGCACAGATGAGGATACCACCTAGAAGCAAATTCCCCCACAGGCACCAGTGGCTGGTTTAACAGTGCCAAGTGCCTCCTGCAAACTGACATCAGGAACCTGGCCTGCTGTCTTTCGTTTCTCAGGGGAAACGCCATGATTCATGTCCAGTGCCCGGTGGCATGGAGTGGCCGGCTGCCTACTGAAATTCCGAACGGATCAGGATACCTCCCAGATGCAAGGGGCCCCCACAGGCACCTGTGGCTGGTTTGACAGTGCCAAGTTCCTCCTGCAAACTGACATCAGGAACCTGGCCTGGTGACTTTTGTTTCTCTGGGGAAAGGCCATGGTTCAAGTCCAGGGCCTGGTGGCCCGGATTGGCTGGCTGTCTGTTGAAATTCCGCACGGATCAGGATGCCTCCCAGACCAAAGGTACCACCACAGGCGCCTGTGGCTGTTTTGACAGTGCCAAGTGCCTCCTGCAAACTGACATCAGGAACCTGGCATGGTGACTTTTGTTTCTCTGGGGAATGGCCATGTTTCGTGTCAAGTGCCCCGTGGCCTGGAGTGGCCGGCTGCCTGCTGAAATTCCGCACGGATGAGGATACCAGAAGGATGCAAGATGCCCCCACAGGCAACTGTGGCTGGTTTGACAGTGCCAAGTGCCTCCTGCAAACTGACATCAGGAACCTGGCCTGGTGAGTTTTGTTTCTCTGGGGAAAGGCCATGGTTCCTGTGCAGGGCTTGGTGGCGAGTAGTGGCCGGCCGCCAGCTGAAATTCCTCACTGTTGAGGATACCTCCCAGATGAAAGGAGCCCGCACAGGCAACTGTGGCTGGTTTGACAGTGCCAAGTGCCTCCTGCAAACTGACATCAGCAACCTGGCCGGGGGAGTTTTGTTTCTCAGGGGAAAGGCCATCGTTCGTGTCCAGTGCACGGCGGCCCGCAGTGGCCGGCTGCCTGCTGAAATTCCGAACGGATCAGGATACCTCCCAGATGCAAGGGGCCCCCACAGGCACCTGTGGCTGGTTTGACAGTGCCAAGTGCCTCCTGCAAACTGACATCAGGAACCTGGCCTGGTGACTTCTGTTTCTCTGGGGAAAGGCCATAGTTCAAGTCCAGGGCCGGGTGGCCCGGATTGGCCGGCTGTCTGTTGAAATTCCGAACGGATGAGGATGCCTCCCAGACCTAAGGTAACACCACAGGCAACTGTGGCTGGTTTGACAGTGCCAGGTGCCTCCTGCAAACTGACATCAGGAACCTGGCCTGGTGAGTTTTGTTTCTCTGGGGAAAGGTCATGGTTCATGTCCAGGGCACGGTGGACCGGAATGGCTGGATGCCTGCGGAAATTCCGAACGGATCAGTATACAGCCTAGATGCAAGGTGCCCCCACAGGCAACTGTGGCTGGTTTGACAGTGCCAAGTGCCTCCTGCAAACTGACATCAGGAATCTGGCCTGGTGACTTTCGTTTCTCTGGGGAAAGGCCATCGTTCGTGTCCAGTGCCCGGTGGCCTGGAGTGGCCGTCCGCCTGCTGAAATTCCGCACGGATGAGGATACCACAAGGATGCAAGATGCCCCCACAGGCAACTGTGGCTGGTTTGACAGTGCCAAGTGCCTCCTGCAAACTGACATCAGGAACCTGGCCTGCTGAGTTTTGTTTTTCTGGGGAAAGGCCATGGTTCCTGTGCAGGGCTCTGTGGCGAGTAGTGGCAGGGCGCCTGCTGAAAGTCCTCACGGTTGAGGATAGCTCCCAGATGCAAGGTGCCCCCATAGGCAACTGTGGCTGGTTTGACAGTGCCAAGTGCCTCCTGCAAACTGACATCAGGAACCTGGCCTGGTGCCTTTTGCTTCTCAGGGGAAATGCCATGGTTTGTGTCCAGGGCCTAGTGGCCAGTAGTGGCCGGTCGTCTGCTGAAATTCCTCACAATTTAGGATACCTCCGAGATGCAAGGTGCCCCCACAGGCAACAGTGGCTGGTTTAACAGTGCCAAGTGCCTCCTGCAAACTGACATCAGGAACCTGGCCTGGTGACTTTTGTTTCTCTGGGGAAAGGCCATGGTTCATGTCCAGTGCCCGGTGGCCTGGAGTGGCCGGCTGCCTGCTGAAATTCCGCACAGATGAGGATACCACCTAGAAGCAAATTCCCCCACAGGCACCAGTGGCTGGTTTAACAGTGCCAAGTGCCTCCTGCAAACTGACATCAGGAACCTGGCCTGCTGTCTTTCGTTTCTCTGGGGAAACGCCGTGATTCATGTCCAGTGCCCGGTGGCATGGATTGGCCGGCTGCCTACTGAAATTCCGAACGGATCAGGATACCTCCCAGATGCAAGGGGCCCCCACAGGCACCTGTGGCTGGTTTGACAGTGCCAAGTGCCTCCTGCAAACTGACATCAGGAACCTGGCCTGGTGACTTTTGTTTCTCTGGGGAAAGGCCATGGTTCAAGTCCAGGGCCGGGTGGCCCGGATTGGCTGGCTGTCTGTTGAAATTCCGCACGGATCAGGATGCCTCCCAGACCAAAGGTACCACCACAGGCGCCTGTGGCTGTTTTGACAGTGCCAAGTGCCTCCTGCAAACTGACATCAGGAACCTGGCATGGTGACTTTTGTTTCTCTGGGGAATGGCCATGTTTCGTGTCAAGTGCCCCGTGGCCTGGAGTGGCCGGCTGCCTGCTGAAATTCCGCACGGATGAGGATACCAGAAGGATGCAAGATGCCCCCACAGGCAACTGTGGCTGGTTTGACAGTGCCAAGTGCCTCCTGCAAACTGACATCAGGAACCTGGCCTGGTGAGTTTTGTTTCTCTGGGGAAAGGCCATGGTTCCTGTGCAGGGCTTGGTGGCGAGTAGTGGCCGGCCGCCAGCTGAAATTCCTCACGGTTGAGGATACCTCCCAGATGAAAGGAGCCCGCACAGGCAACTGTGGCTGGTTTGACAGTGCCAAGTGCCTCCTGCAAACTGACATCAGGAACCTGGCCGGGGGAGTTTTGTTTCTCTGGGGAAAGGCCATCGTTCGTGTCCAGTGCACGGCGGCCTGGAGTGGCCGGCTGCCTGCTGAAATTCCGCACAGATGAGGATACCAGCTAGAAGCAAATGCCCCCACAGGCACCAGTGGCTGGTTTAACAGTGCCAAGTGCCTCCTGCAAACTGACATCAGGAACCTGGCCTGCTGACTTTTGTTTCTCTGGGGAAACGCCATGATTCATGTCCAGTGCCCGGTGGCATGGAGTGGCCGGCTGCCTGCTGAAATTCCGAACGGATCAGGATGCCTCCCAGATGCAAGGGGCCCGCACAGGCAACTGTGGTTGGTTTGACAGTGCCAAGTGCCTCCTGCAAACTGACATCAGCAACCTGGCCTGGTGACTTTTGTTTCTCAGGGGAAAGGCCATCGTTTTTATCCAGGGCACGGTGGACCGGAGTGGCAGGATGCCTGCGGAAATTCCGAACGGATCAGTATACCGCCTAGATGCAAGGTGCCCGCTCAGGCAACTGTGGCTGGTTTGACAGTGCCAAGTGCCTCCTGCAAACTGACATCAGGAACCTGGCCTGGTGACTTTTGTTTCTCTGGGGAAAGGCCATCGTTCGTGTCCAGTGCCCGGTGGCCTGGAGTGGCCGGCTGCCTGCTGAAATTCCGCACGGATGAGGATACATCCAAGATGCAAGGGGCCCCCACAGGCACCTGTGGCTGGTTTGACAGTGCCAAGTGCCTCCTGCAAACTGACATCAGGAACCTGGCCTGGTGACTTTGTTTCTCTGGGGCAAGGCCATCGTTCCACTTCTGAGCCCCGTAGCCCGTAGTGCCCAGATGCCTGCTGAAATTCTGCACGGATCAGGATATCTCTCAGATGCAAGGCGCCCCCACAGGCACCTGTGGCTGGTTTGACAGTGCCAAGTGCCTCCTGCAAACTGACATCAGGAACCTGGCCTGCTGACTTTTGTTTCTCTGGGGAAACGCCATGATTCATGTCCAGTGCCCGGTGGCATGGAGTGGCTGGCTGCCTGCTGAAATTACGAACGGATCAGGATACGTCCCAGATGCAGGGGGCCCCCACAGGCACCTGTGGGTGGTTTGATAGTGCCAAGTGCCTCCTGAAAACTGACATCAGGAACCTGGCCTGTGACTTTTGTTTCTCTGGGGAAAGGCCATGGTTCAAGTCCAGGGCCGGGTGGCCCGGATTGACCTGCTGTCTGTTGAAATTCCGCACGGATCAGGATGCCTCCCAGACCAAAGGTACCACCACAGGCGCCTGTGGCTGGTTTGACAGTGCCAAGTGCCTCCTGCAAACTGACATCAGGAACCTGACCTGGTGACTTTTGTTTTTCTGGGGAATGGCCATGTTTCGTGTCAAGTGCCCCGTGGCCTGGAGTGGCTGGCTGCCTGCTGAAATTCCGCACGGATCAGGATACCACAAGGATGCAAGATGCCCCCACAGGCACCTGTGGTTGGTTTGACAGTGCCAAGTGCCTCCTGCAAACTGACATCAGGAACCTGGCCTGGTGACTTTTGTTTCTCAGGGGAAAGGCCATCGTTGTTATCCAGGGCACGGTGGACCGGAGTGGCCGGATGCCTGCGGAACTTCCGAACGGATCAGTATACCGCCTAGATGCAAGGTGCCCGCACAGGCAACTGTGGCTGGTTTGACAGTGCCAAGTGCCTCCTGCAAACTGACATCAGGAACCTGGCCTGGTGACTTTTGTTTCTCTGGGGAAAGGCCATCATTCGTGTCCAGTGCCCGGTGGCCTGGAGTGGCCGGCTGCCTGCTGAAATTCCGCACGGATGAGGATACCAGAAGGATGCAAGATGCCCCCACAGGCAACTGTGGCTGGTTTGACAGTGCCAAGTGCCTCCTGCAAACTGACATCAGGAACCTGGCCTGGTGACTTTTGTTTCTCTGGGGAAAGGCCATGGTTCCTGTGCAGGGCTTGGTGGCGAGTAGTGGCCGGCCGCCAGCTGAAATTCCTCACGGTTGAGGATACCTCCCAGATGAAAGGAGCCCGCACAGGCAACTGTGGCTGGTTTGACAGTGCCAAGTGCCTCCTGCAAACTGACATCAGCAACCTGGCCGGGGGAGTTTTGTTTCTCTGGGGAAAGGCCATCGTTCGTGTCCAGTGCACGGCGGCCTGGAGTGGCCGGCTGCCTGCTGAAATTCCTCACGGTTGAGGATAGCTCCCAGATGCAAGGTGCCCCCACAGGCAACTGTTGGTAGTTTGACAGTGCCAAGTGCCTCCTGCAAACTGACATCAGTGACCTGGCCTGGTGACTTTTGTTTCTCTGGGGAAAGGCCATGGTTCATGTCCAGTGCCCGGTGGCCTGGAGTGGCCGGCTGCCTGCTGAAATTCCGCACAGATGAGGATACCACCTAGAAGCAAATTCCCCCACAGGCACCAGTGGCTGGTTTGACAGTGCCAAGTGCCTCCTGCAAACTGACATCAGGAACCTGGCCTGCTGTCTTTCGTTTCTCTGGGGAAACGCCGTGATTCATGTCCAGTGCCCGGTGGCATGGAGTGGCCGGCTGCCTACTGAAATTCCGAACGGATCAGGATACCTCCCAGATGCAAGGGGCCCCCACAGGCACCTGTGGCTGGTTTGACAGTGCCAAGTGCCTCCTGCAAACTGACATCAGGAACCTGGCCTGGTGACTTTTGTTTCTCTGGGGAAAGGCCATGGTTCAAGTCCAGGGCCGGGTGGCCCGGATTGGCTGGCTGTCTGTTGAAATTCCGCACGGATCAGGATGCCTCCCAGACCAAAGGTACCACCACAGGCGCCTGTGGCTGTTTTGACAGTGCCAAGTGCCTCCTGCAAACTGACATCAGGAACCTGGCATGGTGACTTTTGTTTCTCTGGGGAATGGCCATGTTTCGTGTCAAGTGCCCCGTGGCCTGGAGTGGCCGGCTGCCTGCTGAAATTCCGCACGGATGAGGATACCAGAAGGATGCAAGATGCCCCCACAGGCAACTGTGGCTGGTTTGACAGTGCCAAGTGCCTCCTGCAAACTGACATCAGGAACCTGGCCTGGTGACTTTTGTTTCTCTGGGGAAAGGCCATGGTTCCTGTGCAGGGCTTGGTGGCGAGTAGTGGCCGGCCGCCAGCTGAAATTCCTCACGGTTGAGGATACCTCCCAGATGAAAGGAGCCCGCACAGGCAACTGTGGCTGGTTTGACAGTGCCAAGTGCCTCCTGCAAACTGACATCAGCAACCTGGCCGGGGGAGTTTTGTTTCTCTGGGGAAAGGCCATCGTTCGTGTCCAGTGCACGGCGGCCTGGAGTGGCCGGCTGCCTGCTGAAATTCCTCATGGTTGAGGATAGCTCCCAGATGCAAGGTGCCCCCACAGGCAACTGTTGGTAGTTTGACAGTGCCAAGTGCCTCCTGCAAACTGACATCAGTGACCTGGCCTGGTGACTTTTGTTTCTCTGGGGAAAGGCCATGGTTCATGTCCAGTGCCCGGTGGCCTGGAGTGGCCGGCTGCCTGCTGAAATTCCGCACAGATGAGGATACCACCTAGAAGCAAATTCCCCCACAGGCACCAGTGGCTGGTTTAACAGTGCCAAGTGCCTCCTGCAAACTGACATCAGGAACCTGGCCTGCTGTCTTTCGTTTCTCAGGGGAAACGCCATGATTCATGTCCAGTGCCCGGTGGCATGGAGTGGCCGGCTGCCTACTGAAATTCCGAACGGATCAGGATACCTCCCAGATGCAAGGGGCCCCCACAGGCACCTGTGGCTGGTTTGACAGTGCCAAGTTCCTCCTGCAAACTGACATCAGGAACCTGGCCTGGTGACTTTTGTTTCTCTGGGGAAAGGCCATGGTTCAAGTCCAGGGCCTGGTGGCCCGGATTGGCTGGCTGTCTGTTGAAATTCCGCACGGATCAGGATGCCTCCCAGACCAAAGGTACCACCACAGGCGCCTGTGGCTGTTTTGACAGTGCCAAGTGCCTCCTGCAAACTGACATCAGGAACCTGGCATGGTGACTTTTGTTTCTCTGGGGAATGGCCATGTTTCGTGTCAAGTGCCCCGTGGCCTGGAGTGGCCGGCTGCCTGCTGAAATTCCGCACGGATGAGGATACCAGAAGGATGCAAGATGCCCCCACAGGCAACTGTGGCTGGTTTGACAGTGCCAAGTGCCTCCTGCAAACTGACATCAGGAACCTGGCCTGGTGAGTTTTGTTTCTCTGGGGAAAGGCCATGGTTCCTGTGCAGGGCTTGGTGGCGAGTAGTGGCCGGCCGCCAGCTGAAATTCCTCACTGTTGAGGATACCTCCCAGATGAAAGGAGCCCGCACAGGCAACTGTGGCTGGTTTGACAGTGCCAAGTGCCTCCTGCAAACTGACATCAGCAACCTGGCCGGGGGAGTTTTGTTTCTCAGGGGAAAGGCCATCGTTCGTGTCCAGTGCACGGCGGCCCGCAGTGGCCGGCTGCCTGCTGAAATTCCGAACGGATCAGGATACCTCCCAGATGCAAGGGGCCCCCACAGGCACCTGTGGCTGGTTTGACAGTGCCAAGTGCCTCCTGCAAACTGACATCAGGAACCTGGCCTGGTGACTTCTGTTTCTCTGGGGAAAGGCCATAGTTCAAGTCCAGGGCCGGGTGGCCCGGATTGGCCGGCTGTCTGTTGAAATTCCGAACGGATGAGGATGCCTCCCAGACCTAAGGTAACACCACAGGCAACTGTGGCTGGTTTGACAGTGCCAGGTGCCTCCTGCAAACTGACATCAGGAACCTGGCCTGGTGAGTTTTGTTTCTCTGGGGAAAGGTCATGGTTCATGTCCAGGGCACGGTGGACCGGAATGGCTGGATGCCTGCGGAAATTCCGAACGGATCAGTATACAGCCTAGATGCAAGGTGCCCCCACAGGCAACTGTGGCTGGTTTGACAGTGCCAAGTGCCTCCTGCAAACTGACATCAGGAATCTGGCCTGGTGACTTTCGTTTCTCTGGGGAAAGGCCATCGTTCGTGTCCAGTGCCCGGTGGCCTGGAGTGGCCGTCCGCCTGCTGAAATTCCGCACGGATGAGGATACCACAAGGATGCAAGATGCCCCCACAGGCAACTGTGGCTGGTTTGACAGTGCCAAGTGCCTCCTGCAAACTGACATCAGGAACCTGGCCTGCTGAGTTTTGTTTTTCTGGGGAAAGGCCATGGTTCCTGTGCAGGGCTCTGTGGCGAGTAGTGGCAGGGCGCCTGCTGAAAGTCCTCACGGTTGAGGATAGCTCCCAGATGCAAGGTGCCCCCATAGGCAACTGTGGCTGGTTTGACAGTGCCAAGTGCCTCCTGCAAACTGACATCAGGAACCTGGCCTGGTGCCTTTTGCTTCTCAGGGGAAATGCCATGGTTTGTGTCCAGGGCCTAGTGGCCAGTAGTGGCCGGTCGTCTGCTGAAATTCCTCACAATTTAGGATACCTCCGAGATGCAAGGTGCCCCCACAGGCAACAGTGGCTGGTTTAACAGTGCCAAGTGCCTCCTGCAAACTGACATCAGGAACCTGGCCTGGTGACTTTTGTTTCTCTGGGGAAAGGCCATGGTTCATGTCCAGTGCCCGGTGGCCTGGAGTGGCCGGCTGCCTGCTGAAATTCCGCACAGATGAGGATACCACCTAGAAGCAAATTCCCCCACAGGCACCAGTGGCTGGTTTAACAGTGCCAAGTGCCTCCTGCAAACTGACATCAGGAACCTGGCCTGCTGTCTTTCGTTTCTCTGGGGAAACGCCGTGATTCATGTCCAGTGCCCGGTGGCATGGATTGGCCGGCTGCCTACTGAAATTCCGAACGGATCAGGATACCTCCCAGATGCAAGGGGCCCCCACAGGCACCTGTGGCTGGTTTGACAGTGCCAAGTGCCTCCTGCAAACTGACATCAGGAACCTGGCCTGGTGACTTTTGTTTCTCTGGGGAAAGGCCATGGTTCAAGTCCAGGGCCGGGTGGCCCGGATTGGCTGGCTGTCTGTTGAAATTCCGCACGGATCAGGATGCCTCCCAGACCAAAGGTACCACCACAGGCGCCTGTGGCTGTTTTGACAGTGCCAAGTGCCTCCTGCAAACTGACATCAGGAACCTGGCATGGTGACTTTTGTTTCTCTGGGGAATGGCCATGTTTCGTGTCAAGTGCCCCGTGGCCTGGAGTGGCCGGCTGCCTGCTGAAATTCCGCACGGATGAGGATACCAGAAGGATGCAAGATGCCCCCACAGGCAACTGTGGCTGGTTTGACAGTGCCAAGTGCCTCCTGCAAACTGACATCAGGAACCTGGCCTGGTGACTTTTGTTTCTCTGGGGAAAGGCCATGGTTCCTGTGCAGGGCTTGGTGGCGAGTAGTGGCCGGCCGCCAGCTGAAATTCCTCACGGTTGAGGATACCTCCCAGATGAAAGGAGCCCGCACAGGCAACTGTGGCTGGTTTGACAGTGCCAAGTGCCTCCTGCAAACTGACATCAGCAACCTGGCCGGGGGAGTTTTGTTTCTCTGGGGAAAGGCCATCGTTCGTGTCCAGTGCACGGCGGCCTGGAGTGGCCGGCTGCCTGCTGAAATTCCTCATGGTTGAGGATAGCTCCCAGATGCAAGGTGCCCCCACAGGCAACTGTTGGTAGTTTGACAGTGCCAAGTGCCTCCTGCAAACTGACATCAGTGACCTGGCCTGGTGACTTTTGTTTCTCTGGGGAAAGGCCATGGTTCATGTCCAGTGCCCGGTGGCCTGGAGTGGCCGGCTGCCTGCTGAAATTCCGCACAGATGAGGATACCACCTAGAAGCAAATTCCCCCACAGGCACCAGTGGCTGGTTTAACAGTGCCAAGTGCCTCCTGCAAACTGACATCAGGAACCTGGCCTGCTGTCTTTCGTTTCTCAGGGGAAACGCCATGATTCATGTCCAGTGCCCGGTGGCATGGAGTGGCCGGCTGCCTACTGAAATTCCGAACGGATCAGGATACCTCCCAGATGCAAGGGGCCCCCACAGGCACCTGTGGCTGGTTTGACAGTGCCAAGTTCCTCCTGCAAACTGACATCAGGAACCTGGCCTGGTGACTTTTGTTTCTCTGGGGAAAGGCCATGGTTCAAGTCCAGGGCCTGGTGGCCCGGATTGGCTGGCTGTCTGTTGAAATTCCGCACGGATCAGGATGCCTCCCAGACCAAAGGTACCACCACAGGCGCCTGTGGCTGTTTTGACAGTGCCAAGTGCCTCCTGCAAACTGACATCAGGAACCTGGCATGGTGACTTTTGTTTCTCTGGGGAATGGCCATGTTTCGTGTCAAGTGCCCCGTGGCCTGGAGTGGCCGGCTGCCTGCTGAAATTCCGCACGGATGAGGATACCACAAGGATGCAAGATGCCCCCACAGGCAACTGTGGCTGGTTTGACAGTGCCAAGTGCCTCCTGCAAACTGACATCAGGAACCTGGCCTGGTGAGTTTTGTTTCTCTGGGGAAAGGCCATGGTTCCTGTGCAGGGCTTGGTGGCGAGTAGTGGCCGGCCGCCAGCTGAAATTCCTCACTGTTGAGGATACCTCCCAGATGAAAGGAGCCCGCACAGGCAACTGTGGCTGGTTTGACAGTGCCAAGTGCCTCCTGCAAACTGACATCAGCAACCTGGCCGGGGGAGTTTTGTTTCTCAGGGGAAAGGCCATCGTTCGTGTCCAGTGCACGGCGGCCCGCAGTGGCCGGCTGCCTGCTGAAATTCCGAACGGATCAGGATACCTCCCAGATGCAAGGGGCCCCCACAGGCACCTGTGGCTGGTTTGACAGTGCCAAGTGCCTCCTGCAAACTGACATCAGGAACCTGGCCTGGTGACTTCTGTTTCTCTGGGGAAAGGCCATAGTTCAAGTCCAGGGCCGGGTGGCCCGGATTGGCCGGCTGTCTGTTGAAATTCCGAACGGATGAGGATGCCTCCCAGACCTAAGGTAACACCACAGGCAACTGTGGCTGGTTTGACAGTGCCAGGTGCCTCCTGCAAACTGACATCAGGAACCTGGCCTGGTGAGTTTTGTTTCTCTGGGGAAAGGTCATGGTTCATGTCCAGGGCACGGTGGACCGGAATGGCTGGATGCCTGCGGAAATTCCGAACGGATCAGTATACAGCCTAGATGCAAGGTGCCCCCACAGGCAACTGTGGCTGGTTTGACAGTGCCAAGTGCCTCCTGCAAACTGACATCAGGAATCTGGCCTGGTGACTTTCGTTTCTCTGGGGAAAGGCCATCGTTCGTGTCCAGTGCCCGGTGGCCTGGAGTGGCCGTCCGCCTGCTGAAATTCCGCACGGATGAGGATACCACAAGGATGCAAGATGCCCCCACAGGCAACTGTGGCTGGTTTGACAGTGCCAAGTGCCTCCTGCAAACTGACATCAGGAACCTGGCCTGCTGAGTTTTGTTTTTCTGGGGAAAGGCCATGGTTCCTGTGCAGGGCTCTGTGGCGAGTAGTGGCAGGGCGCCTGCTGAAAGTCTTCACGGTTGAGGATAGCTCCCAGATGCAAGGTGCCCCCATAGGCAACTGTGGCTGGTTTGACAGTGCCAAGTGCCTCCTGCAAACTGACATCAGGAACCTGGCCTGGTGCCTTTTGCTTCTCAGGGGAAATGCCATGGTTTGTGTCCAGGGCCTAGTGGCCAGTAGTGGCCGGTCGTCTGCTGAAATTCCTCACAATTTAGGATACCTCCGAGATGCAAGGTGCCCCCACAGGCAACAGTGGCTGGTTTAACAGTGCCAAGTGCCTCCTGCAAACTGACATCAGGAACCTGGCCTGGTGACTTTTGTTTCTCTGGGGAAACGCCATGATTCATGTCCAGTGCCCGGTGACATGGAGTGGCCGGCTGCCTGCTGAAATTCCGAACGGATCATGATGCCTCCCAGATGCAAGGGGCCCCCACAGGCAACTGTGGTTGGTTTGACAGTGCCAAGCGCCTTCTGCAAACTGACATCAGGAACCTGGCATGGTGACTTTTGTTTCCCAGGGGAAAGGCTATGGCTCGTGTCCTGGGCCCGGTGGCCCGGAGTGGCCGGCTGCCTGCTGAAATTCCAAACGGATCAGGATACCTCCCAGATGCAAGGGGCCCCCACAGGCACCTGTGGCTGGTTTGACAGTGCCAAGTGCCTCCTGCAAACTGACATCAGGAACCTGGCCTGGTGACTTTTGTTTCTCTGGGGAAAGGTCATGGTTCAAGTCCAGGGCCGAGTGGCCCGGATTGACCGGCTGTCTGTTGAAATTCCGCACGGATCAGGATGCCTCCCAGACCAAAGGTACCACCACAGGCGCCTGCGGCTGGTTTAACAGTGCCAAGTGCCTCCTGCAAACTGACATCAGGAACCTGGCCTGGTGCCTTTTGCTTCTCAGGGGAAATGCCATGGTATGTGTTCAGGGCCCAGTGGCAAGTAGTGGCCGGTCGCCTGATGAAATTCCTCACGATTTAGGATACCTCCGAGATGCAAGGTGCCCCCACAGGCAACAGTGGCTGGTTTAACAGTGCCAAGTGCCTCCTGCAAACTGACATCAGGAACCTGGCCTGGTGACTTTTGTTTCTCTGGGGAAACGCCATGATTCATGTCCAGTGCCCGGTGGCCCGGAGTGGCTGGCTGCCTGCTGAAATTCCGAACGGATCAGGATGCCTCCCAGATGCAAGGGGCCCCCACAGGCAACTGTGGTTGGTTTGACAGTGCCAAGCGCCTTCTGCAAACTGACATCAGGAACCTGGCATGGTGACTTTTGTTTCCCAGGGGAAAGGCTATGGCTCGTGTCCTGGGCCCGTTGGCCCGGAGTGGCCGGCTGCCTGCTGAAATTCCAAACGGATCAGGATACCTCCCAGATGCAAGGTGCCCCCACAGGCAACAGTGGCTGGTTTGACAGTGCCAAGTGCCTCCTGCAAACTGACATCAGGAACCTGGCCTGGTGACTTTTGTTTCTCTGGGGAATGGCCATGGTTCCTGTACAGGGCCCGGTGGCCTGGAGTGGCCGGCTGCCTGCTGAAATTCCGAACGGATGAGGATACCACAAGGATGCAAGATGCCCCCACAGGCAACTGTGGCTGGTTTGACAGTGCCAAGTGCCTCCTGCAAACTGACATCAGGAACCTGGCCTGGTGACTTTTGTTTCTCAGGGGAAAGGCCATGGTTCCTGTGCAGGGCTTGGTGGCGAGTAGTGGCCGGCTGCCAGCTGAAATTCCTCACGGTTGAGGATACCTCCCAGATGAACGGAATCCGCACAGGCAACTGTGGCTGGTTTGACAGTGCCAAGTGCCTCCTGCAAACTGACATCAGCAACCTGGCCGGGGGAGCTTTGTTTCTCTGGGGAAAGGCCATCGTTCGTGTCCAGTGCACGGCGGCCTGGAGTGGCCGGCTGCCTGTTGAAATTCCTCACGGTTGAGGATAGCTCCCAGATGCAAGCTGCCCCCACATGCAACTGTTGGTAGTTTGACAGTGCCAAGTGCCTCCTGCAAACTGACATCAGGAACCTGGCCTGGTGACTTTGTTTCTCTGGGGCAAGGCCATCGTTCCACTTCTGAGCCCCGTAGCCCGGAGTGGCTAGATGCCTGCTGAAATTCTGCACGGATCAGGATATCTCTCAGATGCAAGGCGCCCCCACAGGCACCTGTGGCTGGTTTGACAGTGCCAAGTGCCTCCTGCAAAGTGACATCAGCAACCTGGCCTGCTGACTTTTGTTTCTCTGGGGAAACGCCATGATTCATGTCCAGTGCCCGGTGGCATGGAGTGGCCGGCTGCCTGCTGAAATTCCGAACAGATCAGGATGTCTCCCAGATGCAAGGGGCCCCCACAGGCAACTGTGGTTGGTTTGACAGTGCCAAGCGCCTTCTGCAAACTGACATCAGGAACCTGGAATGGTGACTTTTGTTTCCCAGGGGAAAGGCTATGGCTCGTGTCCTGGGCCTGGTGGCCCGGAGTGGCCGGCTGCCTGCTGAAATTCCGAACGGATCAGGATACCTCCCAGATGCAAGGGGCCTCCACAGGCAACTGTGGTTGGTTTGACAGTGCCAAGTGCCTCCTGCAAACTGACATCAGGAACCTGGCATGGTGACTTTTGTTTCCCAGGGGAAAGGCTATGGCTCGTGTCCTGGGCCCGGTGGCCCGGAGTGGCCGGCTGCCTGCTGAAATTCCGAACGGATCAGGATACCTCCCAGATGCAAGGGGCCCCCACAGGCAACTGTGGCTGGTTTGACAGTGCCAAGTGCCTCCTGCAAACTGACATCAGGAACGTGGCCTGGTGACTTTGTTTCTCTGGGGCAAGGCCATCGTTCCACTTCTGAGCCCCGTAGCCCGGAGTGGCTAGATGCCTGCTGAAATTCTGCACGGATCAGGATATCTCTCAGATGCAAGGCGCCCCCACAGGCACCTGTGGCTGGTTTGACAGTGCCTAGTGCCTCCTGCAAACTGACATCAGGAACCTGGCCTGGTGACTTTTGTTTCTCAGGGGAAAGGCCATCGTTGTTATCCAGGGCACGGTGGACCGGAGTGGCCGGATGCCTGCGGAACTTCCGAACGGATCAGTATACCGCCTAGATGCAAGGTGCCCGCACAGGCAACTGTGGCTGGTTTGACAGTGCCTAGTGCCTCCTGCAAACTGACATCAGGAACCTGGCCTGGTGACTTTTGTTTCTCTGGGGAAAGGCCATAGATCGTGTACAGTGCCCGGTGGCCAGGAGTGGCCGGCTGCCTGCTGAAATTCCTCACGGATCAGGATACCTCCCAGATGAAAGGAGCCCGCACAGGCAACTGTGGCTGGTTTGACAGTGCCAAGTGCCTCCTGCAAAATGACATCAGCAACCTGGCCGGGGGAGTTTTGTTTCTCTGGGGAAAGGCCATCGTTCGTGTCCAGTGCACGGCGGCCTGGAGTGGCCGGCTGCCTGCTGAAATTCTGAACGGATCAGGATAGCTCCCAGATGCAAGGTGCCCCCACAGGCAAATGTTGGTAGTTTGACAGTGCCAAGTGCCTCCTGCAAACTGACATCAGTGACCTGGCCTGGTGACTTTTGTTTCTCTGGGGAAAGGCCATGGTTCATGTGCAGTGCCCGGTGGCTAGTAGTGGCCGGCTGCCTGCTGAAATTCCGCACAGATGAGGATACCACCTAGAAGCAAATGCCCCCACAGGCACCAGTGGCTGGTTTGACAGTGCCAAGTGCCTCCTGCAAACTGACATCAGGAACCTGGCCTGCTGACTTTTGTTTCTCTGGGGAAACGCCATGATTCATGTCCAGTGCCCGGTGGCATGGAGTGGCCGGCTGCCTGCTGAAATTCCGAACGGATCAGGATGCCTCCCAGATGCAAGGGGCCCGCAAAGGCAACTGTGGTTGGTTTGACAGTGCCAAGTGCCTCCTGAAAACTGACATCAGGAACCTGGCCTGGTGACTTTTGTTTCCCAGGGGAAAGGCCATCGTTTTTATCCAGGGCACGGTGGACCGGAGTGGCCGGATGCCTGCGGAAATTCCGAACGGATCAGTATACCGCCTAGATGCAAGGTGCCCCCACAGGCAACTGTGGCTGGTTTGACAGTGCCAAGTGCCTCCTGCAAACTGACATCAGGAACCTGGCCTGGTGACTTTTGTTTCTCTGGGGAAAGGCCATCGTTCGTGTCCAGTGCCCGGTGGCCAGGAGTGGCCGGCTGCCTGCTGAAATTCCGCACGGATCAGGATACCACAAGGATGCAAGATGCCCCCACAGGCAACTGTGGCTGGTTTGACAGTGCCAAGTGCCTCCTGCAAACTGACATCAGGAACCTGGCCTGGTGAGTGTTGTTTCTCTGGGGAAAGGCCATGGTTCCTGTGCAGGGCTTGGTGGCGAGTAGTGGCCGGCCGCCAGCTGAAATTCCTCACGGTTGAGGATACCTCCCAGATGAAAGGAGCCCGCACAGGCAACTGTGGCTGGTTTGACAGTGCCAAGTGCCTCCTGCAAACTGACATCAGCAACCTGGCCGGGGGAGTTTTGTTTCTCTGGGGAAAGGCCATCGTTCGTGTCCAGTGCACGGCGGCCTGGAGTGGCCGGCTGCCTGCTGAAATTCCTCACGGTTGAGGATAGCTCCCAGATGCAAGGTGCCCCCACAGGCAACTGTTGGTAGTTTGACAGTGCCAAGTGCCTCCTGCAAACTGACATCAGTGACCTGGCCTGGTGACTTTTGTTTCTCTGGGGAAAGGCCATGGTTCATGTCCAGTGCCCGGTGGCCTGGAGTGGCCGGCTGCCTGCTGAAATTCCGCACAGATGAGGATACCACCTAGAAGCAAATTCCCCCACAGGCACCAGTGGCTGGTTTGACAGTGCCAAGTGCCTCCTGCAAACTGACATCAGGAACCTGGCCTGCTGTCTTTCGTTTCTCTGGGGAAACGCCGTGATTCATGTCCAGTGCCCGGTGGCATGGAGTGGCCGGCTGCCTACTGAAATTCCGAACGGATCAGGATACCTCCCAGATGCAAGGGGCCCCCACAGGCACCTGTGGCTGGTTTGACAGTGCCAAGTGCCTCCTGCAAACTGACATCAGGAACCTGGCCTGGTGACTTTTGTTTCTCTGGGGAAAGGCCATGGTTCAAGTCCAGGGCCGGGTGGCCCGGATTGGCTGGCTGTCTGTTGAAATTCCGCACGGATCAGGATGCCTCCCAGACCAAAGGTACCACCACAGGCGCCTGTGGCTGTTTTGACAGTGCCAAGTGCCTCCTGCAAACTGACATCAGGAACCTGGCATGGTGACTTTTGTTTCTCTGGGGAATGGCCATGTTTCGTGTCAAGTGCCCCGTGGCCTGGAGTGGCCGGCTGCCTGCTGAAATTCCGCACGGATGAGGATACCAGAAGGATGCAAGATGCCCCCACAGGCAACTGTGGCTGGTTTGACAGTGCCAAGTGCCTCCTGCAAACTGACATCAGGAACCTGGCCTGGTGACTTTTGTTTCTCTGGGGAAAGGCCATGGTTCCTGTGCAGGGCTTGGTGGCGAGTAGTGGCCGGCCGCCAGCTGAAATTCCTCACGGTTGAGGATACCTCCCAGATGAAAGGAGCCCGCACAGGCAACTGTGGCTGGTTTGACAGTGCCAAGTGCCTCCTGCAAACTGACATCAGCAACCTGGCCGGGGGAGTTTTGTTTCTCAGGGGAAAGGCCATCGTTCGTGTCCAGTGCACGGCGGCCTGGAGTGGCCGGCTGCCTGCTGAAATTCCTCATGGTTGAGGATAGCTCCCAGATGCAAGGTGCCCCCACAGGCAACTGTTGGTAGTTTGACAGTGCCAAGTGCCTCCTGCAAACTGACATCAGTGACCTGGCCTGGTGACTTTTGTTTCTCTGGGGAAAGGCCATGGTTCATGTCCAGTGCCCGGTGGCCTGGAGTGGCCGGCTGCCTGCTGAAATTCCGCACAGATGAGGATACCACCTAGAAGCAAATTCCCCCACAGGCACCAGTGGCTGGTTTAACAGTGCCAAGTGCCTCCTGCAAACTGACATCAGGAACCTGGCCTGCTGTCTTTCGTTTCTCAGGGGAAACGCCATGATTCATGTCCAGTGCCCGGTGGCATGGAGTGGCCGGCTGCCTACTGAAATTCCGAACGGATCAGGATACCTCCCAGATGCAAGGGGCCCCCACAGGCACCTGTGGCTGGTTTGACAGTGCCAAGTTCCTCCTGCAAACTGACATCAGGAACCTGGCCTGGTGACTTTTGTTTCTCTGGGGAAAGGCCATGGTTCAAGTCCAGGGCCTGGTGGCCCGGATTGGCTGGCTGTCTGTTGAAATTCCGCACGGATCAGGATGCCTCCCAGACCAAAGGTACCACCACAGGCGCCTGTGGCTGTTTTGACAGTGCCAAGTGCCTCCTGCAAACTGACATCAGGAACCTGGCATGGTGACTTTTGTTTCTCTGGGGAATGGCCATGTTTCGTGTCAAGTGCCCCGTGGCCTGGAGTGGCCGGCTGCCTGCTGAAATTCCGCACGGATGAGGATACCAGAAGGATGCAAGATGCCCCCACAGGCAACTGTGGCTGGTTTGACAGTGCCAAGTGCCTCCTGCAAACTGACATCAGGAACCTGGCCTGGTGAGTTTTGTTTCTCTGGGGAAAGGCCATGGTTCCTGTGCAGGGCTTGGTGGCGAGTAGTGGCCGGCCGCCAGCTGAAATTCCTCACTGTTGAGGATACCTCCCAGATGAAAGGAGCCCGCACAGGCAACTGTGGCTGGTTTGACAGTGCCAAGTGCCTCCTGCAAACTGACATCAGCAACCTGGCCGGGGGAGTTTTGTTTCTCAGGGGAAAGGCCATCGTTCGTGTCCAGTGCACGGCGGCCCGCAGTGGCCGGCTGCCTGCTGAAATTCCGAACGGATCAGGATACCTCCCAGATGCAAGGGGCCCCCACAGGCACCTGTGGCTGGTTTGACAGTGCCAAGTGCCTCCTGCAAACTGACATCAGGAACCTGGCCTGGTGACTTCTGTTTCTCTGGGGAAAGGCCATAGTTCAAGTCCAGGGCCGGGTGGCCCGGATTGGCCGGCTGTCTGTTGAAATTCCGAACGGATGAGGATGCCTCCCAGACCTAAGGTAACACCACAGGCAACTGTGGCTGGTTTGACAGTGCCAGGTGCCTCCTGCAAACTGACATCAGGAACCTGGCCTGGTGAGTTTTGTTTCTCTGGGGAAAGGTCATGGTTCATGTCCAGGGCACGGTGGACCGGAATGGCTGGATGCCTGCGGAAATTCCGAACGGATCAGTATACAGCCTAGATGCAAGGTGCCCCCACAGGCAACTGTGGCTGGTTTGACAGTGCCAAGTGCCTCCTGCAAACTGACATCAGGAATCTGGCCTGGTGACTTTCGTTTCTCTGGGGAAAGGCCATCGTTCGTGTCCAGTGCCCGGTGGCCTGGAGTGGCCGTCCGCCTGCTGAAATTCCGCACGGATGAGGATACCACAAGGATGCAAGATGCCCCCACAGGCAACTGTGGCTGGTTTGACAGTGCCAAGTGCCTCCTGCAAACTGACATCAGGAACCTGGCCTGCTGAGTTTTGTTTTTCTGGGGAAAGGCCATGGTTCCTGTGCAGGGCTCTGTGGCGAGTAGTGGCAGGGCGCCTGCTGAAAGTCCTCACGGTTGAGGATAGCTCCCAGATGCAAGGTGCCCCCATAGGCAACTGTGGCTGGTTTGACAGTGCCAAGTGCCTCCTGCAAACTGACATCAGGAACCTGGCCTGGTGCCTTTTGCTTCTCAGGGGAAATGCCATGGTTTGTGTCCAGGGCCTAGTGGCCAGTAGTGGCCGGTCGTCTGCTGAAATTCCTCACAATTTAGGATACCTCCGAGATGCAAGGTGCCCCCACAGGCAACAGTGGCTGGTTTAACAGTGCCAAGTGCCTCCTGCAAACTGACATCAGGAACCTGGCCTGGTGACTTTTGTTTCTCTGGGGAAACGCCATGATTCATGTCCAGTGCCCGGTGACATGGAGTGGCCGGCTGCCTGCTGAAATTCCGAACGGATCATGATGCCTCCCAGATGCAAGGGGCCCCCACAGGCAACTGTGGTTGGTTTGACAGTGCCAAGCGCCTTCTGCAAACTGACATCAGGAACCTGGCATGGTGACTTTTGTTTCCCAGGGGAAAGGCTATGGCTCGTGTCCTGGGCCCGGTGGCCCGGAGTGGCCGGCTGCCTGCTGAAATTCCAAACGGATCAGGATACCTCCCAGATGCAAGGGGCCCCCACAGGCACCTGTGGCTGGTTTGACAGTGCCAAGTGCCTCCTGCAAACTGACATCAGGAACCTGGCCTGGTGACTTTTGTTTCTCTGGGGAAAGGTCATGGTTCAAGTCCAGGGCCGAGTGGCCCGGATTGACCGGCTGTCTGTTGAAATTCCGCACGGATCAGGATGCCTCCCAGACCAAAGGTACCACCACAGGCGCCTGCGGCTGGTTTAACAGTGCCAAGTGCCTCCTGCAAACTGACATCAGGAACCTGGCCTGGTGCCTTTTGCTTCTCAGGGGAAATGCCATGGTATGTGTTCAGGGCCCAGTGGCAAGTAGTGGCCGGTCGCCTGATGAAATTCCTCACGATTTAGGATACCTCCGAGATGCAAGGTGCCCCCACAGGCAACAGTGGCTGGTTTAACAGTGCCAAGTGCCTCCTGCAAACTGACATCAGGAACCTGGCCTGGTGACTTTTGTTTCTCTGGGGAAACGCCATGATTCATGTCCAGTGCCCGGTGGCCCGGAGTGGCTGGCTGCCTGCTGAAATTCCGAACGGATCAGGATGCCTCCCAGATGCAAGGGGCCCCCACAGGCAACTGTGGTTGGTTTGACAGTGCCAAGCGCCTTCTGCAAACTGACATCAGGAACCTGGCATGGTGACTTTTGTTTCCCAGGGGAAAGGCTATGGCTCGTGTCCTGGGCCCGTTGGCCCGGAGTGGCCGGCTGCCTGCTGAAATTCCAAACGGATCAGGATACCTCCCAGATGCAAGGTGCCCCCACAGGCAACAGTGGCTGGTTTGACAGTGCCAAGTGCCTCCTGCAAACTGACATCAGGAACCTGGCCTGGTGACTTTTGTTTCTCTGGGGAATGGCCATGGTTCCTGTACAGGGCCCGGTGGCCTGGAGTGGCCGGCTGCCTGCTGAAATTCCGAACGGATGAGGATACCACAAGGATGCAAGATGCCCCCACAGGCAACTGTGGCTGGTTTAACAGTGCCAAGTGCCTCCTGCAAACTGACATCAGGAACCTGGCCTGGTGACTTTTGTTTCTCAGGGGAAAGGCCATGGTTCCTGTGCAGGGCTTGGTGGCGAGTAGTGGCCGGCCGCCAGCTGAAATTCCTCACGGTTGAGGATACCTCCCAGATGAACGGAATCCGCACAGGCAACTGTGGCTGGTTTGACAGTGCCAAGTGCCTCCTGCAAACTGACATCAGCAACCTGGCCGGGGGAGCTTTGTTTCTCTGGGGAAAGGCCATCGTTCGTGTCCAGTGCACGGCGGCCTGGAGTGGCCGGCTGCCTGTTGAAATTCCTCACGGTTGAGGATAGCTCCCAGATGCAAGCTGCCCCCACATGCAACTGTTGGTAGTTTGACAGTGCCAAGTGCCTCCTGCAAACTGACATCAGTGACCTGGCCTGGTGACTTTTGTTTCCCAGGGGAAAGGCTATGGCTCGTGTCCTGGGCCCGTTGGCCCGGAGTGGCCGGCTGCCTGCTGAAATTCCGAACGGATCAGGATACCTCCCAGATGCAAGGGGCCCCCACAGGCACCTGTGGCTGGTTTGACAGTGCCAAGCGCCTCCTGCAAACTGACATCAGGAACCTGGCCTGCTGACTTTTGTTTCTCTGGGGAAACGCCATGATTCATGTCCAGTGCCCGGTGGCATGGAGTGGCCGGCTGCCTGCTGAAATTCCGAACAGATCAGGATGTCTCCCAGATGCAAGGGGCCCCCACAGGCAACTGTGGTTGGTTTGACAGTGCCAAGCGCCTTCTGCAAACTGACATCAGGAACCTGGCATGGTGACTTTTGTTTCCCAGGGGAAAGGCTATGGCTCGTGTCCTGGGCCCGGTGGCCCGGAGTGGCCGGCTGCCTGCTGAAATTCCGAACGGATCAGGATACCTCCCAGATGCAAGGGGCCCCCACAGGCACCTGTGGCTGGTTTGACAGTGCCAAGTGCCTCCTGCAAACTGACATCAGGAACCTGGCCTGGTGACTTTGTTTCTCTGGGGCAAGGCCATCGTTCCACTTCTGAGCCCCGTAGCCCGGAGTGGCTAGATGCCTGCTGAAATTCTGCACGGATCAGGATATCTCTCAGATGCAAGGCGCCCCCACAGGCACCTGTGGCTGGTTTGACAGTGCCAAGTGCCTCCTGCAAACTGACATCAGGAACCTGGCCTGCTGACTTTTGTTTCTCTGGGGAAACGCCATGATTCATGTCCAGTGCCCGGTGGCATGGAGTGGCCGGCTGCCTGCTGAAATTCCGAACAGATCAGGATGTCTCCCAGATGCAAGGGGCCCCCACAGGCAACTGTGGTTGGTTTGACAGTGCCAAGCGCCTTCTGCAAACTGACATCAGGAACCTGGAATGGTGACTTTTGTTTCCCAGGGGAAAGGCTATGGCTCGTGTCCTGGGCCTGGTGGCCCGGAGTGGCCGGCTGCCTGCTGAAATTCCGAACGGATCAGGATACCTCCCAGATGCAAGGGGCCTCCACAGGCAACTGTGGTTGGTTTGACAGTGCCAAGTGCCTCCTGCAAACTGACATCAGGAACCTGGCATGGTGACTTTTGTTTCCCAGGGGAAAGGCTATGGCTCGTGTCCTGGGCCCGGTGGCCCGGAGTGGCCGGCTGCCTGCTGAAATTCCGAACGGATCAGGATACCTCCCAGATGCAAGGGGCCCCCACAGGCAACTGTGGCTGGTTTGACAGTGCCAAGTGCCTCCTGCAAACTGACATCAGTTACGTGGCCTGGTGACTTTGTTTCTCTGGGGCAAGGCCATCGTTCCACTTCTGAGCCCCGTAGCCCGGAGTGGCTAGATGCCTGCTGAAATTCTGCACGGATCAGGATATCTCTCAGATGCAAGGCGCCCCCACAGGCACCTGTGGCTGGTTTGACAGTGCCTAGTGCCTCCTGCAAACTGACATCAGGAACCTGGCCTGGTGACTTTTGTTTCTCAGGGGAAAGGCCATCGTTGTTATCCAGGGCACGGTGGACCGGAGTGGCCGGATGCCTGCGGAACTTCCGAACGGATCAGTATACCGCCTAGATGCAAGGTGCCCGCACAGGCAACTGTGGCTGGTTTGACAGTGCCTAGTGCCTCCTGCAAACTGACATCAGGAACCTGGCCTGGTGACTTTTGTTTCTCTGGGGAAAGGCCATAGATCGTGTACAGTGCCCGGTGGCCAGGAGTGGCCGGCTGCCTGCTGAAATTCCTCACGGATCAGGATACCTCCCAGATGAAAGGAGCCCGCACAGGCAACTGTGGCTGGTTTGACAGTGCCAAGTGCCTCCTGCAAAATGACATCAGCAACCTGGCCGGGGGAGTTTTGTTTCTCTGGGGAAAGGCCATCGTTCGTGTCCAGTGCACGGCGGCCTGGAGTGGCCGGCTGCCTGCTGAAATTCTGAACGGATCAGGATAGCTCCCAGATGCAAGGTGCCCCCACAGGCAAATGTTGGTAGTTTGACAGTGCCAAGTGCCTCCTGCAAACTGACATCAGTGACCTGGCCTGGTGACTTTTGTTTCTCTGGGGAAAGGCCATGGTTCATGTGCAGTGCCCGGTGGCTAGTAGTGGCCGGCTGCCTGCTGAAATTCCGCACAGATGAGGATACCACCTAGAAGCAAATGCCCCCACAGGCACCAGTGGCTGGTTTGACAGTGCCAAGTGCCTCCTGCAAACTGACATCAGGAACCTGGCCTGCTGACTTTTGTTTCTCTGGGGAAACGCCATGATTCATGTCCAGTGCCCGGTGGCATGGAGTGGCCGGCTGCCTGCTGAAATTCCGAACGGATCAGGATGCCTCCCAGATGCAAGGGGCCCGCAAAGGCAACTGTGGTTGGTTTGACAGTGCCAAGTGCCTCCTGCAAACTGACATCAGGAACCTGGCCTGGTGACTTTTGTTTCCCAGGGGAAAGGCCATCGTTTTTATCCAGGGCACGGTGGACCGGAGTGGCCGGATGCCTGCGGAAATTCCGAACGGATCAGTATACCGCCTAGATGCAAGGTGCCCCCACAGGCAACTGTGGCTGGTTTGACAGTGCCAAGTGCCTCCTGCAAACTGACATCAGGAACCTGGCCTGGTGACTTTTGTTTCTCTGGGGAAAGGCCATCGTTCGTGTCCAGTGCCCGGTGGCCAGGAGTGGCCGGCTGCCTGCTGAAATTCCGCACGGATCAGGATACCACAAGGATGCAAGATGCCCCCACAGGCAACTGTGGCTGGTTTGACAGTGCCAAGTGCCTCCTGCAAACTGACATCAGGAACCTGGCCTGGTGAGTGTTGTTTCTCTGGGGAAAGGCCATGGTTCCTGTGCAGGGCTTGGTGGCGAGTAGTGGCCGGCCGCCAGCTGAAATTCCTCACGGTTGAGGATACCTCCCAGATGAAAGGAGCCCGCACAGGCAACTGTGGCTGGTTTGACAGTGCCAAGTGCCTCCTGCAAACTGACATCAGGAACCTGGCCGGGGGAGTTTTGTTTCTCTGGGGAAAGGCCATCGTTCGTGTCCAGTGCACGGCGGCCTGGAGTGCCCGGCTGCCTGCTGAAATTCCGCACAGATGAGGATACCAGCTAGAAGCAAATGCCCCCACAGGCACCAGTGGCTGGTTTAATAGTGCCAAGTGCCTCCTGCAAACTGACATCAGGAACCTGGCCTGGTGAGTTTTGTTTCTCTGGGCAAACGCCATGATTCATGTCCAGTGCCCGGTGGCATGGAGTGGCCGGCTGCCTGCTGAAATTCCGAACGGATCAGGATGCCTCCCAGATGCAAGGGGCCCGCACAGGCAACTGTGGTTGGTTTGACAGTGCCAAGTGCCTCCTGCAAACTGACATCAGCAACCTGGCCTGGTGACTTTTGTTTCTCAGGGGAAAGGCCATCGTTTTTATCCAGGGCACGGTGGACCGGAGTGGCCGGATGCCTGCGGAACTTCCGAACGGATCAGTATACCGCCTAGATGCAAGGTGCCCGCACAGGCAACTGTGGCTGGTTTGACAGTGCCAAGTGCCTCCTGCAAACTGACATCAGGAACCTGGCCTGGTGACTTTTGTTTCTCTGGGGAAAGGCCATCGTTCGTGTCCAGTGCCCGGTGGCCAGGAGTGGCCGGCTGCCTGCTGAAATTCCGCACGGATGAGGATACCACAAGGATGCAAGATGCCCCCACAGGCACCTGTGGCTGGTTTGACAGTGCCAGGTGCCTCCTGCAAACTGACATCAGGAACCTGGCCTGGTGAGTTTTGTTTCTCTGGGGAAAGGCCATGGTTCCTGTGCAGGGCTTGGTGGCGAGTAGTGCCCGGCCGCCAGCTGAAATTCCTCACGGTTGAGGATACCTCCCAGATGAAAGGAGCCCGCACAGGCAACTGTGGCTGGTTTGACAGTGCCAAGTGCCTCCTGCAAACTGACATCAGGAACCTGGCCGGGGGAGTTTTGTTTCTCTGGGGAAAGGCCATCGTTCGTGTCCAGTGCACGGCGGCCTGGAGTGGCCGGCTGCCTGTTAAAATTCCTCACGGTTGAGGATACCTCCCAGATGCAAGCTGCCCCCACAGGCAACTGTTGGTAGTTTGACAGTGCCAAGTGCCTCCTGCAAACTGACATCAGTGACCTGGCCTGGTGACTTTTGTTTCTCTGGGGAAAGGCCATGGTTCATGTCCAGTGCCCGGTGGCTTGGATTGGCCGGCTGCCTGCTGAAATTCCGCACAGATGAGGATACCACCTAGAAGCAAATGCCCCCATAGGCACCAGTGGCTGGTTTAACAGTGTCAAGTGCCTCCTGCAAACTGACATCAGGAACCTGGCCTGCTGACTTTTGTTTCTCTGGGGAAACGCCATGATTCATGTCCAGTGCCCGGTGGCATGGAGTGGCCGGCTGCCTGCTGAAATTCCGAACGGATCAGGATGCCTCCCAGATGCAAGGGGCCCCCACAGGCAACTGTGGTTGGTTTGACAGTGCCAAGTGCCTCCTGCAAACTGACATCAGGAACCTGGAATGGTGACTTTTGTTTCCCAGGGGAAAGGCTATGGCTCGTGTCCTGGGCCCGGTGGCCCGGAGTGGCCGGCTGCCTGCTGAAATTCCTCACGGTTGAGGATAGCTCCCAGATGCAAGCTGCCCCCACAGGCAATTGTTGGTAGTTTGACAGTGCCAAGTGCCTCCTGCAAACTGACATCAGTGACCTGGCCTGGTGACTTTTGTTTCTCTGGGGAAAGGCCATAGATGATGTGCAGTGCCCGGTGGCCCGGAGTGGCCGGCTGCCTGCTGAAATTCCGCACAGATGAGGATACCACCTAGAAGCAAATGCCCCCACAGGCACCAGTGGCTGGTTTAACACTGCCAAGTGCCTCCTGCAAACTGACATCAGGAACCTGGCCTGCTGACTTTTGTTTCTCTGGGGAAACGCCATGATTCATGTCCAGTGCCCGGTGGCATGGAGTGGCTGGCTGCCTGCTGAAATTACGAACGGATCAGGATACGTCCCAGATGCAGGGGGCCCCCACAGGCACCTGTGGGTGGTTTGATAGTGCCAAGTGCCTCCTGAAAACTGACATCAGGAACCTGGCCTGTGACTTTTGTTTCTCTGGGGAAAGGCCATGGTTCAAGTCCAGGGCCGGGTGGCCCGGATTGACCTGCTGTCTGTTGAAATTCCGCACGGATCAGGATGCCTCCCAGACCAAAGGTACCACCACAGGCGCCTGTGGCTGGTTTGACAGTGCCAAGTGCCTCCTGCAAACTGACATCAGGAACCTGACCTGGTGACTTTTGTTTCTCTGGGGAATGGCCATGTTTCGTGTCAAGTGCCCCGTGGCCTGGAGTGGCTGGCTGCCTGCTGAAATTCCGCACGGATCAGGATACCACAAGGATGCAAGATGCCCCCACAGGCACCTGTGGTTGGTTTGACAGTGCCAAGTGCCTCCTGCAAACTGACATCAGGAACCTGGCCTGGTGACTTTTGTTTCTCAGGGGAAAGGCCATCGTTGTTATCCAGGGCACGGTGGACCGGAGTGGCCGGATGCCTGCGGAACTTCCGAACGGATCAGTATACCGCCTAGATGCAAGGTGCCCGCACAGGCAACTGTGGCTGGTTTGACAGTGCCAAGTGCCTCCTGCAAACTGACATCAGGAACCTGGCCTGGTGACTTTTGTTTCTCTGGGGAAAGGCCATCATTCGTGTCCAGTGCCCGGTGGCCTGGAGTGGCCGGCTGCCTGCTGAAATTCCGCACGGATGAGGATACCAGAAGGATGCAAGATGCCCCCACAGGCAACTGTGGCTGGTTTGACAGTGCCAAGTGCCTCCTGCAAACTGACATCAGGAACCTGGCCTGGTGAGTTTTGTTTCTCTGGGGAAAGGCCATGGTTCCTGTGCAGGGCTTGGTGGCGAGTAGTGGCCGGCCGCCAGCTGAAATTCCTCACGGTTGAGGATACCTCCCAGATGAAAGGAGCCCGCACAGGCAACTGTGGCTGGTTTGACAGTGCCAAGTGCCTCCTGCAAACTGACATCAGCAACCTGGCCGGGGGAGTTTTGTTTCTCTGGGGAAAGGCCATCGTTCGTGTCCAGTGCACGGCGGCCTGGAGTGGCCGGCTGCCTGCTGAAATTCCTCACGGTTGAGGATAGCTCCCAGATGCAAGGTGCCCCCACAGGCAACTGTTGGTAGTTTGACAGTGCCAAGTGCCTCCTGCAAACTGACATCAGTGACCTGGCCTGGTGACTTTTGTTTCTCTGGGGAAAGGCCATGGTTCATGTCCAGTGCCCGGTGGCCCGGAGTGGCCGGCTGCCTGCTGAAATTCCGCACAGATGAGGATACCAGCTAGAAGCAAATTCCCCCACAGGCACCAGTGGCTGGTTTAACAGTGCCAAGTGCCTCCTGCAAACTGACATCAGGAACCTGGCCTGCTGTCTTTCGTTTCTCAGGGGAAACGCCATGATTCATGTCCAGTGCCCGGTGGCATGGAGTGGCCGGCTGCCTACTGAAATTCCGAACGGATCAGGATACCTCCCAGATGCAAGGGGCCCCCACAGGCACCTGTGGCTGGTTTGACAGTGCCAAGTTCCTCCTGCAAACTGACATCAGGAACCTGGCCTGGTGACTTTTGTTTCTCTGGGGAAAGGCCATGGTTCAAGTCCAGGGCCTGGTGGCCCGGATTGGCTGGCTGTCTGTTGAAATTCCGCACGGATCAGGATGCCTCCCAGACCAAAGGTACCACCACAGGCGCCTGTGGCTGTTTTGACAGTGCCAAGTGCCTCCTGCAAACTGACATCAGGAACCTGGCATGGTGACTTTTGTTTCTCTGGGGAATGGCCATGTTTCGTGTCAAGTGCCCCGTGGCCTGGAGTGGCCGGCTGCCTGCTGAAATTCCGCACGGATGAGGATACCACAAGGATGCAAGATGCCCCCACAGGCAACTGTGGCTGGTTTGACAGTGCCAAGTGCCTCCTGCAAACTGACATCAGGAACCTGGCCTGGTGAGTTTTGTTTCTCTGGGGAAAGGCCATGGTTCCTGTGCAGGGCTTGGTGGCGAGTAGTGGCCGGCCGCCAGCTGAAATTCCTCACTGTTGAGGATACCTCCCAGATGAAAGGAGCCCGCACAGGCAACTGTGGCTGGTTTGACAGTGCCAAGTGCCTCCTGCAAACTGACATCAGCAACCTGGCCGGGGGAGTTTTGTTTCTCAGGGGAAAGGCCATCGTTCGTGTCCAGTGCACGGCGGCCCGCAGTGGCCGGCTGCCTGCTGAAATTCCGAACGGATCAGGATACCTCCCAGATGCAAGGGGCCCCCACAGGCACCTGTGGCTGGTTTGACAGTGCCAAGTGCCTCCTGCAAACTGACATCAGGAACCTGGCCTGGTGACTTCTGTTTCTCTGGGGAAAGGCCATAGTTCAAGTCCAGGGCCGGGTGGCCCGGATTGGCCGGCTGTCTGTTGAAATTCCGAACGGATGAGGATGCCTCCCAGACCTAAGGTAACACCACAGGCAACTGTGGCTGGTTTGACAGTGCCAGGTGCCTCCTGCAAACTGACATCAGGAACCTGGCCTGGTGAGTTTTGTTTCTCTGGGGAAAGGTCATGGTTCATGTCCAGGGCACGGTGGACCGGAATGGCTGGATGCCTGCGGAAATTCCGAACGGATCAGTATACAGCCTAGATGCAAGGTGCCCCCACAGGCAACTGTGGCTGGTTTGACAGTGCCAAGTGCCTCCTGCAAACTGACATCAGGAATCTGGCCTGGTGACTTTCGTTTCTCTGGGGAAAGGCCATCGTTCGTGTCCAGTGCCCGGTGGCCTGGAGTGGCCGTCCGCCTGCTGAAATTCCGCACGGATGAGGATACCACAAGGATGCAAGATGCCCCCACAGGCAACTGTGGCTGGTTTGACAGTGCCAAGTGCCTCCTGCAAACTGACATCAGGAACCTGGCCTGCTGAGTTTTGTTTTTCTGGGGAAAGGCCATGGTTCCTGTGCAGGGCTCTGTGGCGAGTAGTGGCAGGGCGCCTGCTGAAAGTCCTCACGGTTGAGGATAGCTCCCAGATGCAAGGTGCCCACATAGGCAACTGTGGCTGGTTTGACAGTGCCAAGTGCCTCCTGCAAACTGACATCAGGAACCTGGCCTGGTGCCTTTTGCTTCTCAGGGGAAATGCCATGGTTTGTGTCCAGGGCCTAGTGGCCAGTAGTGGCCGGTCGTCTGCTGAAATTCCTCACAATTTAGGATACCTCCGAGATGCAAGGTGCCCCCACAGGCAACAGTGGCTGGTTTAACAGTGCCAAGTGCCTCCTGCAAACTGACATCAGGAACCTGGCCTGGTGACTTTTGTTTCTCTGGGGAAACGCCATGATTCATGTCCAGTGCCCGGTGACATGGAGTGGCCGGCTGCCTGCTGAAATTCCGAACGGATCATGATGCCTCCCAGATGCAAGGGGCCCCCACAGGCAACTGTGGTTGGTTTGACAGTGCCAAGCGCCTTCTGCAAACTGACATCAGGAACCTGGCATGGTGACTTTTGTTTCCCAGGGGAAAGGCTATGGCTCGTGTCCTGGGCCCGGTGGCCCGGAGTGGCCGGCTGCCTGCTGAAATTCCAAACGGATCAGGATACCTCCCAGATGCAAGGGGCCCCCACAGGCACCTGTGGCTGGTTTGACAGTGCCAAGTGCCTCCTGCAAACTGACATCAGGAACCTGGCCTGGTGACTTTTGTTTCTCTGGGGAAAGGTCATGGTTCAAGTCCAGGGCCGAGTGGCCCGGATTGACCGGCTGTCTGTTGAAATTCCGCACGGATCAGGATGCCTCCCAGACCAAAGGTACCACCACAGGCGCCTGCGGCTGGTTTAACAGTGCCAAGTGCCTCCTGCAAACTGACATCAGGAACCTGGCCTGGTGCCTTTTGCTTCTCAGGGGAAATGCCATGGTATGTGTTCAGGGCCCAGTGGCAAGTAGTGGCCGGTCGCCTGATGAAATTCCTCACGATTTAGGATACCTCCGAGATGCAAGGTGCCCCCACAGGCAACAGTGGCTGGTTTAACAGTGCCAAGTGCCTCCTGCAAACTGACATCAGGAACCTGGCCTGGTGACTTTTGTTTCTCTGGGGAAACGCCATGATTCATGTCCAGTGCCCGGTGGCCCGGAGTGGCTGGCTGCCTGCTGAAATTCCGAACGGATCAGGATGCCTCCCAGATGCAAGGGGCCCCCACAGGCAACTGTGGTTGGTTTGACAGTGCCAAGCGCCTTCTGCAAACTGACATCAGGACCCTGGCATGGTGACTTTTGTTTCTCTGGGGAAACGCCATGATTCATGTCCAGTGCCCGGTGGCATGGAGTGGCCGGCTGCCTGCTGAAATTCCGAACAGATCAGGATGTCTCCCAGATGCAAGGGGCCCCCACAGGCAACTGTGGTTGGTTTGACAGTGCCAAGCGCCTTCTGCAAACTGACATCAGGAACCTGGCATGGTGACTTTTGTTTCCCAGGGGAAAGGCTATGGCTCGTGTCCTGGGCCCGGTGGCCCGGAGTGGCCGGCTGCCTGCTGAAATTCCAAACGGATCAGGATACCTCCCAGATGCAAGGGGCCCCCACAGGCACCTGTGGCTGGTTTGACAGTGCCAAGTGCCTCCTGCAAACTGACATCAGGAACCTGGCCTGGTGACTTTGTTTCTCTGGGGCAAGGCCATCGTTCCACTTCTGAGCCCCGTAGCCCGGAGTGGCTAGATGCCTGCTGAAATTCTGCACGGATCAGGATATCTCTCAGATGCAAGGCGCCCCCACAGGCACCTGTGGCTGGTTTGACAGTGCCAAGTGCCTCCTGCAAACTGACATCAGGAACCTGGCCTGCTGACTTTTGTTTCTCTGGGGAAACGCCATGATTCATGTCCAGTGCCCGGTGGCATGGAGTGGCCGGCTGCCTGCTGAAATTCCGAACAGATCAGGATGTCTCCCAGATGCAAGGGGCCCCCACAGGCAACTGTGGTTGGTTTGACAGTGCCAAGCGCCTTCTGCAAACTGACATCAGGAACCTGGAATGGTGACTTTTGTTTCCCAGGGGAAAGGCTATGGCTCGTGTCCTGGGCCTGGTGGCCCGGAGTGGCCGGCTGCCTGCTGAAATTCCGAACGGATCAGGATACCTCCCAGATGCAAGGGGCCTCCACAGGCAACTGTGGTTGGTTTGACAGTGCCAAGTGCCTCCTGCAAACTGACATCAGGAACCTGGCATGGTGACTTTTGTTTCCCAGGGGAAAGGCTATGGCTCGTGTCCTGGGCCCGGTGGCCCGGAGTGGCCGGCTGCCTGCTGAAATTCCGAACGGATCAGGATACCTCCCAGATGCAAGGGGCCCCCACAGGCAACTGTGGCTGGTTTGACAGTGCCAAGTGCCTCCTGCAAACTGACATCAGGAACGTGGCCTGGTGACTTTGTTTCTCTGGGGCAAGGCCATCGTTCCACTTCTGAGCCCCGTAGCCCGGAGTGGCTAGATGCCTGCTGAAATTCTGCACGGATCAGGATATCTCTCAGATGCAAGGCGCCCCCACAGGCACCTGTGGCTGGTTTGACAGTGCCTAGTGCCTCCTGCAAACTGACATCAGGAACCTGGCCTGGTGACTTTTGTTTCTCAGGGGAAAGGCCATCGTTGTTATCCAGGGCACGGTGGACCGGAGTGGCCGGATGCCTGCGGAACTTCCGAACGGATCAGTATACCGCCTAGATGCAAGGTGCCCGCACAGGCAACTGTGGCTGGTTTGACAGTGCCTAGTGCCTCCTGCAAACTGACATCAGGAACCTGGCCTGGTGACTTTTGTTTCTCTGGGGAAAGGCCATAGATCGTGTACAGTGCCCGGTGGCCAGGAGTGGCCGGCTGCCTGCTGAAATTCCTCACGGATCAGGATACCTCCCAGATGAAAGGAGCCCGCACAGGCAACTGTGGCTGGTTTGACAGTGCCAAGTGCCTCCTGCAAAATGACATCAGCAACCTGGCCGGGGGAGTTTTGTTTCTCTGGGGAAAGGCCATCGTTCGTGTCCAGTGCACGGCGGCCTGGAGTGGCCGGCTGCCTGCTGAAATTCTGAACGGATCAGGATAGCTCCCAGATGCAAGGTGCCCCCACAGGCAAATGTTGGTAGTTTGACAGTGCCAAGTGCCTCCTGCAAACTGACATCAGTGACCTGGCCTGGTGACTTTTGTTTCTCTGGGGAAAGGCCATGGTTCATGTGCAGTGCCCGGTGGCTAGTAGTGGCCGGCTGCCTGCTGAAATTCCGCACAGATGAGGATACCACCTAGAAGCAAATGCCCCCACAGGCACCAGTGGCTGGTTTGACAGTGCCAAGTGCCTCCTGCAAACTGACATCAGGAACCTGGCCTGCTGACTTTTGTTTCTCTGGGGAAACGCCATGATTCATGTCCAGTGCCCGGTGGCATGGAGTGGCCGGCTGCCTGCTGAAATTCCGAACGGATCAGGATGCCTCCCAGATGCAAGGGGCCCGCAAAGGCAACTGTGGTTGGTTTGACAGTGCCAAGTGCCTCCTGCAAACTGACATCAGGAACCTGGCCTGGTGACTTTTGTTTCCCAGGGGAAAGGCCATCGTTTTTATCCAGGGCACGGTGGACCGGAGTGGCCGGATGCCTGCGGAAATTCCGAACGGATCAGTATACCGCCTAGATGCAAGGTGCCCCCACAGGCAACTGTGGCTGGTTTGACAGTGCCAAGTGCCTCCTGCAAACTGACATCAGGAACCTGGCCTGGTGACTTTTGTTTCTCTGGGGAAAGGCCATCGTTCGTGTCCAGTGCCCGGTGGCCAGGAGTGGCCGGCTGCCTGCTGAAATTCCGCACGGATCAGGATACCACAAGGATGCAAGATGCCCCCACAGGCAACTGTGGCTGGTTTGACAGTGCCAAGTGCCTCCTGCAAACTGACATCAGGAACCTGGCCTGGTGACTTTTGTTTCTCTGGGGAAAGGCCATGGTTCCTGTGCAGGGCTTGGTGGCGAGTAGTGGCCGGCCGCCAGCTGAAATTCCTCACGGTTGAGGATACCTCCCAGATGAAAGGAGCCCGCACAGGCAACTGTGGCTGGTTTGACAGTGCCAAGTGCCTCCTGCAAACTGACATCAGGAACCTGGCCGGGGGAGTTTTGTTTCTCTGGGGAAAGGCCATCGTTCGTGTCCAGTGCACGGCGGCCTGGAGTGCCCGGCTGCCTGCTGAAATTCCGCACAGATGAGGATACCAGCTAGAAGCAAATGCCCCCACAGGCACCAGTGGCTGGTTTAATAGTGCCAAGTGCCTCCTGCAAACTGACATCAGGAACCTGGCCTGGTGAGTTTTGTTTCTCTGGGCAAACGCCATGATTCATGTCCAGTGCCCGGTGGCATGGAGTGGCCGGCTGCCTGCTGAAATTCCGAACGGATCAGGATGCCTCCCAGATGCAAGGGGCCCGCACAGGCAACTGTGGTTGGTTTGACAGTGCCAAGTGCCTCCTGCAAACTGACATCAGCAACCTGGCCTGGTGACTTTTGTTTCTCAGGGGAAAGGCCATCGTTTTTATCCAGGGCACGGTGGACCGGAGTGGCCGGATGCCTGCGGAAATTCAGAACGGATCAGTATACCGCCTAGATGCAAGGTGCCCGCACAGGCAACTGTGGCTGGTTTGACAGTGCCAAGTGCCTCCTGCAAACTGACATCAGGAACCTGGCCTGGTGACTTTTGTTTCTCTGGGGAAAGGCCATCGTTCGTGTCCAGTGCCCGGTGGCCAGGAGTGGCCGGCTGCCTGCTGAAATTCCGCACGGATGAGGATACCACAAGGATGCAAGATGCCCCCACAGGCACCTGTGGCTGGTTTGACAGTGCCAGGTGCCTCCTGCAAACTGACATCAGGAACCTGGCCTGGTGAGTTTTGTTTCTCTGGGGAAAGGCCATGGTTCCTGTGCAGGGCTTGGTGGCGAGTAGTGCCCGGCCGCCAGCTGAAATTCCTCACGGTTGAGGATACCTCCCAGATGCAAGGAGCCCGCACAGGCAACTGTGGCTGGTTTGACAGTGCCAAGTGCCTCCTGCAAACTGACATCAGGAACCTGGCCGGGGGAGTTTTGTTTCTCTGGGGAAAGGCCATCGTTCGTGTCCAGTGCACGGCGGCCTGGAGTGGCCGGCTGCCTGTTAAAATTCCTCACGGTTGAGGATACCTCCCAGATGCAAGCTGCCCCCACAGGCAACTGTTGGTAGTTTGACAGTGCCAAGTGCCTCCTGCAAACTGACATCAGTGACCTGGCCTGGTGACTTTTGTTTCTCTGGGGAAAGGCCATGGTTCATGTCCAGTGCCCGGTGGCTTGGATTGGCCGGCTGCCTGCTGAAATTCCGCACAGATGAGGATACCACCTAGAAGCAAATGCCCCCATAGGCACCAGTGGCTGGTTTAACAGTGTCAAGTGCCTCCTGCAAACTGACATCAGGAACCTGGCCTGCTGACTTTTGTTTCTCTGGGGAAACGCCATGATTCATGTCCAGTGCCCGGTGGCATGGAGTGGCCGGCTGCCTGCTGAAATTCCGAACGGATCAGGATGCCTCCCAGATGCAAGGGGCCCCCACAGGCAACTGTGGTTGGTTTGACAGTGCCAAGTGCCTCCTGCAAACTGACATCAGGAACCTGGAATGGTGACTTTTGTTTCCCAGGGGAAAGGCTATGGCTCGTGTCCTGGGCCCGGTGGCCCGGAGTGGCCGGCTGCCTGCTGAAATTCCTCACGGTTGAGGATAGCTCCCAGATGCAAGCTGCCCCCACAGGCAACTGTTGGTAGTTTGACAGTGCCAAGTGCCTCCTGCAAACTGACATCAGGAACCTGGCCTGGTGACTTTTGTTTCTCTGGGGAAAAGCCATGGTTCAAGTCCAGGGCCGGGTGGCCCGGATTGGCCGGCTGTCTGTTGAAATTCCGCACGGATCAGGATGCCTCCCAGACCAAAGGTACCACCACAGGCGCCTGTGGCTGTTTTGACAGTGCCAAGTGCCTCCTGCAAACTGACATCAGGAACCTGGCCTGCTGACTTTTGTTTCTCATTGGAATGGCCATGGTTCGTGTCAAGTGCCCCGTGGCCTGGAGTGGCCGGCTGCCTGCTGAAATTCCGAACGGATCAGGATACCACAAGGATGCAAGATGCCCCCACAGGCACCTGTGGCTGGTTTGACATTGCCAAGTGCCTCCTGCAAACTGACATCAGGAACCTGGCCTGGTGACTTTTGTTTCTCAGGGGAAAGGCCATCGTTGTTATCCAGGGCACGGTGGACCGGAGTGGCCGGATGCCTGCGGAAATTCCGAACGGATCAGTATACCTCCTAGATTCAAGGTGCCCCCACAGGCAACTGTGGTTGGTTTGACAGTGCCAAGTGCCTCCTGCAAACTGACATCAGGAACCTGGCATGGTGACTTTTGTTTCCCAGGGGAAAGGCTATGGCTCGTGTCCTGGGCCCGGTGGCCCGGAGTGGCCGGCTGCCTGCTGAAATTCCGAACGGATCAGGATACATCCAAGATGCAAGGGGCCCCCACAGGCACCTGTGGCTGGTTTGACAGTGCCAAGTGCCTCCTGCAAACTGACATCAGGAACCTGGCCTGGTGACTTTGTTTCTCTGGGGCAAGGCCATCGTTCCACTTCTGAGCCCCGTAGCCCGTAGTGCCTAGATGCCTGCTGAAATTCTGCACGGATCAGGATATCTCTCAGATGCAAGGCGCCCCCACAGGCACCTGTGGCTGGTTTGACAGTGCCAAGTGCCTCCTGCAAACTGACATCAGGAACCTGGCCTGCTGACTTTTGTTTCTCTGGGGAAACGCCATGATTCATGTCCAGTGCCCGGTGGCATGGAGTGGCTGGCTGCCTGCTGAAATTACGAACGGATCAGGATACCTCCCAGATGCAGGGGGCCCCCACAGGCACCTGTGGGTGGTTTGATAGTGCCAAGTGCCTCCTGCAAACTGACATCAGGAACCTGGCCTGCTGACTTTTGTTTCTCATTGGAATGGCCATGGTTCGTGTCAAGTGCCCCGTGGCCTGGAGTGGCCGGCTGCCTGCTGAAATTCCGAACGGATCAGGATACCACAAGGATGCAAGATGCCCCCACAGGCACCTGTGGCTGGTTTGACATTGCCAAGTGCCTCCTGCAAACTGACATCAGGAACCTGGCCTGGTGACTTTTGTTTCTCAGGGGAAAGGCCATCGTTGTTATCCAGGGCACGGTGGACCGGAGTGGCCGGATGCCTGCGGAAATTCCGAACGGATCAGTATACCTCCTAGATTCAAGGTGCCCCCACAGGCAACTGTGGTTGGTTTGACAGTGCCAAGTGCCTCCTGCAAACTGACATCAGGAACCTGGCATGGTGACTTTTGTTTCCCAGGGGAAAGGCTATGGCTCGTGTCAAGTGCCCGGTGGCCCGGAGTGGCCGGCTGCCTGCTGAAATTCCGAACGGATCAGGATACATCCAAGATGCAAGGGGCCCCCACAGGCACCTGTGGCTGGTTTGACAGTGCCAAGCGCCTCCTGCAAACTGACATCAGGAACCTGGCCTGGTGACTTTGTTTCTCTGGGGCAAGGCCATCGTTCCACTTCTGAGCCCCGTAGCCCGTAGTGCCTAGATGCCTGCTGAAATTCTGCACGGATCAGGATATCTCTCAGATGCAAGGCGCCCCCACAGGCACCTGTGGCTGGTTTGACAGTGCCAAGTGCCTCCTGCAAACTGACATCAGGAACCTGGCCGGCTGACTTTTGTTTCTCTGGGGAAATGCCATGATTCATGTCCAGTGCCCGGTGGCATGGAGTGGCTGGCTGCCTGCTGAAATTACGAACGGATCAGGATACCTCCCAGATGCAGGGGGCCCCCACAGGCACCTGTGGGTGGTTTGATAGTGCCAAGTGCCTCCTGAAAACTGACATCAGGAACCTGGCCTGTGACTTTTGTTTCTCTGGGGAAAGGCCATGGTTCAAGTCCAGGGCCGGGTGGCCCGGATTGACCTGCTGTCTGTTGAAATTCCGCACGGATGAGGATGCCTCCCAGACCAAAGGTACCACCACAGGCGCCTGTGGCTGGTTTGACAGTGCCAAGTGCCTCCTGCAAACTGACATCAGGAACCTGGCCTGGTGACTTTTGTTTCTCTGGGGAATGGCCATGTTTCGTGTCAAGTGCCCCGTGGCCTGGAGTGGCTGGCTGCCTGCTGAAATTCCGCATGGATCAGGATACCACAAGGATGCAAGATGCCCCCACAGGCACCTGTGGCTGGTTTGACAGTGCCAAGTGCCTCCTGCAAACTGACATCAGGAACCTGGCCTGGTGACTTTTGTTTCTCAGGGGAAAGGCCATCGTTGTTATCCAGGGCACGGTGGACCGGAGTGGCCGGATGCCTGCGGAACTTCCGAACGGATCAGTATACCGCCTAGATGCAAGGTGCCCGCACAGGCAACTGTGGCTGGTTTGACAGTGCCAAGTGCCTCCTGCAAACTGACATCAGGAACCTGGCCTGGTGACTTTTGTTTCTCTGGGGAAAGGCCATCATTCGTGTCCAGTGCCCGGTGGCCTGGAGTGGCCGGCTGCCTGCTGAAATTCCGAACGGATGAGGATACCAGAAGGATGCAAGATGCCCCCACAGGCAACTGTGGCTGGTTTGACATTGCCAAGTGCCTCCTGCAAACTGACATCAGGAACCTGGCCTGGTGACTTTTGTTTCTCTGGGGAAAGGCCATGGTTCCTGTGCAGGGCTTGGTGGCGAGTAGTGGCCGGCCGCCAGCTGAAATTCCTCACGGTTGAGGATACCTCCCAGATGAAAGGAGCCCGCACAGGCAACTGTGGCTGGTTTGACAGTGCCAAGTGCCTCCTGCAAACTGACATCAGCAACCTGGCCGGGGGAGTTTTGTTTCTCTGGGGAAAGGCCATCGTTCGTGTCCAGTGCACGGCGGCCTGGAGTGGCCGGCTGCCTGCTGAAATTCCTCACGGTTGAGGATAGCTCCCAGATGCAAGGTGCCCCCACAGGCAACTGTTGGTAGTTTGACAGTGCCAAGTGCCTCCTGCAAACTGACATCAGTGACCTGGCCTGGTGACTTTTGTTTCTCTGGGGAAAGGCCATCGTTCATGTCCAGTGCCCGGTGGCTAGGAGTGGCCGGCTGCCTGCTGAAATTCCGCACAGATGAGGATACCACCTAGAAGCAAATGCCCCCACAGGCACCAGTGGCTGGTTTAACACTGCCAAGTGCCTCCTGCAAACTGACATCGGGAACCTGGCCTGCTGTCTTTTGTTTCTCTGGGGAAACGCCATGATTCATGTCCAGTGCCCGGTGGCTTGGAGTGGCCGGCTGCCTACTGAAATTCCGAACGGATCAGGATACCTCCCAGATGCAAGGGGCCCCCACAGGCAACTGTGGCTGGTTTGACAGTGCCAAGTGCCTCCTGCAAACTGACATCAGGAACCTGGCCTGGTGACTTTTGTTTCTCTGGGGAAAAGCCATGGTTCAAGTCCAGGGCCGGGTGGCCCGGATTGGCCGGCTGTCTGTTGAAATTCCGCACGGATCAGGATGCCTCCCAGACCAAAGGTACCACCACAGGCGCCTGTGGCTGTTTTGACAGTGCCAAGTGCCTCCTGCAAACTGACATCAGGAACCTGGCCTGCTGACTTTTGTTTCTCATTGGAATGGCCATGGTTCGTGTCAAGTGCCCCGTGGCCTGGAGTGGCCGGCTGCCTGCTGAAATTCCGAACGGATCAGGATACCACAAGGATGCAAGATGCCCCCACAGGCACCTGTGGCTGGTTTGACATTGCCAAGTGCCTCCTGCAAACTGACATCAGGAACCTGGCCTGCTGACTTTTGTTTCTCAGGGGAAAGGCCATCGTTGTTATCCAGGGCACGGTGGACCGGAGTGGCCGGATGCCTGCGGAAATTCCGAACGGATCAGTATACCTCCTAGATTCAAGGTGCCCCCACAGGCAACTGTGGTTGGTTTGACAGTGCCAAGTGCCTCCTGCAAACTGACATCAGGAACCTGGCATGGTGACTTTTGTTTCCCAGGGGAAAGGCTATGGCTCGTGTCCTGGGCCCGGTGGCCCGGAGTGGCCGGCTGCCTGCTGAAATTCCGAACGGATCAGGATACATCCAAGATGCAAGGGGCCCCCACAGGCACCTGTGGCTGGTTTGACAGTGCCAAGTGCCTCCTGCAAACTGACATCAGGAACCTGGCCTGGTGACTTTGTTTCTCTGGGGCAAGGCCATCGTTCCACTTCTGAGCCCCGTAGCCCGTAGTGCCTAGATGCCTGCTGAAATTCTGCACGGATCAGGATATCTCTCAGATGCAAGGCGCCCCCACAGGCACCTGTGGCTGGTTTGACAGTGCCAAGTGCCTCCTGCAAACTGACATCAGGAACCTGGCCGGCTGCCTTTTGTTTCTCTGGGGAAACGCCATGATTCATGTCCAGTGCCCGGTGGCATGGAGTGGCTGGCTGCCTGCTGAAATTACGAACGGATCAGGATACCTCCCAGATGCAGGGGGCCCCCACAGGCACCTGTGGGTGGTTTGATAGTGCCAAGTGCCTCCTGCAAACTGACATCAGGAACCTGGCCTGCTGACTTTTGTTTCTCATTGGAATGGCCATGGTTCGTGTCAAGTGCCCCGTGGCCTGGAGTGGCCGGCTGCCTGCTGAAATTCCGAACGGATCAGGATACCACAAGGATGCAAGATGCCCCCACAGGCACCTGTGGCTGGTTTGACATTGCCAAGTGCCTCCTGCAAACTGACATCAGGAACCTGGCCTGGTGACTTTTGTTTCTCAGGGGAAAGGCCATCGTTGTTATCCAGGGCACGGTGGACCGGAGTGGCCGGATGCCTGCGGAAATTCCGAACGGATCAGTATACCTCCTAGATTCAAGGTGCCCCCACAGGCAACTGTGGTTGGTTTGACAGTGCCAAGTGCCTCCTGCAAACTGACATCAGGAACCTGGCATGGTGACTTTTGTTTCCCAGGGGAAAGGCTATGGCTCGTGTCAAGTGCCCGGTGGCCCGGAGTGGCCGGCTGCCTGCTGAAATTCCGAACGGATCAGGATACATCCAAGATGCAAGGGGCCCCCACAGGCACCTGTGGCTGGTTTGACAGTGCCAAGTGCCTCCTGCAAACTGACATCAGGAACCTGGCCTGGTGACTTTGTTTCTCTGGGGCAAGGCCATCGTTCCACTTCTGAGCCCCGTAGCCCGTAGTGCCTAGATGCCTGCTGAAATTCTGCACGGATCAGGATATCTCTCAGATGCAAGGCGCCCCCACAGGCACCTGTGGCTGGTTTGACAGTGCCAAGTGCCTCCTGCAAACTGACATCAGGAACCTGGCCGGCTGACTTTTGTTTCTCTGGGGAAACGCCATGATTCATGTCCAGTGCCCGGTGGCATGGAGTGGCTGGCTGCCTGCTGAAATTACGAACGGATCAGGATACCTCCCAGATGCAGGGGGCCCCCACAGGCACCTGTGGGTGGTTCGACAGTGCCAAGTGCCTCCTGAAAACTGACATCAGGAACCTGGCCTGTGACTTTTGTTTCTCTGGGGAAAGGCCATGGTTCAAGTCCAGGGCCGGGTGGCCCGGATTGACCTGCTGTCTGTTGAAATTCCGCACGGATGAGGATGCCTCCCAGACCAAAGGTACCACCACAGGCGCCTGTGGCTGGTTTGACAGTGCCAAGTGCCTCCTGCAAACTGACATCAGGAACCTGGCCTGGTGACTTTTGTTTCTCTGGGGAATGGCCATGTTTCGTGTCAAGTGCCCCGTGGCCTGGAGTGGCTGGCTGCCTGCTGAAATTCCGCATGGATCAGGATACCACAAGGATGCAAGATGCCCCCACAGGCACCTGTGGCTGGTTTGACAGTGCCAAGTGCCTCCTGCAAACTGACATCAGGAACCTGGCCTGGTGACTTTTGTTTCTCAGGGGAAAGGCCATCGTTGTTATCCAGGGCACGGTGGACCGGAGTGGCCGGATGCCTGCGGAACTTCCGAACGGATCAGTATACCGCCTAGATGCAAGGTGCCCGCACAGGCAACTGTGGCTGGTTTGACAGTGCCAAGTGCCTCCTGCAAACTGACATCAGGAACCTGGCCTGGTGACTTTTGTTTCTCAGGGGAAAGGCCATCGTTGTTATCCAGGGCACGGTGGACCGGAGTGGCCGGATGCCTGCGGAAATTCCGAACGGATCAGTATACCTCCTAGATTCAAGGTGCCCCCACAGGCAACTGTGGTTGGTTTGACAGTGCCAAGTGCCTCCTGCAAACTGACATCAGGAACCTGGCATGGTGACTTTTGTTTCCCAGGGGAAAGGCTATGGCTCGTGTCCTGGGCCCGGTGGCCCGGAGTGGCCGGCTGCCTGCTGAAATTCCGAACGGATCAGGATACATCCAAGATGCAAGGGGCCCCCACAGGCACCTGTGGCTGGTTTGACAGTGCCAAGTGCCTCCTGCAAACTGACATCAGGAACCTGGCCTGGTGACTTTGTTTCTCTGGGGCAAGGCCATCGTTCCACTTCTGAGCCCCGTAGCCCGTAGTGCCTAGATGCCTGCTGAAATTCTGCACGGATCAGGATATCTCTCAGATGCAAGGCGCCCCCACAGGCACCTGTGGCTGGTTTGACAGTGCCAAGTGCCTCCTGCAAACTGACATCAGGAACCTGGCCTGCTGACTTTTGTTTCTCTGGGGAAACGCCATGATTCATGTCCAGTGCCCGGTGGCATGGAGTGGCTGGCTGCCGGCTGAAATTACGAACGGATCAGGATACCTCCCAGATGCAGGGGGCCCCCACAGGCACCTGTGGGTGGTTTGATAGTGCCAAGTGCCTCCTGAAAACTGACATCAGGAACCTGGCCTGGTGACTTTTGTTTCTCTGGGGAAAGGCCATGGTTCAAGTCCAGGGCCGGGTGGCCCGGATTGACCTGCTGTCTGTTGAAATTCTGCACGGATCAGGATGCCTCCCAGACCAAAGGTACCACCACAGGCGCCTGTGGCTGGTTTGACAGTGCCAAGTGCCTCCTGCAAACTGACATCAGGAACCTGGCCTGGTGACTTTTGTTTCTCTGGGGAATGGCCATGTTTCGTGTCAAGTGCCCCGTGGCCTGGAGTGGCTGGCTGCCTGCTGAAATTCCGCACGGATCAGGATACCACAAGGATGCAAGATGCTCCCACAGGCACCTGTGGCTGGTTTGACAGTGCCAAGTGCCTCCTGCAAACTGACATCAGGAACCTGGCCTGGTGACTTTTGTTTCTCAGGGGAAAGGCCATCGTTGTTATCCAGGGCACGGTGGACCGGAGTGGCCGGATGCCTGCGGAACTTCCGAACTGATCAGTATACCGCCTAGATGCAAGGTGCCCGCACAGGCAACTGTGGCTGGTTTGACAGTGCCAAGTGCCTCCTGCAAACTGACATCAGGAACCTGGCCTGGTGACTTTTGTTTCTCTGGGGAAAGGCCATCATTCGTGTCCAGTGCCCGGTGGCCTGGAATGGCCGGCTGCCTGCTGAAATTCCGCACGGATGAGGATACCAGAAGGATGCAAGATGCCCCCACAGGCAACTGTGGCTGGTTTGACAGTGCCAAGTGCCTCCTGCAAACTGACATCAGGAACCTGGCCTGGTGACTTTTGTTTCTCTGGGGAAAGGCCATGGTTCCTGTGCAGGACTTGGTGGCGAGTAGTGGCCGGCCGCCAGCTGAAATTCCTCACGGTTGAGGATACCTCCCAGATGAAAGGAGCCCGCACAGGCAACTGTGGCTGGTTTGACAGTGCCAAGTGCCTCCTGCAAACTGACATCAGGAACCTGGCCTGCTGACTTTTGTTTCTCTGGGGAAACGCCATGATTCATGTCCAGTGCCCGGTGGCATGGAGTGGCCGGCTGCCTGCTGAAATTCCGAACGGATCAGGATGCCTCCCAGATGCAAGGGGCCCCCACAGGCAACTGTGGTTGGTTTGACAGTGCCAAGTGCCTCCTGCAAACTGACATCAGGAACCTGGAATGGTGACTTTTGTTTCCCAGGGGAAAGGCTATGGCTCGTGTCCTGGGCCCGGTGGCCCGGAGTGGCCGGCTGCCTGCTGAAATTCCTCACGGTTGAGGATAGCTCCCAGATGCAAGCTGCCCCCATAGGCAACAGTGGCTGGTTTGACAGTGCCAAGTGCCTCCTGCAAACTGACATCAGTGACCTGGCCTGGTGACTTTTGTTTCTCTGGGGAAAGGCCATGGTTCATGTCCAGTGCCCGGTGGCTAGGAGTGGCCGGCTGCCTGCTGAAATTCCGCACAGATGAGGATACCACCTAGAAGCAAATGCCCCCACAGGCACCAGTGGCTGGTTTAACACTGCCAAGTGCCTCCTGCAAACTGACATCGGGAACCTGGCCTGCTGTCTTTTGTTTCTCTGGGGAAACGCCATGATTCATGTCCAGTGCCCGGTGGCTTGGAGTGGCCGGCTGCCTACTGAAATTCCGAACGGATCAGGATACCTCCCAGATGCAAGGGGCCCCCACAGGCAACTGTGGCTGGTTTGACAGTGCCAAGTGCCTCCTGCAAACTGACATCAGGAACCTGGCCTGGTGACTTTTGTTTCTCTGGGGAAAAGCCATGGTTCAAGTCCAGGGCCGGGTGGCCCGGATTGGCCGGCTGTCTGCTGAAATTCCGCACGGATGAGGATGCCTCCCAGACCAAAGGTACCACCACAGGCGCCTGTGGCTGTTTTGACAGTGCCAAGTGCCTCCTGCAAACTGACATCAGGAACCTGGCCTGCTGACTTTTGTTTCTCTGTGGAATGGCCATGGTTCGTGTCAAGTGCCCCGTGGCCTGGAGTGGCTGGCTGCCTGCTGAAATTCCGCACGGATCAGGATACATCCAAGATGCAAGGGGCCCCCACAGGCACCTGTGGCTGGTTTGACAGTGCCAAGTGCCTCCTGCAAACTGACATCAGGAACCTGGCCTGGTGACTTTGTTTCTCTGGGGCAAGGCCATCGTTCCACTTCTGAGCCCCGTAGCCCGTAGTGCCTAGATGCCTGCTGAAATTCTGCACGGATCAGGATATCTCTCAGATGCAAGGCGCCCCCACAGGCACCTGTGGCTGGTTTGACAGTGCCAAGTGCCTCCTGCAAACTGACATCAGGAACCTGGCCTGCTGACTTTTGTTTCTCTGGGGAAACGCCATGATTCATGTCCAGTGCCCGGTGGCATGGAGTGGCTGGCTGCCGGCTGAAATTACGAACGGATCAGGATACCTCCCAGATGCAGGGGGCCCCCACAGGCACCTGTGGGTGGTTTGATAGTGCCAAGTGCCTCCTGCAAACTGACATCAGGAACCTGGCCTGGTGACATTTGTTTCTCTGGGGAAAGGCCATGGTTCAAGTCCAGGGCCGGGTGGCCCGGATTGACCTGCTGTCTGTTGAAATTCTGCACGGATCAGGATGCCTCCCAGACCAAAGGTACCACCACAGGCGCCTGTGGCTGGTTTGACAGTGCCAAGTGCCTCCTGCAAACTGACATCAGGAACCTGGCCTGGTGACTTTTGTTTCTCTGGGGAATGGCCATGTTTCGTGTCAAGTGCCCCGTGGCCTGGAGTGGCTGGCTGCCTGCTGAAATTCCGCACGGATCAGGATACCACAAGGATGCAAGATGCCCCCACAGGCACCTGTGGCTGGTTTGACAGTGCCAAGTGCCTCCTGCAAACTGACATCAGGAACCTGGCCTGGTGACTTTTGTTTCTCAGGGGAAAGGCCATCGTTGTTATCCAGGGCACGGTGGACCGGAGTGGCCGGATGCCTGCGGAACTTCCGAACGGATCAGTATACCGCCTAGATGCAAGGTGCCCGCACAGGCAACTGTGGCTGGTTTGACAGTGCCAGGTGCCTCCTGCAAACTGACATCAGGAACCTGGCCTGGTGAGTTTTGTTTCTCTGGGGAAAGGTCATGGTTCATGTCCAGGGCGCGGTGGACCGGAATGGCTGGATGCCTGCGGAAATTCCGAATGGATCAGTATACAGCCTAGATGCAAGGTGCCCGCACAGGCAACTGTGGCTGGTTTGACAGTGCCAAGTGCCTCCTGCAAACTGACATCAGGAATCTGGCCTGGTGACTTTCGTTTCTCTGGGGAAAGGCCATCGTTCGTGTCCAGTGCCCGGTGGCCTGGAGTGGCCGTCCGCCTGCTGAAATTCCGCACGGATGAGGATACCACAAGGATGCAAGATGCCCGCACAGGCAACTGTGGCTGGTTTGACAGTGCCAAGTGCCTCCTGCAAACTGACATCAGGAACCTGGCCTGCTGAGTTTTGTTTTTCTGGGGAAAGGCCATGGTTCCTGTGCAGGGCTCTGTGGCGAGTAGTGGCCGGGCGCCTGCTGAAAGTCCTCACGGTTGAGGATAGCTCCCAGATGCAAGGTGCCCCCACAGGCAACTGTGGCTGGTTTGACAGTGCCAAGTGCCTCCTGCAAACTGACATCAGGAACCTGGCCTGGTGCCTTTTGCTTCTCAGGGGAAATGCCATGGTTTGTGTCCAGGGCCTAGTGGCCAGTAGTGGCCGGTCGTCTGCTGAAATTCCTCACAATTTAGGATACCTCCGAGATGCAAGGTGCCCCCACAGGCAACAGTGGCTGGTTTAACAGTGCCAAATGCCTCCTGCAAACTGACATCAGGAACCTGGCCTGGTGACTTTTGTTTCTCTGGGGAAACGCCATGATTCATGTCCAGTGCCCGGTGACATGGAGTGGCCGGCTGCCTGCTGAAATTCCGAACGGATCAGGATGCCTCCCAGATGCAAGGGGCCCCCACAGGCAACTGTGGTTGGTTTGACAGTGCCAAGCGCCTTCTGCAAACTGACATCAGGAACCTGGCATGGTGACTTTTGTTTCCCAGGGGAAAGGCTATGGCTCGTGTCCTGGGCCCTGTGGCCCGGAGTGGCCGGCTGCCTGCTGAAATTCCAAACGGATCAGGATACCTCCCAGATGCAAGGGGCCCCCACAGGCACCTGTGGCTGGTTTGACAGTGCCAAGTGCCTCCTGCAAACTGACATCAGGAACCTGGCCTGGTGACTTCTGTTTCTCTGGGGAAAGGCCATGGTTCAAGTCCAGGGCCGGGTGGCTAGGATTGGCCGGCTGTCTGTTGAAATTCCGAACGGATGAGGATGCCTCCCAGACCTAAGGTAACACCACAGGCGCCTGTGGCTGGTTTGACAGTGCCAGGTGCCTCCTGCAAACTGACATCAGGAACCTGGCCTGGTGACTTTTGTTTCTCAGGGGAATGGCCATGTTTCGTGTCAAGTGCCCCGTGGCCTGGAGTGGCCGGATGCCTGCGGAAATTCCGAACGGATCAGTATACCGCCTAGATGCAAGGTGCCCCCACAGGCAACTGTGGCTGGTTTGACAGTGCCAAGTGCCTCCTGCAAACTGACATCAGGAACCTGGCCTGGTGACTTTTGTTTCTCAGGGGAAAGGCCATCGTTCGTGTCCAGTGCCCGGTGGCCTGTAGTGGCCGGCTGCCTGCAGAAATTCCGCACGGATGAGGATACCACAAGGATGCAAGATGCCCCCACAGGCAACTGTGGCTGGTTTGACAGTGCCAAGTGCCTCCTGCAAACTGACATCAGGAACCTGGCCTGGTGACTTTTGTTTCTCTGGGGAAAGGCCATGGTTACTGTGCAGGGCTTGGTGGCCTGTAGTGGCCGGCCGCCAGCTGAAATTCCTCACGGTTGAGGATACCTCCCAGATGAAAGGAGCCCGCACAGGCAACTGTGGCTGGTTTGACAGTGCCAAGTGCCTCCTGCAAACTGACATCAGCAACCTGGCCTGGTGACTTTTGTTTCTCTGGGGAAAGGCCATCGTTCGTGTCCAGTGCCCGGCGGCCTGGAGTGGCCGGCTGCCTGCTGAAATTCCTCACGGTTGAGGATAGCTCCCAGATGCAAGGTTCCCACATAGGCAACTGTGGCTGGTTTGACAGTGCCAAGTGCCTCCTGCAAACTGACATCAGGAACCTGGCCTGGTGCCTTTTGCTTCTCAGTGGAAATGCCATGCTTCATGTCCAGGGCCTAGTGGCCAGTAGTGGCCGGTCGCCTGCTGAAATTCCTAACGATTTAGGATACCTCCGAGATGCAAGGTGCCCCCACAGGCAACAGTGGCTGGTTTAACAGTGCCAAGTGCCTCCTGCAAACTGACATCAGGAACCTGGCCTGGTGACTTTTGTTTCTCTGGGGAAACGCCATGATTCATGTCCAGTGCCCGGTGGCATGGAGTGGCTGGCTGCCTGCTGAAATTCCGAACGGATCAGGATGCCTCCCAGATGCAAGGGGCCCACACAGGCAACTGTGGCTGGTTTGACAGTGCCAAGTGCCTCCTGCAAACTGACATCAGGAACCTGGCCTGTGACTTTTGTTTCTCTGGGGAAAGGCTATGGCTCGTGTCCTGGCCCCGGTGGCCCGGAGTGGCCGGCTGCCTACTGAAATTCCGAACGGATCAGGATACCTCCCAGATGCAAGGGGCCCACACAGGCAACTGTGGCTGGTTTGACAGTGCCAAGTGCCTCCTGCAAACTGACATCAGGAACCTGGCCTGTGACTTTTGTTTCTCTGGGGAAAGGCCATCGTTCCTCTACAGGGCCCGGTGGCCCGGATTGGCCGGCTGTCTGTTGAAATTCCGCACGGATCAGGATGCCTCCCAGACCAAATGTACCACCACAGGCGCCTGTGGCTGGTTTGACAGTGCCAAGTGCCTCCTGCAAACTGACATCAGGAACCTGGCCTGGTGACTTTTGTTTCTCTGGGGAATGGCCATGTTTCGTGTCAAGTGCCCCGTGGCCTGGAGTGGCCGGATGCCTGCGGAAATTACGAACGGATCAGTATACCGTCTAGATGCAAGGTGCCCCCACACGCAACTGTGGCTGGTTTGACAGTGCCAAGTGCCTCCTGCAAACTGACATCAGGAACCTGGCCTGGTGACTTTTGTTTCTCTGGGGAAAGGCCATCGTTCGTGTCCAGTGCCCGGTGGCCTGGAGTGGCCGGCTGCCTGCAGAAATTCCGCACGGATGAGGATACCACAAGGATGCAAGATGCCCCCACAGGCAACTGTGGCTGGTTTGACAGTGCCAAGTGCCTCCTGCAAACAGACATCAGGAACCTGGCCTGGTGAGTTTTGTTTCTCTGGGGAAAGGCCATGGTTCCTGTGCAGGGCTTGGTGGCGAGTAGTGGCCGGCCGCCAGCTGAAATTCCTCACGGTTGAGGATACCTCCCAGATGAAAGGAGCCCGCACAGGCAACTGTGGCTGGTTTGACAGTGCCAAGTGCCTCCTGCAAACTGACATCAGCAACGTGGCGGGGGAGTTTTGTTTCTCTGGGGAAAGGCCATCGTTCGTGTCCAGTGCACGGCGGCCTGGAGTGGCCGGCTGCCTGCTGAAATTCCTCACGGTTGAGGATAGCTCCCAGATGCAAGCTGCCCCCACAGGCAACTGTTGGCAGTTTGACAGTGCCAAGTGCCTCCTGCAAACTGACATCAGTGACCTGGCCTGGTGAATTTTGTTTCTCTGGGGAAAGGCCATCGTTCTTGTCCAGTGCCTGGTGGCCTGGAGTGCCCGGCTGCCTGCTGAAATTCCGCACAGATGAGGATACCACCTCGAAGCAAATGCCCCCACAGGCACCAGTGGCTGGTTTGACAGTGCCAAGTGCCTCCTGCAAACTGACATCAGGAACCTGGCCTGGTGACTTTTGTTTCTCTGGGGAAAGGCCATCGTTCTTGTCCAGTGCCCGGTGGCCTGGAGTGGCCGTCCGCCTGCTGAAATTCCGCACGGATGAGGATACCACAAGGATGCAAGATGCCCCCACAGGCAACTGTGGCTGGTTTGACAGTGCCAAGTGCCTCCTGCAAACTGACATCAGGAACCTGGCCTGCTGAGTTTTGTTTTTCTGGGGAAAGGCCATGGTTGCTGTGCAGGGCTCTGTGGCGAGTAGTGGCCTGGCGCCTGCTGAAAGTCCTCACGGTTGAGGATAGCTCCCAGATGCAAGGTGCCCCCACAGGCAACTGTGGCTGGTTTGACAGTGCCAAGTGCCTCCTGCAAACTGACATCAGGAACCTGGCCTGGTGCCTTTTGCTTCTCAGGGGAAATGCCATGGTTTGTGTCCAGGGCCTAGTGGCCAGTAGTGGCCGGTCGTCTGCTGAAATTCCTCACAATTTAGGATACCTCCGAGATGCAAGGTGCCCCCACAGGCAACAGTGGCTGGTTTAACAGTGCCAAATGCCTCCTGCAAACTGACATCAGGAACCTGGCCTGGTGACTTTTGTTTCTCTGGGGAAACGCCATGATTCATGTCCAGTGCCCGGTGACATGGAGTGGCCGGCTGCCTGCTGAAATTCCGAACGGATCAGGATGCCTCCCAGATGCAAGGGGCCCCCACAGGCAACTGTGGTTGGTTTGACAGTGCCAAGCGCCTTCTGCAAACTGACATCAGGAACCTGGCATGGTGACTTTTGTTTCCCAGGGGAAAGGCTATGGCTCGTGTCCTGGGCCCTGTGGCCCGGAGTGGCCGGCTGCCTGCTGAAATTCCAAACGGATCAGGATACCTCCCAGATGCAAGGGGCCCCCACAGGCACCTGTGGCTGGTTTGACAGTGCCAAGTGCCTCCTGCAAACTGACATCAGGAACCTGGCCTGGTGACTTCTGTTTCTCTGGGGAAAGGCCATGGTTCAAGTCCAGGGCCGGGTGGCTAGGGTTGGCCGGCTGTCTGTTGAAATTCCGAACGGATGAGGATGCCTCCCAGACCTAAGGTAACACCACAGGCGCCTGTGGCTGGTTTGACAGTGCCAGGTGCCTCCTGCAAACTGACATCAGGAACCTGGCCTGGTGACTTTTGTTTCTCTGGGGAATGGCCATGTTTCGTGTCAAGTGCCCCGTGGCCTGGAGTGGCCGGATGCCTGCGGAAATTCCGAACGGATCAGTATACCGCCTAGATGCAAGGTGCCCCCACAGGCAACTGTGGCTGGTTTGACAGTGCCAAGTGCCTCCTGCAAACTGACATCAGGAACCTGGCCTGGTGACTTTTGTTTCTCAGGGGAAAGGCCATCGTTCGTGTCCAGTGCCCGGTGGCCTGTAGTGGCCGGCTGCCTGCAGAAATTCCGCACGGATGAGGATACCACAAGGATGCAAGATGCCCCCACAGGCAACTGTGGCTGGTTTGACAGTGCCAAGTGCCTCCTGCAAACTGACATCAGGAACCTGGCCTGGTGACTTTTGTTTCTCTGGGGAAAGGCCATGGTTACTGTGCAGGGCTTGGTGGCGAGTAGTGGCCGGCCGCCAGCTGAAATTCCTCACGGTTGAGGATACCTCCCAGATGAAAGGAGCCCGCACAGGCAACTGTGGCTGGTTTGACAGTGCCAAGTGCCTCCTGCAAACTGACATCAGCAACCTGGCCTGGTGACTTTTGTTTCTCTGGGGAATGGCCATGTTTCGTGTCAAGTGCCCCGTGGCCTGGAGTGGCCGGATGCCTGCGGAAATTCCGAACGGATCAGTATACCGTCTATATGCAAGGTGCCCCCACACGCAACTGTGGCTGGTTTGACAGTGCCAAGTGCCTCCTGCAAACTGACATCAGCAACCTGGCCTGGTGACTTTTGTTTCTCTGGGGAAAGGCCATCGTTCGTGTCCAGTGCCCCGTGGCCTGGAGTGGCCGGATGCCTGCGGAAATTCCGAACGGATCAGTATACCGTCTAGATGCAAGGTGCCCCCACACGCAACTGTGGCTGGTTTGACAGTGCCAAGTGCCTCCTGCAAACTGACATCAGGAACCTGGCCTGGTGACTTTTGTTTCTCTGGGGAAAGGCCATCGTTCGTGTCCAGTGCCCGGTGGCCTGGAGTGGCCGGCTGCCTGCAGAAATTCCGCACGGATGAGGATACCACAAGGATGCAAGATGCCCCCACAGGCAACTGTGGCTGGTTTGACAGTGCCAAGTGCCTCCTGCAAACAGACATCAGGAACCTGGCCTGGTGAGTTTTGTTTCTCTGGGGAAAGGCCATGGTTCCTGTGCAGGGCTTGGTGGCGAGTAGTGGCCGGCCGCCAGCTGAAATTCCTCACGGTTGAGGATACCTCCCAGATGAAAGGAGCCCGCACAGGCAACTGTGGCTGGTTTGACAGTGCCAAGTGCCTCCTGCAAACTGACATCAGCAACGTGGCGGGGGAGTTTTGTTTCTCTGGGGAAAGGCCATCGTTCGTGTCCAGTGCACGGCGGCCTGGAGTGGCCGGCTGCCTGCTGAAATTCCTCACGGTTGAGGATAGCTCCCAGATGCAAGCTGCCCCCACAGGCAACTGTTGGCAGTTTGACAGTGCCAAGTGCCTCCTGCAAACTGACATCAGTGACCTGGCCTGGTGAATTTTGTTTCTCTGGGGAAAGGCCATCGTTCTTGTCCAGTGCCTGGTGGCCTGGAGTGCCCGGCTGCCTGCTGAAATTCCGCACAGATGAGGATACCACCTCGAAGCAAATGCCCCCACAGGCACCAGTGGCTGGTTTGACAGTGCCAAGTGCCTCCTGCAAACTGACATCAGGAACCTGGCCTGGTGACTTTTGTTTCTCTGGGGAAAGGCCATCGTTCTTGTCCAGTGCCCGGTGGCCTGGAGTGGCCGTCCGCCTGCTGAAATTCCGCACGGATGAGGATACCACAAGGATGCAAGATGCCCCCACAGGCAACTGTGGCTGGTTTGACAGTGCCAAGTGCCTCCTGCAAACTGACATCAGGAACCTGGCCTGCTGAGTTTTGTTTTTCTGGGGAAAGGCCATGGTTCCTGTGCAGGGCTCTGTGGCGAGTAGTGGCCGGGCGCCTGCTGAAATTCCTCACGGTTGAGGATAGCTCCCAGATGCAAGGTGCCCCCACAGGCAACTGTGGCTGGTTTGACAGTGCCAAGTGCCTCCTGCAAACTGACATCAGGAACCTGGCCTGGTGCCTTTTGCTTCTCAGGGGAAATGCCATGGTTTGTGTCCAGGGCCTAGTGGCCAGTAGTGGCCGGTCGTCTGCTGAAATTCCTCACAATTTAGGATACCTCCGAGATGCAAGGTGCCCCCACAGGCAACAGTGGCTGGTTTAACAGTGCCAAATGCCTCCTGCAAACTGACATGAGGAACCTGGCCTGGTGACTTTTGTTTCTCTGGGGAAACGCCATGATTCATGTCCAGTGCCCGGTGACATGGAGTGGCCGGCTGCCTGCTGAAATTCCGAACGGATCAGGATGCCTCCCAGATGCAAGGGGCCCCCACAGGCAACTGTGGTTGGTTTGACAGTGCCAAGCGCCTTCTGCAAACTGACATCAGGAACCTGGCATGGTGACTTTTGTTTCCCAGGGGAAAGGCTATGGCTCGTGTCCTGGGCCCTGTGGCCCGGAGTGGCCGGCTGCCTGCTGAAATTCCAAACGGATCAGGATACCTCCCAGATGCAAGGGGCCCCCACAGGCACCTGTGGCTGGTTTGACAGTGCCAAGTGCCTCCTGCAAACTGACATCAGGAACCTGGCCTGGTGACTTCTGTTTCTCTGGGGAAAGGCCATGGTTCAAGTCCAGGGCCGGGTGGCTAGGATTGGCCGGCTGTCTGTTGAAATTCCGAACGGATGAGGATGCCTCCCAGACCTAAGGTAACACCACAGGCGCCTGTGGCTGGTTTGACAGTGCCAGGTGCCTCCTGCAAACTGACATCAGGAACCTGGCCTGGTGACTTTTGTTTCTCTGGGGAATGGCCATGTTTCGTGTCAAGTGCCCCGTGGCCTGGAGTGGCCGGATGCCTGCGGAAATTCCGAACGGATCAGTATACCGCCTAGATGCAAGGTGCCCCCACAGGCAACTGTGGCTGGTTTGACAGTGCCAAGTGCCTCCTGCAAACTGACATCAGGAACCTGGCCTGGTGACTTTTGTTTCTCTGGGGAAAGGCCATGGTTACTGTGCAGGGCTTGGTGGCGAGTAGTGGCCGGCCGCCAGCTGAAATTCCTCACGGTTGAGGATACCTCCCAGATGAAAGGAGCCCGCACAGGCAACTGTGGCTGGTTTGACAGTGCCAAGTGCCTCCTGCAAACTGACATCAGCAACCTGGCCTGGTGACTTTTGTTTCTCTGGGGAAAGGCCATCGTTCGTGTCCAGTGCACGGCGGCCTGGAGTGGCCGGCTGCCTGCTGAAATTCCTCACGGTTGAGGATAGCTCCCAGATGCAAGCTGCCCCCACAGGCAACTGTTGGTAGTTTGACAGTGCCAAGTGCCTCCTGCAAACTGACATCAGTGACCTGGCCTGGTGACTTTTGTTTCTCTGGGGAAAGGCCATGGTTCATGTCCAGTGCCCGGTGGCTAGGAGTGGCCGGCTGCCTGCTGAAATTCCGCACAGATGAGGATACCACCTAGAAGCAAATGCCCCCACAGGCACCAGTGGCTGGTTTGACAGTGCCAAGTGCCTCCTGCAAACTGACATCAGGAACCTGGTCTGGTGACTTTTGCTTCTCAGGGGAAAGGCCATGGTTCATGTCCAGGGCCTAGTGGCCAGTAGTGGCCGTTCGCCTGCTGAAATTCCTCACGATTTAGGATACCTCCGAGATGCAAGGTGCCCCACAGGTAACAGTGACTGGTTTAAAAGTGCCAAGTGCCTCCTGCAAACTGACATCAGGAACCTGGCCTGCTGAGTTTTGTTTTTCTGGGGAAAGGCCATGGTTCCTGTGCAGGGCTTGGTGGCGAGTAGTGGCCGGGCGCCTGCTGAAATTCCTCACGGTTGAGGATACCTCCCAGATGAAAGGAGCCCGCACAGGGAACTGTGGCTGGTTTCACAGTGCCAAGTGCCTCCTGCAAACTGACATCAGCAACCTGGCCGGGGGAGTTTTGTTTCTCTGGGGAAAGGCCATCGTTCGTGTCCAGTGCCCGGCGGCCTGGAGTGGCCGGCTGCCTGCTGAAATTCCTCACGGTTGAGGATAGCTCCCAGATGCAAGGTTCCCACATAGGCAACTGTGGCTGGTTTGACAGTGCCAAGTGCCTCCTGCAAACTGACATCAGGGACCTGGCCTGGTGCCTTTTGCTTCTCAGGGGAAATGCCATGCTTCATGTCCAGGGCCTAGTGGCCAGTAGTGGCCGGTCGCCTGCTGAAATTCCTAACGATTTAGGATACCTCCGAGATGCAAGGTGCCCCCACAGGCAACAGTGGCTGGTTTAACAGTGCCAAGTGCCTCCTGCAAACTGACATCAGGAACCTGGCCTGGTGACTTTTGTTTCTCTGGGGAAACGCCATGATTCATGTCCAGTGCCCGGTGGCATGGAGTGGCTGGCTGCCTGCTGAAATTCCGAACGGATCAGGATGCCTCCCAGATGCAAGGGGCCCCCACAGGCAACTGTGGTTGGTTTGACAGTGCCAAGCGCCTTCTGCAAACTGACATCAGGAACCTGGCATGGTGACTTTTGTTTCCCAGGGGAAAGGCTATGGCTCGTGTCCTGGCCCCGGTGGCCCGGAGTGGCCGGCTGCCTACTGAAATTCCGAACGGATCAGGATACCTCCCAGATGCAAGGGGCCCACACAGGCAACTGTGGCTGGTTTGACAGTGCCAAGTGCCTCCTGCAAACTGACATCAGGAACCTGGCCTGTGACTTTTGTTTCTCTGGGGAAAGGCCATCGTTCCTCTACAGGGCCCGGTGGCCCGGATTGGCCGGCTGTCTGTTGAAATTCCGCACGGATCAGGATGCCTCCCAGACCAAAGGTACCACCACAGGCGCCTGTGGCTGGTTTGACAGTGCCAAGTGCCTCCTGCAAACTGACATGAGGAACCTGGCCTGGTGACTTTTGTTTCTCTGGGGAATGGCCATGTTTCGTGTCAAGTGCCCCGTGGCCTGGAGTGGCCGGATGCCTGCGGAAATTCCGAACGGATCAGTATACCGTCTAGATGCAAGGTGCCCCCACACGCAACTGTGGCTGGTTTGACAGTGCCAAGTGCCTCCTGCAAACTGACATCAGGAACCTGGCCTGGTGACTTTTGTTTCTCTGGGGAAAGGCCATCGTTCGTGTCCAGTGCCCGGTGGCCTGGAGTGGCCGGCTGCCTGCAGAAATTCCGCACGGATGAGGATACCACAAGGATGCAAGATGCCCCCACAGGCAACTGTGGCTGGTTTGACAGTGCCAAGTGCCTCCTGCAAACAGACATCAGGAACCTGGCCTGGTGACTTTTGTTTCTCTGGGGAAACGCCATGATTCATGTCCAGTGCCCGGTGGCATGGAGTGGCTGGCTGCCTGCTGAAATTCCGAACGGATCAGGATGCCTCCCAGATGCAAGGGGCCCCCACAGGCAACTGTGGTTGGTTTGACAGTGCCAAGCGCCTTCTGCAAACTGACATCAGGAACCTGGCATGGTGACTTTTGTTTCCCAGGGGAAAGGCTATGGCTCGTGTCCTGGCCCCGGTGGCCCGGAGTGGCCGGCTGCCTACTGAAATTCCGAACGGATCAGGATACCTCCCAGATGCAAGGGGCCCACACAGGCAACTGTGGCTGGTTTGACAGTGCCAAGTGCCTCCTGCAAACTGACATCAGGAACCTGGCCTGTGACTTTTGTTTCTCTGGGGAAAGGCCATCGTTCCTCTACAGGGCCCGGTGGCCCGGATTGGCCGGCTGTCTGTTGAAATTCCGCACGGATCAGGATGCCTCCCAGACCAAAGGTACCACCACAGGCGCCTGTGGCTGGTTTGACAGTGCCAAGTGCCTCCTGCAAACTGACATCAGGAACCTGGCCTGGTGACTTTTGTTTCTCTGGGGAATGGCCATGTTTCGTGTCAAGTGCCCCGTGGCCTGGAGTGGCCGGATGCCTGCGGAAATTCCGAACGGATCAGTATACCGTCTAGATGCAAGGTGCCCCCACACGCAACTGTGGCTGGTTTGACAGTGCCAAGTGCCTCCTGCAAACTGACATCAGGAACCTGGCCTGGTGACTTTTGTTTCTCTGGGGAAAGGCCATCGTTCGTGTCCAGTGCCCGGTGGCCTGGAGTGGCCGGCTGCCTGCAGAAATTCCGCACGGATGAGGATACCACAAGGATGCAAGATGCCCCCACAGGCAACTGTGGCTGGTTTGACAGTGCCAAGTGCCTCCTGCAAACAGACATCAGGAACCTGGCCTGGTGAGTTTTGTTTCTCTGGGGAAAGGCCATGGTTCCTGTGCAGGGCTTGGTGGCGAGTAGTGGCCGGCCGCCAGCTGAAATTCCTCACGGTTGAGGATACCTCCCAGATGAAAGGAGCCCGCACAGGCAACTGTGGCTGGTTTGACAGTGCCAAGTGCCTCCTGCAAACTGACATCAGCAACGTGGCGGGGGAGTTTTGTTTCTCTGGGGAAAGGCCATCGTTCGTGTCCAGTGCACGGCGGCCTGGAGTGGCCGGCTGCCTGCTGAAATTCCTCACGGTTGAGGATAGCTCCCAGATGCAAGCTGCCCCCACAGGCAACTGTTGGCAGTTTGGCAGTGCCAAGTGCCTCCTGCAAACTGACATCAGTGACCTGGCCTGGTGAATTTTGTTTCTCTGGGGAAAGGCCATCGTTCTTGTCCAGTGCCTGGTGGCCTGGAGTGCCCGGCTGCCTGCTGAAATTCCGCACAGATGAGGATACCACCTCGAAGCAAATGCCCCCACAGGCACCAGTGGCTGGTTTGACAGTGCCAAGTGCCTCCTGCAAACTGACATCAGGAACCTGGTCTGGTGACTTTTGCTTCTCAGGGGAAAGGCCATGGTATGTGTCCAGGGCCTAGTGGCCAGTAGTGGCTGGTCGCCTGCTGAAATTCCTCACGATTTAGGATACCTCCGAGATGTAAGGTGCCCCCACAGGCAACAGTGGCTGGTTTAACAGTGCCAAGTGCGTCCTGCAAACTGACATCAGGAACCTGGCCTGCTGACTTTTGTTTCTCTGGGGAAACGCCATGATTCATGTCCAGTGCCCGGTGGCATGGAGTGGCCGGCTGCCTGCTGAAATTCCTCACGGATCAGGATGCCTCCCAGATCCAAGGGGCCCCCACAGTCAACTGTGGTTGGTGTGACAGTGCCAAGCGCCTTCTGTAAACTGACATCAGGAACCTGGCATGGTGACTTTTGTTTCTCTGGGGAAAGGCTATGGCTCGTGTCCTGGGCCCGGTGGCCCGGAGTGGCCGGATGCCTGCTGAAATTCCGAACAGATCAGGATACCTCCCAGATGCAAGGGGCCCCCACAGGCACATGTGGCTGGTTTGACAGTGCCAAGTGCCTCCTGCAAACTGACATCAGGAACCTGGCCTGGTGACTTCTGTTTCTCAGGGGAAAGGCAATGGTTCAAGTCCAGGGCCGGGTGGCCCGGATTGGCCGGCTGTCTGTTGAAATTCCGCACGGATGAGGATGCCTCCCAGACCTAAGGTAACACCACAGGCGCCTGTGGCTGGTTTGACAGTGCCAGGTGCCTCCTGCAAACTGACATCAGGAACCTGGCATGGTGACTTTTGTTTCTCTGGGGAAAGGCCATCGTTCGTGTCCTGTGCCTGGTGGCCTGGAGTGCCCGGCTGCCTGCTGAAATTCCGCACGGATCAGGATACCACAAGGATGCAAGATGCCCCCACAGGCAACAGTGGCTGATTTGACAGTGCCAAGTGCCTCCTGCAAACTGACATCCGGAACCTGGCCTGGTGACTTTTGTTTCTCTGGGGAATGGCCATGTTTCGTGTCAAGTGCCCGGTGGCCTGGAGTGGCCGGCTGCATGCTGAAATTCCGCACGAATGAGGATACCACAAGGATGCAAGATGCCCCCACAGGCAACAGTGGCTGGTTTGACAGTGCCAAGTGCCTCCTGCAAACTGACATCAGGAACCTGGCATGGTGACTTTTGTTTCTCTGGGGAAAGGCCATGGTTTCTGTACAGGGCCTGGTGGCCAGTAGTGGCCGGCCGACTGCTGAAATTCCTCACGGTTGAGAATACCTCCCAGATGCAAGGTGCCCCCACAGTCACCTGTGGCTGGTTTGACAGTGCCAAGTGCCTCCTGCAAACTGACATCAGGAACCTGGCCTGGTAACTTTTGTTTCTCTGGGGAAAGGCCATCGTTCGTGTCCAGGGCCTGGTGGCCTGGAGTGCCCGTCCGCCTGCTGAAATTCCGCACGCACCAGGATGCCTCCTGACCGAAAGTACCACTATATGCACCTGTGGTTGGTTTGACAGTGCCAAGTGCCTCCTGCAAACTGACATCACGAACCTGGCCTGGTGACATTTTTTCTCTAGGGAAACGCCATGATTCATGTCCAGTGCCCGGTGGCATGGAGTGGCCGGCTGCCTGCTGAAATTCCTCACGGTTGAGGATAGCTCCCAGATGTAAGGGGCCTCCACAGGCAACTGTGGTGGGTTTGACAGTGCCAAGCGCCTTCTGCAAACTGACATCAGGAACCTGGCATGGTGACTTTTGTTACTCAGGGGAAAGGCTAAGGCTTGTGTCCTGGGCCCAGTGGCCCGGAGTGGCTGGCTGCCTGTTGAAATTCCGAACGGATCAGGATACCTCCCAGATGGAAAGTGCATCCAAAGGCAACTGTGGCTGGTTTTACAGTGCCAAGTGCCTCCTGCAAACTGACATCCGGAACCTGGCCTGGTGACTTTTGTTTCTCTGGGGAAAGGCCATCGTTGTTATCCAGGGCACGGTGGACCGGAGTGGACGGATGCCTGCGGAAATTCCGAATGGATCAGTATACCTTCTAGATGCAAGGTGCCCCCACAGGCACCTGTGGCTGGTTTGACAGTGCCAAGTGCCTCCTGCAAGCTTACATCAGGAACCTGGCCTGGTGAATTTGTTTCTCTGGGGAAAGGCCATCGTTCTTGTCCAGGTCCTGGTGGCCCAGAGTGGCCGGCCGCCTGCTGAAATTCCTCACGGTTGAGGATACCACCTAGAAGCAAGTGCCCCCACAGGCAACTGTGGCTGATTTGACAGTGCCAAGTGCCTCCTGCAAACTGACATCAGCAACCTGGCCTGGTGACTTTTGTTTCTCTGGGGAAAGGCCATCGTTCGTGTCCAGTGCCTGGTGGCCTGGAGTGCCCGGCTGCCTGCTGAAATTCCGCACGGATCAGGATACCACAAGGATGCAAGATGTCCCCACAGGCACCTGTGGCTGGTTTGACAGTGCCAAGTGCCTCCTGCAAACTGACATCAGGAACCTGGCCTGGTGACTTTTGTTTCTCAGGGGAAAGGCCATCGTTCCTATTCAGGGCCCGGTGGCCCGGAGTGGCCGGATGCCTGCTGAAATTCTGAATGGATCAGTATACCGCCTAGATGCATGGTGCCCCCACAGGCACCTGTGGCTGGTTTGACAGTGCCAAGTGCCTCCTGCAAACTGACATCAGCAACCTGGCCTGGTGACTTTTGTTACTCAGGGGAAAGGCCATTGTTCCTATCCAGGGCCCGGTGGCCCGGAGTGGCCGGATGCCTGCTGAAATTCTGAATGGATCAGTATACCGCCTAGATGCATGGTGCCCGCACAGGCAAATGTGGCTGGTTTGACAGTGCCAAGTGCCTCCTGCAAACTGACATCAGGAACCTGGCCTGGTAACTTTTGTTTCTCTGGGGAAAGGCCATCGTTCGTGTCCAGGGCCTGGTGGCCTGGATTGGCCGTCCGCCTGCTGAAATTCCACACGGACCAGGATGCCTCCTGACCGAAAGTACCACTATATGCACCTGTCTCTGGTTCGACAGTGCCAAGTGCCTCCTGCAAACTGACATCAGGAACCTGGCCTGGTGACTTTTGTTTCTCTGGGGAATGGCCATGGCTCATGTCCAGTGCCCGGTGGCAAGGAGTGGCCGGCTGCCTGCTGAAATTCCGCATAGATGAGGATACCACCTAGAAGCAAATGCCCCCACAGGCAACAGTGGCTGGTTTGACAGTGCCAAGTGCCTCCTGCAAACTGACATCAGGAACCTGGCCTGCTGACTTTTGTTTCTCTGGGGAAAGGCCATGGTTCATGTTCAGTGCCCGGTGGCATGGAGTGGCCGGCTGCCTGCTGAAATTCCGCATGGATGAGGACGCCACCAGGATGAAAGATGCCTCCACAGGCACCTGTGGCTGGTTTGACAGTGCCTAGTGCCTCCTTCAAACTGACATCAGGAACCTGGCCGGCTGAGTTTTGTTTCTCTGGGGAAAGGCCATCGTTCCGGTCCTGGTCCCTGTAGCCCTGAGTGGCCGGATGCCACTCAGGGATCAGTATAGCGCCTAGATGCAAGGTGCCCCCACAGGCAACAGTGGCTGGTTTGACAGTGCCAAGTGCCTCCTGCAAACTGACATCAGGAACCTGGCCGGGTGACTTTTGTTTCTCTGGGGAAAGGCCATTGTTCGTTTCCAGGGCCCGGTGGCCCTGAGTGGCCGGATGCCTGCTGAAATTCCGAATGGATCAAGATGCCTCCGAGATGGAAAGTGCCCCCACAGGCAACTGTGGCTGGTTTGACAGTGCCAAGTGCCTCCTGCAAACTGACATCAGCATCCTGGCCTGCTGAGTTTTGTTTCTCAGGGGAAAGGCCATCGTTCCTCTCTAGGGCCCGGTGGCCCAGAGTGGCCGGATGCCTGCTGAAATTTCGAACGGATCAGGATACCGCCTAGATGCAAGGTGCCCGCACAGGCAAATGTGGCTGGTTTGACAGTGCCAAGTGCCTCCTGCAAACTGACATCAGCAACCTGGCCTGGTAACTTTTGTTTCTCTGGGGAATGGCCATGGTTTCTGTACAGGGCCTGGTGGCCAGTAGTGGCCGGCCGACTGCTGAAATTCCTCACGGTTGAGAATACCTCCCAGATGCAAGGTGCCCCCACAGGCACCTGTGGCTGGTTTGACAGTGCCAAGTGCCTCCTGCAAACTGACATCAGGAACCTGGCCTGGTAACTTTTGTTTCTCTGGGGAAAGGCCATCGTTCGTGTCCAGGGCCTGGTGGCCTGGAGTGCCCGGCTGCCTGCTTAAATTTCGCACGGACCAGGATGCCTCCTGACCGAAAGTGCCACTATATGCACCTGTGTCTGGTTTGACAGTGCCAAGTGCCTCCTGTAAAATGACATCAGGAACCTGGCCTGGTGACTTTTGTTTCTCTGGGGAATGGCCATGGTTTCTGTACAGGGCCTGGTGGCCAGTAGTGGCTGGCCGCCTGCTGAAATTCCTCACGGTTGAGAATACCTCCCAGATGCAAGGTGCCCCCACAGGCACCTGTGGCTGGTTTGACAGTGCCAAGTGCCTCCTGCAAACTGACATCACGAACCTGGCCTGGTGACATTTTTTTCTCTGGGGAAACGCCATGATTCATGTCCAGTGCCCGGTGGCATGGAGTGGCCGGCTGCCTGCTGAAATTCCTCACGGATCAGGACGCCTCCCAGATGTAAGGGGCCTCCACAGGCAACTGTGGTGGGTTTGACAGTGCCAAGCGCCATCTGCAAACTGACATCAGGAACCTGGCATGGTGACTTTTGTTACTCAGGGGAAAGGCTAAGGCTTGTGTCCTGGGCCCGGTGGCCCGGAGTGGCTGGCTGCCTGTTGAAATTCCGAACGGATCAGGATACCTCCCAGATGGAAAGTGCATCCAAAGGCAACTGTGGCTGGTTTTACAGTGCCAAGTGCCTCCTGCAAACTGACATCCGGAACCTGGCCTGGTGACTTTTGTTTCTCTGGGGAAAGGCCATCGTTGTTATCCAGGGCACGGTGGACCGGAGTGGACGGATGCCTGCGGAAATTCCGAATGGATCAGTATACCTTCTAGATGCAAGGTGCCCCCACAGGCACCTGTGGCTGGTTTGACAGTGCCAAGTGCCTCCTGCAAGCTTACATCAGGAACCTGGCCTGGTGAATTTGTTTCTCTGGGGAAAGGCCATCGTTCTTGTCCAGGTCCTGGTGGCCCAGAGTGGCCGGCCGCCTGCTGAAATTCCTCACGGTTGAGGATACCACCTAGAAGCAAGTGCCCCCACAGGCAACTGTGGCTGATTTGACAGTGCCAAGTGCCTCCTGCAAACTGACATCAGCAACCTGGCCTGGTGACTTTTGTTTCTCTGGGGAAAGGCCATCGTTCGTGTCCAGTGCCTGGTGGCCTGGAGTGCCCGGCTGCCTGCTGAAATTCCGCACGGATCAGGATACCACAAGGATGCAAGATGTCCCCACAGGCACCTGTGGCTGGTTTGACAGTGCCAAGTGCCTCCTGCAAACTGACATCAGCAACCTGGCCTGGTGACTTTTGTTTCTCAGGGGAAAGGCCATCGTTCCTATTCAGGGCCCGGTGGCCCGGAGTGGCCGGATGCCTGCTGAAATTCTGAATGGATCAGTATACCGCCTAGATGCATGGTGCCCCCACAGGCACCTGTGGCTGGTTTGACAGTGCCAAGTGCCTCCTGCAAACTGACATCAGCAACCTGGCCTGGTGACTTTTGTTTCTCAGGGGAAAGGCCATTGTTCCTATCCAGGGCCCGGTGGCCCGGAGTGGCCGGATGCCTGCTGAAATTCTGAATGGATCAGTATACCGCCTAGATGCATGGTGCCCGCACAGGCAAATGTGGCTGGTTTGACAGTGCCAAGTGCCTCCTGCAAACTGACATCAGGAACCTGGCCTGGTAACTTTTGTTTCTCTGGGGAAAGGCCATCGTTCGTGTCCAGGGCCTGGTGGCCTGGATTGGCCGTCCGCCTGCTGAAATTCCACACGGACCAGGATGCCTCCTGACCGAAAGTACCACTATATGCACCTGTCTCTGGTTCGACAGTGCCAAGTGCCTCCTGCAAACTGACATCAGGAACCTGGCCTGGTGACTTTTGTTTCTCTGGGGAATGGCCATGGCTCATGTCCAGTGCCCGGTGGCAAGGAGTGGCCGGCTGCCTGCTGAAATTCCGCATAGATGAGGATACCACCTAGAAGCAAATGCCCCCACAGGCAACAGTGGCTGGTTTGACAGTGCCAAGTGCCTCCTGCAAACTGACATCAGGAACCTGGCCTGCTGACTTTTGTTTCTCTGGGGAAAGGCCATGGTTCATGTTCAGTGCCTGGTGGCATGGAGTGGCCGGCTGCCTGCTGAAATTCCGCATGGATGAGGACGCCACCAGGATGAAAGATGCCTCCACAGGCACCTGTGGCTGGTTTGACAGTGCCTAGTGCCTCCTTCAAACTGACATCAGGAACCTGGCCGGCTGAGTTTTGTTTCTCTGGGGAAAGGCCATCGTTCCGGTCCTGGTCCCTGTAGCCCTGAGTGGCCGGATGCCACTCAGGGATCAGTATAGCGCCTAGATGCAAGGTGCCCCCACAGGCAACAGTGGCTGGTTTGACAGTGCCAAGTGCCTCCTGCAAACTGACATCAGGAACCTGGCCGGGTGACTTTTGTTTCTCTGGGGAAAGGCCATTGTTCGTTTCCAGGGCCCGGTGGCCCTGAGTGGCCGGATGCCTGCTGAAATTCCGAATGGATCAAGATGCCTCCGAGATGGAAAGTGCCCCCACAGGCAACTGTGGCTGGTTTGACAGTGCCAAGTGCCTCCTGCAAACTGACATCAGCATCCTGGCCTGCTGAGTTTTGTTTCTCAGGGGAAAGGCCATCGTTCCTCTCTAGGGCCCGGTGGCCCAGAGTGGCCGGATGCCTGCTGAAATTTCGAACGGATCAGGATACCGCCTAGATGCAAGGTGCCCGCACAGGCAAATGTGGCTGGTTTGACAGTGCCAAGTGCCTCCTGCAAACTGACATCAGCAACCTGGCCTGGTAACTTTTGTTTCTCTGGGGAATGGCCATGGTTTCTGTACAGGGCCTGGTGGCCAGTAGTGGCCGGCCGACTGCTGAAATTCCTCACGGTTGAGAATACCTCCCAGATGCAAGGTGCCCCCACAGGCACCTGTGGCTGGTTTGACAGTGCCAAGTGCCTCCTGCAAACTGACATCAGGAACCTGGCCTGGTAACTTTTGTTTCTCTGGGGAAAGGCCATCGTTCGTGTCCAGGGCCTGGTGGCCTGGAGTGCCCGGCTGCCTGCTTAAATTTCGCACGGACCAGGATGCCTCCTGACCGAAAGTGCCACTATATGCACCTGTGTCTGGTTTGACAGTGCCAAGTGCCTCCTGTAAAATGACATCAGGAACCTGGCCTGGTGACTTTTGTTTCTCTGGGGAATGGCCATGGTTTCTGTACAGGGCCTGGTGGCCAGTAGCGGCTGGCCGCCTGCTGAAATTCCTCACGGTTGAGAATACCTCCCAGATGCAAGGTGCCCCCACAGGCACCTGTGGCTGGTTTGACAGTGCCAAGTGCCTCCTGCAAACTGACATCACGAACCTGGCCTGGTGACATTTTTTTCTCTGGGGAAACGCCATGATTCATGTCCAGTGCCCGGTGGCATGGAGTGGCCGGCTGCCTGCTGAAATTCCTCACGGATCAGGACGCCTCCCAGATGTAAGGGGCCTCCACAGGCAACTGTGGTGGGTTTGACAGTGCCAAGCGCCATCTGCAAACTGACATCAGGAACCTGGCATGGTGACTTTTGTTTCTCAGGGCAAAGGCTAAGGCTCGTGTCCTGGGCCCGGTGGCCCGGAGTGGCTGGCTGCCTGTTGAAATTCCGAACGGATCAGGATACCTCCCAGATGCAGGGGGCCCCCACAGGCACCTGTGGCTGGTTTGACAGTGCCAAGTGCCTCCTGCAAACTGACATCAGGAACCTGGCCTGGTGACTTTTGTTTCTCTGGGGAAAGGCCATCGTTGTTATCCAGGGCACGGTGGACCGGAGTGGACGGATGCCTGCGGAAATTCCGAATGGATCAGTATACCTTCTAGATGCAAGGTGCCCCCACAGGCACCTGTGGCTGGTTTGACAGTGCCAAGTGCCTCCTGCAAGCTTACATCAGGAACCTGGCCTGGTGAATTTGTTTCTCTGGGGAAAGGCCATCGTTCTTGTCCAGGTCCTGGTGGCCCAGAGTGGCCGGCCGCCTGCTGAAATTCCTCACGGTTGAGGATACCACCTAGAAGCAAGTGCCCCCACAGGCAACTGTGGCTGGTTTGACAGTGCCAAGTGCCTCCTGCAAACTGACATCAGGAACCTGGCCTGGTGACTTTTGTTTCTCTGGGGAAAGGCCATCGTTCGTGTCCAGTGCCTGGTGGCCTGGAGTGCCCGGCTGCCTGCTGAAATTCCGCACAGATGAGGATACCACCTCGAAGCAAATGCCCCCACAGGCACCTGTGGCTGGTTTGACAGTGCCAAGTGCCTCCTGCAAACTGACATCAGCAACCTGGCCTGGTGACTTTTGTTTCTCAGGGGAAAGGCCATTGTTCCTATCCAGGGCCCGGTGGCCCGGAGTGGCCGGATGCCTGCTGAAATTCTGAATGGATCAGTATACCGCCTAGATGCATGGTGCCCGCACAGGCAACAGTGGCTGGTTTGACAGTGCCTAGTGCCTCCTGCAAACTGACATCAGGAACCTGGCCGGGTGACTTTTGTTTCTCTGGGGAAAGGCCATCGTTCGTGTCCAGGGCCTGGTGGCCTGGATTGGCCGTCCGCCTGCTGAAATTCCACACGGACCAGGATGCCTCCTGACCGAAAGTACCACTATATGCACCTGTCTCTGGTTTGACAGTGCCAAGTGCCTCCTGCAAACTGACATCAGGAACCTGGCCTGGTGACTTTTGTTTCTCTGGGGAATGGCCATGGCTCATGTCCAGTGCCCGGTGGCAAGGAGTGGCCGGCTGCCTGCTGAAATTCCGCATAGATGAGGATACCACCTAGAAGCAAATGCCCCCACAGGCAACAGTGGCTGGTTTGACAGTGCCAAGTGCCTCCTGCAAACTGACATCAGGAACCTGGCCGGGTGACTTTTGTTTCTCTGGGGAAAGGCCATTGTTCGTTTCCAGGGCCCGGTGGCCCTGAGTGGCCGGATGCCTGCTGAAATTCCGAATGGATCAAGATGCCTCCGAGATGGAAAGTGCCCCCACAGGCAACTGTGGCTGGTTTGACAGTGCCAAGTGCCTCCTGCAAACTGACATCAGCATCCTGGCCGGCTGAGTTTTGTTTCTCAGGGGAAAGGCCATCGTTCCTCTCTAGGGCCCGGTGGCCCAGAGTGGCCGGATGCCTGCTGAAATTTTGAACGGATCAGGATACCGCCTAGATGCAAGGTGCCCGCACAGGCAAATGTGGCTGGTTTGACAGTGCCAAGTGCCTCCTGCAAACTGACATCAGCAACCTGGCCTGGTAACTTTTGTTTCTCTGGGGAATGGCCATGGTTTCTGTACAGGGCCTGGTGGCCAGTAGTGGCCGGCCGACTGCTGAAATTCCTCACGGTTGAGAATACCTCCCAGATGCAAGGTGCCCCCACAGGCACCTGTGGCTGGTTTGACAGTGCCAAGTGCCTCCTGCAAACTGACATCAGGAACCTGGCCTGGTAACTTTTGTTTCTCTGGGGAAAGGCCATCGTTCGTGTCCAGGGCCTGGTGGCCTGGAGTGCCCGGCTGCCTGCTTAAATTTCGCACGGACCAGGATGCCTCCTGACCGAAAGTGCCACTATATGCACCTGTGTCTGGTTTGACAGTGCCAAGTGCCTCCTGCAAACTGACATCAGGAACCTGGCCTGGTAACTTTTGTTTCTCTGGGGAATGGCCATGGTTTCTGTACAGGGCCTGGTGGCCAGTAGTGGCTGGCCGCCTGCTGAAATTCCTCACGGTTGAGAATACCTCCCAGATGCAAGGTGCCCCCACAGGCACCTGTGGCTGGTGTGACAGTGCCAAGTGCCTCCTGCAAACTGACATCAGGAACCTGGCATGGTGACTTTTGTTTCTCTGGGGAAAGGCCATCGTTCGTGTCCAGGGCCTGGTGGCCTGGAGTGGCCGTCCGCCTCCTGAAATTCCGCACGCACCAGGAGGCCTCCTGACCGAAAGTACCACTATATGCACCTGTGGCTGGTTTGACAGTGCCAAGTGCCTCCTGCAAACTGACATCAGGAACCTGGCCTGGTGAACATTTGTTTCTCTGGGGAAACGCCATGATTCATGTCCAGTGCCCGGTGGCATGGAGTGGCCTGCTGCCTGCTGAAATTCCGCATGGATGAGGAGGCCACCAGGATGCAAGATGCCTCCACAGGCACCTGTGGCTGGTTTGACAGTGCCTAGTGCCTCCTGCAAACTGACATCAGGAACCTGGCCGGCTGAGTTTTGTTTCTCTGGGGAAAGGCCATCGTTCCGGTCCTGGGCCCTGTAGCCCTGAGTGGCCGGATGCCACTCAGGGATCAGTATACCGCCTAGATGCAAGGTGCCCCCACAGGCAACAGTGGCTGGTTTGACAGTGCCAAGTGCCTCCGGCAAACTGACATCAGGAACCTGGCCTGGTGACTTTTGTTTCTCTGGGGAAAGGCCATCGTTCGTGTCCAGGGCCTGGTGGCCTGGATTGGCCGTCCGCCTGCTGAAATTCCACACGGACCAGGATGCCTCCTGACCGAAAGTACCACTATATGCACCTGTCTCTGGTTTGACAGTGCCAAGTGCCTCCTGCAAACTGACATCAGGAACCTGGCCTGGTGAACATTTGTTTCTCTGGGGAAACGCCATGATTCATGTCCAGTGCCCGGTGGCATGGAGTGGCCTGCTGCCTGCTGAAATTCCGCATGGATGAGGAGGCCACCAGGATGCAAGATGCCTCCACAGGCACCTGTGGCTGGTTCGACAGTGCCAAGTGCCTCCTGCAAACTGACATCAGGAACCTGGCCTGGTGACATTTTTTTCTCTGGGGAAACGCCATGATTCATGTCCAGTGCCCGGTGGCATGGAGTGGCCGGCTGCCTGCTGAAATTCCTCACGGATCAGGACGCCTCCCAGATGTAAGGGGCCTCCACAGGCAACTGTGGTGGGTTTGACAGTGCCAAGCGCCATCTGCAAACTGACATCAGGAACCTGGCATGGTGACTTTTGTTTCTCAGGGGAAAGGCTAAGGCTCGTGTCCTGGGCCCGGTGGCACGGAGTGGCTGGCTGCCTGTTGAAATTCCGAACGGATCAGGATACCTCCCAGATGCAGGGGGCCCCCACAGGCACCTGTGGCTGGTTTGACAGTGCCAAGTGCCTCCTGCAAACTGACATCAGGAACCTGGCCTGGTGACTTTTGTTTCTCTGGGGAAAGGCCATCGTTGTTATCCAGGGCACGGTGGACCGGAGTGGACGGATGCCTGCGGAAATTCCGAATGGATCAGTATACCTTCTAGATGCAAGGTGCCCGCACAGGCAACTGTTGCTGGTTTGACAGTGCCAAGTGCCTCCTGCAAGCTTACATCAGGAACATGGCCTGGTGAATTTGTTTCTCTGGGGAAAGGCCATCGTTCTTGTCCAGGGCCTGGTGGCCCAGAGTGGCCGGCCGCCTGCTGAAATTCCTCACGGTTGAGGATACCACCTAGAAGCAAGTGCCCCCACAGGCACCAGTGGCTGGTTTAACAGTGCCAAGTGCCTCCTGCAAACTGACATCAGGAACCTGGCCTGGTGACTTTTGTTTCTCTGGGGAATGGCCATGGCTCATGTCCAGTGCCCGGTGGCAAGGAGTGGCCGGCTGCCTGCTGAAATTCCGCATAGATGAGGATACCACCTAGAAGCAAATGCCCCCACAGGCACCAGTGGCTGGTTTGACAGTGCCAAGTGCCTCCTGCAAACTGACATCAGGAACCTGGCCTGGTGACTTTTGTTTCTCTGGGGAAAGGCCATGGTTCATGTTCAGTGCCCGGTGGCATGGAGTGGCCGGCTGCCTGCTGAAATTCCGCATGGATGAAGACGCCACCAGGATGCAAGATGCCTCCACAGGCACCTGTGGCTGGTTTGACAGTGCCAAGTGCCTCCTGCAAACTGACATCAGGAAACTGGCCGGCTGAGTTTTGTTTCTCTGGGGAAAGGCCATCGTTCCGGTCCTGGTCCCTGTAGCCCTGAGTGGCCGGATGCCACTCAGGGATCAGTATAGCGCCTAGATGCAAGGTGCCCCCACAGGCAACAGTGGCTGGTTTGACAGTGCCAAGTGCCTCCTGCAAACTGACATCAGGAACCTGGCCTGGTGACTTTTGTTTCTCTGGGGAAAGGCCAATGTTCGTTTCCAGGGCCCGGTGGCCCTGAGTGGCCGGATGCCTGCTGAAATTCCGAATGGATCAAGATGCCTCCGAGATGGAAAGTGCCCCCACAGGCAACTGTGGCTGGTTTGACAGTGCCAAGTGCCTCCTGCAAACTGACATCAGCATCCTGGCCGGCTGAGTTTTGTTTCTCAGGGGAAAGGCCATCGTTCCTCTCTAGGGCCCGGTGGCCCAGAGTGGCCGGATGCCTGCTGAAATTTCGAACGGATCAGGATACCGCCTAGATGCAAGGTGCCCGCACAGGCAACTGTGGCTGGTTTGACAGTGCCAAGTGCCTCCTGCAAACTGACATCAGCAACCTGGCCTGGTAACTTTTGTTTCTCTGGGGAATGGCCATGGTTTCTGTACAGGGCCTGGTGGCCAGTAGTGGCCGGCCGACTGCTGAAATTCCTCACGGTTGAGAATAGCTCCCAGATGCAAGGTGCCCCCACAGGCACCTGTGGCTGGTTTGACAGTGCCAAGTGCCTCCTGCAAACTGACATCAGGAACCTGGCCTGGTAACTTTTGTTTCTCAGGGGAAAGGCCATCGTTCGTGTCCAGGGCCTGGTGGCCTGGATTGGCCGTCCGCCTGCTTAAATTCCGCAGGGACCAGGATGCCTCCTGACCGAAAGTGCCACTATATGCACCTGGGTCTGGTTTGACAGTGCCAAGTGCCTCCTGCAAAATGACATCAGGAACCTGGCCGGCTGAGTTTTGTTTCTCTGGGGAAAGGCCATCGTTCCGGTCCTGGGCCCTGTAGCCCTGAGTGGCCGGATGCCACTCAGGGATCAGTATACCGCCTAGATGCAAGGTGCCCCCACAGGCAACAGTGGCTGGTTTGACAGTGCCAAGTGCCTCCTGCAAACTGACATCAGCATCCTGGCCGGGTGACTTTTGTTTCTCTGGGGAATGGCCATTGTTCGTTTCCAGGGCCTGGTAGCCCTGAGTGGCCGGATGCCTTCTGAAATTCCGAATGGATCAAGATGCCTCCCAGATGGAAAGTGCCCCCACAGGCAACTGTGGCTGGTTTGACAGTGCCAAGTGCCTCCTGCAAACTGACATCAGCAACCTGGCCGGCTGAGTTTTGTTTCTCTGGGGAAAGGCCATCGTTCGTGTCCAGGGCCTGGTGGCCTGGAGTGCCCGTCCGCCTGCTGAAATTCCACCAGGACCAGGATGCCTCCTGACCGAAAGTAACACTATATGCACCTGTGTCTGGTTTGACAGTGCCAAGTGCCTCCTGCAAACTGACATCAGGAACCTGGCCTGGTGACTTTTGTTTCTCTGGGGAATGGCCATGGTTTCTGTACAGGGCCTGGTGGCCAGTAGAGGCCGTCCGACTGCTGAAATTCCTCACGGTTGAGAATACCTCCCAGATGCAAGGTGCCCCCACAGGCAACAGTGGCTGGTTTGACAGTGCCAAGTGCCTCCTGCAAACTGACATCAGGAACCTGGCCTGGTAACTTTTGTTTCTCTGGGGAAAGGCCATCGTTCGTGTCCAGTGCCCGGTGGCAAGGAGTGGCCGTCCGCCTGCTGAAATTCCGCACGCACCAGGATGCCTCCTGACCGAAAGTACCACTATATGCACCTGTGGCTGGTTTGACAGTGCCAAGTGCCTCCTGCAAACTGACATCAGGAACCTGGCCTGGTGACATTTGTTTCTCTGGGGAAACGCCATGATTCATGTCCAGTGCCCGGTGGCATGGAGTGGCCGGCTGCCTGCAGAAATTCCGCATAGATGAGGATACCACCTAGAAGCAAATGCCCCCACAGGCACCAGTGGCTGGTTTGACAGTGCCAAGTGCCTCCTGCAAACTGACATCAGGAACCTGGCCTGCTGACTTTTGTTTCTCTGGGGAAAGGCCATGGTTCATGTTCAGTGCCCGGTGGCATGGAGTGGCCGGCTGCCTGCTGAAATTCCGCATGGATGAAGACGCCACCAGGATGCAAGATGCCTCCACAGGCACCTGTGGCTGGTTTGACAGTGCCTAGTGCCTCCTGCAAACTGACATCAGGAAACTGGCCGGCTGAGTTTTGTTTCTCTGGGGAAAGGCCATCGTTCCGGTCCTGGTCCCTGTAGCCCTGAGTGGCCGGATGCCACTCAGGGATCAGTATAGCGCCTAGATGCAAGGTGCCCCCACAGGCACCTGTGGCTGGTTTGACAGTGCCAAGTGCCTCCTGCAAACTGACATCAGGAACCTGGCCTGGTAACTTTTGTTTCTCTGGGGAATGGCCATGGTTTCTGTACAGGGCCTGGTGGCCAGTAGTGGCTGGCCGCCTGCTGAAATTCCTCACGGTTGAGAATACCTCCCAGATGCAAGGTGCCCCCACAGGCACCTGTGGCTGGTGTGACAGTGCCAAGTGCCTCCTGCAAACTGACATCAGGAACGTGGCATGGTGACTTTTGTTTCTCTGGGGAAAGGCCATCGTTCGTGTCCAGGGCCTGGTGGCCTGGAGTGGCCGTCCGCCTCCTGAAATTCCGCACGCACCAGGAGGCCTCCTGACCGAAAGTACCACTATATGCACCTGTGGCTGGTTTGACAGTGCCAAGTGCCTCCTGCAAACTGACATCAGGAACCTGGCCTGGTGAACATTTGTTTCTCTGGGGAAACGCCATGATTCATGTCCAGTGCCCGGTGGCATGGAGTGGCCTGCTGCCTGCTGAAATTCCGCATGGATGAGGAGGCCACCAGGATGCAAGATGCCTCCACAGGCACCTGTGGCTGGTTTGACAGTGCCTAGTGCCTCCTGCAAACTGACATCAGGAACCTGGCCGGCTGAGTTTTGTTTCTCTGGGGAAAGGCCATCGTTCCGGTCCTGGGCCCTGTAGCCCTGAGTGGCCGGATGCCACTCAGGGATCAGTATACCGCCTAGATGCAAGGTGCCCCCACAGGCAACAGTGGCTGGTTTGACAGTGCCAAGTGCCTCCGGCAAACTGACATCAGGAACCTGGCCTGGTGACTTTTGTTTCTCTGGGGAAAGGCCATCGTTCGTGTCCAGGGCCTGGTGGCCTGGATTGGCCGTCCGCCTGCTGAAATTCCACACGGACCAGGATGCCTCCTGACCGAAAGTACCACTATATGCACCTGTCTCTGGTTTGACAGTGCCAAGTGCCTCCTGCAAACTGACATCAGGAACCTGGCCTGGTGAACATTTGTTTCTCTGGGGAAACGCCATGATTCATGTCCAGTGCCCGGTGGCATGGAGTGGCCTGCTGCCTGCTGAAATTCCGCATGGATGAGGAGGCCACCAGGATGCAAGATGCCTCCACAGGCACCTGTGGCTGGTTCGACAGTGCCAAGTGCCTCCTGCAAACTGACATCAGGAACCTGGCCTGGTGACATTTTTTTCTCTGGGGAAACGCCATGATTCATGTCCAGTGCCCGGTGGCATGGAGTGGCCGGCTGCCTGCTGAAATTCCTCACGGATCAGGACGCCTCCCAGATGTAAGGGGCCTCCACAGGCAACTGTGGTGGGTTTGACAGTGCCAAGCGCCATCTGCAAACTGACATCAGGAACCTGGCATGGTGACTTTTGTTTCTCAGGGGAAAGGCTAAGGCTCGTGTCCTGGGCCCGGTGGCACGGAGTGGCTGGCTGCCTGTTGAAATTCCGAACGGATCAGGATACCTCCCAGATGCAGGGGGCCCCCACAGGCACCTGTGGCTGGTTTGACAGTGCCAAGTGCCTCCTGCAAACTGACATCAGGAACCTGGCCTGGTGACTTTTGTTTCTCTGGGGAAAGGCCATCGTTGTTATCCAGGGCACGGTGGACCGGAGTGGACGGATGCCTGCGGAAATTCCGAATGGATCAGTATACCTTCTAGATGCAAGGTGCCCGCACAGGCAACTGTTGCTGGTTTGACAGTGCCAAGTGCCTCCTGCAAGCTTACATCAGGAACATGGCCTGGTGAATTTGTTTCTCTGGGGAAAGGCCATCGTTCTTGTCCAGGGCCTGGTGGCCCAGAGTGGCCGGCCGCCTGCTGAAATTCCTCACGGTTGAGGATACCACCTAGAAGCAAGTGCCCCCACAGGCACCAGTGGCTGGTTTAACAGTGCCAAGTGCCTCCTGCAAACTGACATCAGGAACCTGGCCTGGTGACTTTTGTTTCTCTGGGGAAAGGCCATCGTTCTTGTCCAGTGCCTGGTGGCCTGGAGTGCCCGGCTGCCTGCTGAAATTCCGCACGGATCAGGATACCACAAGGATGCAAGATGCCCCCACAGGCACCTGTGGCTGGTTTGACAGTGCCAAGTGCCTCCTGCAAACTGACATCCGGAACCTGGCCTGGTGACTTTTGTGTCTCTGGGGAAAGGCCATGGTTCCTGTGCAGGGCCTGGTGGCGTGTAGTGGCCGGCCGCCAGGTGAAATTCCTCACGGTTGAGGATACCTCCCAGATTAAAGGAGTCCGCACAGTCACCTGTGGCTGGTTTGACAGTGCCAAGTGCCTCCTACAAACTGACATCAGGAACCTGGCCTGGTGACTTTTGTTTCTCTGGGGAAAGGCCATGGTTCAAGTCCAGTGCCCGGTGGCTAGGAGTGGCCGGATGCCTGCTGAAATTCCGAATGGATCAGGATACCACCTAGAAGCAAATGCCCCCACAGGCACCAGTGGCTGGTTTGACAGTGCCAAGTGCCTCCTGCAAACTGACATCAGGAACCTGGCCTGGTGACTTTTGTTTCTCTGGGGAAAGGCCATGGTTCATGTCCAGTGCCCGGTGGCATGGAGTGGCCGGCTGCCTGCTGAAATTCCGCATGGATGAGGACGCCACCAGAATGCAAGATGCCTCCACAGGCACCTGTGGCTGGTTTGACAGTGCCAAGTGCCTCCTGCAAACTGACATCAGGAACCTGGCCGGCTGAGTTTTGTTTTTCTGGGGAAAGGCCATCGTTCCGGTCCTGGGCCCTGTAGCCCTTATTGGCCGGAAGCCAATCAGGGATCAGTATAGCGCCTAGATGCAAGGTGCCCCCACAGGCAACAGTGGCTGGTTTGACAGTGCCTAGTGCCTCCTGCAAACTGACATCAGGAACCTGGCCGGGTGACTTTTGTTTCTCTGGGGAAAGGCCATCGTTCGTGTCCAGGGCCTGGTGGCCTGGATTGGCCGTCCGCCTGCTGAAATTCCACACGGACCAGGATGCCTCCTGACCGAAAGTACCACTATATGCACCTGTCTCTGGTTTGACAGTGCCAAGTGCCTCCTGCAAACTGACATCAGGAACCTGGCCTGGTGACTTTTGTTTCTCTGGGGAATGGCCATGGCTCATGTCCAGTGCCCGGTGGCAAGGAGTGGCCGGCTGCCTGCTGAAATTCCGCATAGATGAGGATACCACCTAGAAGCAAATGCCCCCACAGGCACCAGTGGCTGGTTTGACAGTGCCAAGTGCCTCCTGCAAACTGACATCAGGAACCTGGCCTGGTGACTTTTGTTTCTCTGGGGAAAGGCCATGGTTCATGTTCAGTGCCCGGTGGCATGGAGTGGCCGGCTGCCTGCTGAAATTCCGCATGGATGAAGACGCCACCAGGATGCAAGATGCCTCCACAGGCACCTGTGGCTGGTTTGACAGTGCCAAGTGCCTCCTGCAAACTGACATCAGGAAACTGGCCGGCTGAGTTTTGTTTCTCTGGGGAAAGGCCATCGTTCCGGTCCTGGTCCCTGTAGCCCTGAGTGGCCGGATGCCACTCAGGGATCAGTATAGCGCCTAGATGCAAGGTGCCCCCACAGGCAACAGTGGCTGGTTTGACAGTGCCAAGTGCCTCCTGCAAACTGACATCAGGAACCTGGCCTGGTGACTTTTGTTTCTCTGGGGAAAGGCCAATGTTCGTTTCCAGGGCCCGGTGGCCCTGAGTGGCCGGATGCCTGCTGAAATTCCGAATGGATCAAGATGCCTCCGAGATGGAAAGTGCCCCCACAGGCAACTGTGGCTGGTTTGACAGTGCCAAGTGCCTCCTGCAAACTGACATCAGCATCCTGGCCGGCTGAGTTTTGTTTCTCAGGGGAAAGGCCATCGTTCCTCTCTAGGGCCCGGTGGCCCAGAGTGGCCGGATGCCTGCTGAAATTTCGAACGGATCAGGATACCGCCTAGATGCAAGGTGCCCGCACAGGCAACTGTGGCTGGTTTGACAGTGCCAAGTGCCTCCTGCAAACTGACATCAGCAACCTGGCCTGGTAACTTTTGTTTCTCTGGGGAATGGCCATGGTTTCTGTACAGGGCCTGGTGGCCAGTAGTGGCCGGCCGACTGCTGAAATTCCTCACGGTTGAGAATAGCTCCCAGATGCAAGGTGCCCCCACAGGCACCTGTGGCTGGTTTGACAGTGCCAAGTGCCTCCTGCAAACTGACATCAGGAACCTGGCCTGGTAACTTTTGTTTCTCAGGGGAAAGGCCATCGTTCGTGTCCAGGGCCTGGTGGCCTGGATTGGCCGTCCGCCTGCTTAAATTCCGCAGGGACCAGGATGCCTCCTGACCGAAAGTGCCACTATATGCACCTGGGTCTGGTTTGACAGTGCCAAGTGCCTCCTGCAAAATGACATCAGCAACCTGGCCTGGTGACTTTTGTTTCTCTGGGGAATGGCCATGGTTTCTGTACAGGGCCTGGTGGCCAGTAGTGGCCGGCCGCCTGCTGAAATTCCTCACGGTTGAGAATACCTCCCAGATGCAAGGTGCCCCCACAGGCACCTGTGGCTGGTGTGACAGTGCCAAGTGCCTCCTGCAAACTGACTCAGGAACCTGGCAGGGTAACTTTTGTTTCTCTGGGGAAAGGCCATCGTTCGTGTCCAGGACCTGGTGGCCTGGAGTGGCCGTCTGCCTCCTGAGATTCTGCACGCACCAGGATGCCTCCTGACCGAAAGTACCACTATATGCACCTGTGGCTGGTTTGACAGTGCCATGTGCCTCCTGCAAACTGACATCAGGAACCTGGCCTGGTGACTTTTGTTTCTCTGGGGAAAGGCCATGGTTCATGTCCAGTGCCCGGTGGCATGGAGTGGTCGGCTGCCTGCTGAAATTCCGCATGGATGAGGACGCCACCAGAATGCAAGATGCCTCCACAGGCACCTGTGGCTGGTTTGACAGTGCCAAGTGCCTCCTGCAAACTGACATCAGCAACCTGGCCTGGTGACTTTTGTTTCTCTGGGGAATGGCCATGGCTCATGTCCAGTGCCCGGTGGCAAGGAGTGGCCGGCTGCCTGCTGAAATTCCGCATAGATGAGGATACCACCTAGAAGCAAATGCCCCCACAGGCACCAGTGGCTGGTTTGACAGTGCCAAGTGCCTCCTGCAAACTGACATCAGGAACCTGGCCTGCTGACTTTTGTTTCTCTGGGGAAAGGCCATGGTTCATGTTCAGTGCCCGGTGGCATGGAGTGGCCGGCTGCCTGCTGAAATTCCGCATGGATGAAGACGCCACCAGGATGCAAGATGCCTCCACAGGCACCTGTGGCTGGTTTGACAGTGCCTAGTGCCTCCTGCAAACTGACATCAGGAAACTGGCCGGCTGAGTTTTGTTTCTCTGGGGAAAGGCCATCGTTCCGGTCCTGGTCCCTGTAGCCCTGAGTGGCCGGATGCCACTCAGGGATCAGTATAGCGCCTAGATGCAAGGTGCCCCCACAGGCACCTGTGGCTGGTTTGACAGTGCCAAGTGCCTCCTGCAAACTGACATCAGGAACCTGGCCTGGTGACTTTTGTTTCTCTGGGGAAAGGCCATTGTTCGTTTCCAGGGCCCGGTGGCCCTGAGTGGCAGGATGCCTGCTGAAATTCCGAATGGATCAAGATGCCTCCCAGATGGAAAGTGCCCCCACAGGCAACTGTGGCTGGTTTGACAGTGCCAAGTGCCTCCTGCAAACTGACATCAGCATCCTGGCCGGCTGAGTTTTGTTTCTCAGGGGAAAGGCCATCGTTCCTCTCTAGGGCCCGGTGGCCCAGAGTGGCCGGATGCCTGCTGAAATTTCGAACGGATCAGGATACCGCCTAGATGCAAGGTGCCCGCACAGGCAAATGTGGCTGGTTTGACAGTGCCAAGTGCCTCCTGCAAACTGACATCAGCAACCTGGCCTGGTAACTTTTGTTTCTCTGGGGAATGGCCATGGTTTCTGTACAGGGCCTGGTGGCCAGTAGTGGCAGGCCGCCTGCTGAAATTCCTCACGGTTGAGAATACCTCCCAGATGCAAGGTGCCCCCACAGGCACCTGTGGCTGGTTTGACAGTGCCAAGTGCCTCCTGCAAACTGACATCAGGAACCTGGCCTGGTAACTTTTGTTTCTCTGGGGAAAGGCCATCGTTCGTGTCCAGGGCCTGGTGGCCTGGATTGGCCGTCCGCCTGCTTAAATTCCGCACGGACCAGGATGCCTCCTGACCGAAAGTGCCACTATATGCACCTGTGTCTGGTTTGACAGTGCCTAGTGCCTCCTGCAAACTGACATCAGGAACCTGGCCGGCTGAGTTTTGTTTCTCTGGGGAAAGGCCATCGTTCCGGTCCTGGGCCCTGTAGCCCTGAGTGGCCGGATGCCACTCAGGGATCAGTATACCGCCTAGATGCAAGGTGCCCCCACAGGCAACAGCGGCTGGTTTGACAGTGCCAAGTGCCTCCTGCAAACTGACATCAGCATCCTGGCCGGGTGACTTTTGTTTCTCTGGGGAATGGCCATTGTTCGTTTCCAGGGCCTGGTAGCCCTGAGTGGCCGGATGCCTTCTGAAATTCCGAATGGATCAAGATGCCTCCCAGATGGAAAGTGCCCCCACAGGCAACTGTGGCTGGTTTGACAGTGCCAAGTGCCTCCTGCAAACTGACATCAGCAACCTGGCCGGCTGAGTTTTGTTTCTCTGGGGAAAGGCCATCGTTCGTGTCCAGGGCCTGGTGGCCTGGAGTGCCCGTCCGCCTGCTGAAATTCCACCAGGACCAGGATGCCTCCTGACCGAAAGTAACACTATATGCACCTGTGTCTGGTTTGACAGTGCCAAGTGCCTCCTGCAAACTGACATCAGGAACCTGGCCTGGTGACTTTTGTTTCTCTGGGGAATGGCCATGGTTTCTGTACAGGGCCTGGTGGCCAGTAGAGGCCGTCCGACTGCTGAAATTCCTCACGGTTGAGAATACCTCCCAGATGCAAGGTGCCCCCACAGGCAACAGTGGCTGGTTTGACAGTGCCAAGTGCCTCCTGCAAACTGACATCAGGAACCTGGCCTGGTAACTTTTGTTTCTCTGGGGAAAGGCCATCGTTCGTGTCCAGTGCCCGGTGGCAAGGAGTGGCCGTCCGCCTGCTGAAATTCCGCACGCACCAGGATGCCTCCTGACCGAAAGTACCACTATATGCACCTGTGGCTGGTTTGACAGTGCCAAGTGCCTCCTGCAAACTGACATCAGGAACCTGGCCTGGTGACATTTGTTTCTCTGGGGAAACGCCATGATTCATGTCCAGTGCCCGGTGGCATGGAGTGGCCGGCTGCCTGCAGAAATTCCGAACGGATCAGGATGCCTCCCAGATGTAAGGGGCCCCCACAGGCAACTGTGGTGGGTTTGACAGTGCCAAGCGCCATCTGCAAACTGACATCAGGAACCTGGCATGGTGACTTTTGTTTCTCAGGGGAAAGGTTATGGCTCGTGTCCTGGGCCCGGTGGCCCGGAGTGGCTGGCTGCCTGCTGAAATTCCGAACGGATCAGGATACCACAAGGATGCAAGATGCCCCCACAGGCACCAGTGGCTCGTTTGACAGTGCCAAGTGCCTCCTGCAAACTGACATCAGGAACCTGACCTGGTGACTTTTTTTTCTCTGGGGAAAGGCCATGGTTCCTGTGCAGGGCCTGGTGGCGTGTAGAGGCCGGCCGCCAGCTGAAATTCCTCACGGTTGAGGATACCTCCCAGATTAAAGGAGTCCGCACAGTCACCTGTGGCTGGTTTGACAGTGCCAAGTGCCTCCTGCAAACTGACATCAGCAACCTGGCCTGGTGACTTTTGTTTCTCTGGGGAAAGGCCATCGTTCGTGTCCAGTGCCCGGTGGCCTGGAGTGGCCGGCTGCCTGCTGAAATTCCTCACGGTTGAGGATAGCTCCCAGATGCAAGGTGCCCGCACAGGCACCTGTGGCTGATTTGACAGTGCCAAGTGCCTCCTGCAAACTGACATTAGGAACCTGGCCTGCTGACTTTTGTTTCTCTGGGGAAAGGCCATGGTTCATGTCCAGTACCCGGTGGCATGGAGTGGCCGGATGCCTGCTGAAATTCCGCACAGATGAGGATACCTCCTAGATGGAAATTGCCCCCACAGGCACCTGTGGCTGCTTTGACAGTGCCAAGTGCCTCCTGCAAACTGACATCAGGAACCTGGCCGGCTGAGTTTTGTTTCTCTGGGGAAAGGCCATCGTTCCGGTCCTGGTCCCTGTAGCCCTGAGTGGCCGGATGCCACTCAGGGATCAGTATACCGCCTAGATGCAAGGTGCCCCCACAGGCAACAGTGGCTGGTTTGACAGTGCCAAGTGCCTCCGGCAAACTGACATCAGGAACCTGGCCTGGTGACTTTTGTTTCTCTGGGGAAAGGCCATGGTTCAAGTCCAGTGCCCGGTGGCTAGGAGTGGCCGGCTGCCTGCTGAAATTCCGCACAGATGAGGATACCACCTAGAAGCAAATGCCCCCACAGGCACCAGTGGCTGGTTTGACAGTGCCAAGTGCCTCCTGCAAACTGACATCAGGAACCTGGCCTGCTGACTTTTGTTTCTCTGGGGAAAGGCCATGGTTCATGTCCAGTGCCCGGTGGCATGGAGTGGCCGGCTGCCTGCTGAAATTCCGCATGGATGAGGACGCCACCAGGATGCAAGATGCCTCCACAGGCACCTGTGGCTGGTTTGACAGTGCCAAGTGCCTCCTGCAAACTGACATCAGCAACCTGGCCTGCTGACTTTTGTTTCTCTGGGGAACGGCCATGGTTCACATCGTGGAGCCGAACGCCTGGAGTGGCTGGCTGCCTGCTGAAATTCCGAACGGATCAGGATACCTCCCAGATGCAAGGGGCCCGCCCAGGCACCTGTGGCTGGTTTGACAGTGCCAAGTGCCTCCAGCGAACTGACATCAGGAACCTGGCCTGGTGACTTTTGTTTCTCTGGGGAAAGGCCATGTTTCGTGTCAAGTGCCCCGTGGCCTGGAGTGGCCGGCTGCCTGCTGAAATTCTGCACGTCTGAGGATACCTCCCAGATGCAAGGAGCCCCCACAGGCACCTGTGGCTGGTTTGACAGTGCCAAGTGTCGCCTGCTAACTGACTTCAGGAACCTGGCCTGGTGACTTTTGTTTCTCTGGGGAAAGGCCATCGTTGTTATCCAGGGCACGGTGGACCGGAGTGGACGGATGCCTGCGGAAATTCCAAATGGATCAGTATACCTTCTAGATGCAAGGTGCCTGCACAGGCAACTGTGGCTGGTTTGACAGTGCCAAGTGCCTCCTGCAAGCTGACATCAGGAACCTAGCCTGGTGACTTTTGTTTCTCTGGGGAAAGGCCATCGTTCTTGTCCAGGGCCTGGTGGCCTGGAGTGGCCGTCCGCCTGCTGAAATTCCTCACGGTTGAGGATACCTCCCAGATTAAAGGAGTCCGCACAGTCACCTGTGGCTGGTTTGACAGTGCCAAGTGCCTCCTACAAACTGACATCAGCAACCTGGCCGGGGAGTTTTGTTTCTCTGGGGAAAGGCCATCGTTCGTGTCCAGTGCCGGGTGGCCTGGAGTGGCCGGCTGCCTGCTGAAATTCCGCACGGTTGAGGATAGCTCCCAGATGCAAGGTGCCCGCACAGGCACCTGTGGCTGGTTTGACAGTGCCAAGTGCCTCCTGCAAACTGACATTAGGAACCTGGCCTGCTGACTTTTGTTTCACTGGGGAAAGGCCATGGTTCATGTCCAGTGCCCGGTGGCTAGGAGTGGCCGGCTGCCTGCTGAAATTCCTCACAGATGAGGATACCTCCTAGATGGAAATTGCCCCCACAGGCACCTGTGGCTGGTTTGACAGTGCCAAGTGCCTCCTGCAAACTGACATCAGGAACCTGGCCTGCTGACTTTTGTTTCTCTGGGGAAAGGCCATGGTTCATGTGCAGTGCCCGGTGGCTAGGAGTGGCCGGCTGCCTGCTGAAATTCTGCACAGCTGAGGATACCTCTCAGATGCAAGGAGCCCCCACTGGCACCTGTGGCTGGTCTGACAGTGCCAAGTGCCTCCTGCAAACTGACATCAGCAACCTGGCCTGGTGACTTTTGTTTCTCTGGGGAAAGTCCATCGTTGTTATCCAGGGCACAGTGGACCGGAGTGGACGGATGCCTGCGGAAATTCCGAATGGATCAGTATACCTTCTAGATGCAAGGTGCCCCCACAGGCAACTGTGGCTGGTTTGACAGTGCCAAGTGCCTCCTGCAAACTGACATCAGGAACCTGGCCTGGTGAATTTGTTTCTCTGGGGAAAGGCCATCGTTCTTGTCCAGGGCCCGGTGGCCCAGAGTGGCCGGCCGCCTGCTGAAATTCCTCACAGTTGAGGATACCACCTAGATGCAAGTGCCCCCATAGGCAACTGTGGCTGGTTTGACAGTGCCAAGTGCCTCCTGCAAACTGACATCAGGAAACTGGCCTGCTGACTTTTGTTTCTCTGGGGAAAG